>NC_056749.1:766210754-766445754 GCF_019279795.1 Protopterus annectens
CACATTTCGGCCACAGAACATGGACCGAAACACAAAAGGAGGGGGTGTAAACATATTCATCAAGGATACCTACACCTCCAGATTAGTGGCGCAGCATGAAACCTCTGAGATGGGTCTACATTAGAACATTGAGGTTTCAAACCTTTGAATGTTCTAATATTGAACCCTATGCAGCGAAGGCTTAAAATATCAAAGCAACAGAAACCCAAATTTTTTCCTAGGGAAAGAATTTGGTTATCCGTTTCTGTTGCTTCGGTATTTTCAGCGCTGTGGTGGAAAGTTATGGGTCGGGTTCAGGTAAGTTTGCGATTGTGTGGATGTGAGGGTTAGGGCGGGTTAGGTGACTTAGGGTTAGGGCACGGGTTAGGTATGTGTGCGATTGTGTGGACATGAGGGTTAGGGCGGGTTAGGTGAGTTAGGGTTAGGGAGCAGATGAGGTGAGTGTGTGATAGTGACAGACCTTAGGGTTAGAGTTTGGGTTAAGGTAAGTGGATAGTTAGAGGTGTGTGTATAGTTTAGTGTAGGGTTAGGTATAAGATTTGAGGTGCATTTGTGTGGATTGCTGTTTGTTTGGTGTGCTTGTGTTGTGTGTATGTGTTTTGGATTAGTGATTTTTTTTCCCTAGGAAAAAAATCACTGTTCTGACAGTTCAAGATTCTAAGCTTTCACTTATATAGGGTCGATTAATCACCGTTCGCTTTTTTAAGTCGTCGGTGATATAATATAGACCCCTCTGAGATCATCCATGTGCAACTAACATCGGGCAAATCTGCAATGCAAATTGTGGCCTGCTACAGATCACCTGCCATGACCCAGGACCACCACTTCACCTTTCTGGAGACACTGGAAAACATGAAGGTCCTACCAAACACCCTGATATTGAGTGATTTCAATTACTCTACCATTCACTGGGAAAACTACTCGAGTACAAATTGCTGAAGAAGTATAAGCACTTGGTGTACAAAAGTGTTTACAATAAACCTGTGTGCGGCTGTGACGGTTTGCCTCATTTTTTATTTTTTCAAGTTTAAAGTTGGTCATGACATTTTACTCGAGTTCAAATTCCCAGGCCCAGCTTTTCCTGGAATTCATCAACTCAAATGTCCTGGATCAGCTGGTAAACTCCCCTAACAGAGGTGAAAACATATTGCACCTGGTCATCACCAACATGGGCAACAGGTGTTCCACACCAGAGATCAACCCATCACTGGTTAGATCAGATCATAAACTAATCACTCTGGATGTCCACAACCCCCACCACCCCAACTAAGGAAACCACAGTAAAAAACTTTTCTAAAACATACTTTACCCTACTTAAGACAGAGGTGGTAAGTTTCACAGACCCCACGCTAAAGGATAATGCTGGCCAAGATGCAGAAACCTTTTCAAATGCACTCTATGAGCACCTACAAGGATGCATGGATCGTGCCATCCCTAGCAAAAACAAGACTCACTGCTCTAAGAGAAGGAAACCAGTTTGGTGGACCCCTACAATAAACAGGCTATACAATAGAAGGAGGAAACTAGTTCAAAAAAAAAGCAAATCCCAAGAAGGAAAGACATCCCTGATCAGTATCAGTAAAAAAACTAAGGTCCCTCATGAAATCATCCAAGGCTAACTTCGAAAGAAAAATAGCCAAGCATTCAAAAGATATCCACAAAGCCTTCTTTAGCTATGTTAAGAATCTAAGTGGCAACTCACAGATATGCACTGAACTAGTGCAAAATAGCGCAAAATATACTGAACCTACTGATATTGCCAACATCCTGGCAGATAGATTCAGTGCAAACTTCACCCCCATCACACCACCAAAAGGGCCCACAACAATACCGGAAAAGTGTAGTGTCCCAAAAATCACAGATGCAGAGGTGAAGACAGCCCTTTCAAAAGTGAAAAACACAGCGTCAATGGGACCAGGTGGTGACCCAGGCTGCATCTTGCATGAACTACAGAACAAACTAACCCCCCACCTAAACACGCTGTTCAACCTCAGCCTCTCCACAGGCTATGTGACCATAGAATGGCGCACAGTAACGGTAATTCCTCTCCACAAAGGAGGGGCCACAACTAATCCTGGTAACTATCACCAGATAAGCCTGACTAGCCTGGTCTGCAAGGCTATGGAGCACATCATCATGGAATTCATTAACAAAGACATTGGGAACCTCCAAACACTTGACCTGACCCAGTTTGGCTTTGTTAAGGGCAAACAGTTATGTTCAGTTCCCCATAGTGGAGCTTAACTCGTACCATAACAGTGACCTGTATACAAAGCAACAGTTTTCAGAATTGCCATATTGCATACAATTATAATATTTATTAGGCTTACAGTAAGATCTTATGCATATGGACCCCATGCCTCTGTGAGGTGAGTTAACCTCTCTTTGTGTGCCTCCCAGTTTGCTGCAATTTCTTCAACAGCTGTGCAACACAGAAGAAGAGAAGAAGAGACATGAATGCATATGAGAAACAGTCTTGGCTAGGTCCTGTATTCTATATCATTTAATACTGATGGGATAGTATACTTACACAACTGTGGGATGTCAGCAGTTCTAAACTCATCCTCCTATCAGCTAAGGAGGTCCTCCTTGCACCATTTCAGGTCACTACAGGGGTGACAACAATTCTCCCCAGTGTGTGGGATGCCATTTGCACTGGAGACAGCCTTGGCTAACCTGTTCCAAGCCTCGGTCTTATACTGAGACCCAGCATTGTCCACTTGTAACAGCTTATAACTGCAGCACTTCATGAGGAATTCCACAAAACTCATGGACTCCTCAACACCCCCACCTCTGTGCTCTAAATTCAGTATCATCATCTCCCACAACAGCCATGCCTGCAGAAGTCAAAGAGCAGCTCTTAAATCTGAATCAGCTCCAAATTCAAATCTTGTGTTTAACAGCTAGTGCACACACACACACACACACACACACACACACACACACACACACACACACACACACACACACACACACACACATGCATGCACGCACACACACACACACACACACACACACACACACACACACACACACACACACACACACACACACACACACACACAGACACACACACACACACCTATATGCATTTGCACAATAAAAAGCACAGACAGGTATTTGCAAACAAAGAGGAAGGTATTTTATTAAACAGCAATGAAGGTGTATAACATGCCTGTGAGATTTGTCATGTATGATATATAACTTATTCACATGTTTTCAGATGGTCAACACTGACAGCCTCAATGGCATTTTAATTATCTTTGGTGTTTTAGAGGTTAAATAGGATGAAATGGCACACAACTCGCTGGAATTACATACTGTAAAAAGATAGATGAACTATGGGGGACTCAAACCTAAGGAAGTGATAATGCATACATTTCAAGCTACGTGATTATTTGTTAGTGGTGCAAGAGGACTTCTTTTCAACCTTCTTCATCCCAGATCAACTGCATTCAGTATGACTGGAAGTATACTTCAGATAGGCCTGTATGTGTGTGAATTATTGGAAGTCCTTTGAAATGCATTCTTATGAAAGAGACAGTATTACTGTTTATAAATGTATATAAAATGGATAGACTTTCATGAGGTGATTAATACAGGTTGGGTATGATATATACATACTTCATTGCACATACTGTCCTAAACACAGAGTTGGGCTATGCAAGGAGGGAAGATGATAATAACGTAAGTATTCTTCCCACCATAGATATGCAAGTGCATTTTTAATTTATTATCATACTTATCCTGCTTAAACAATTACACACATTCAACTATGTTTCATAACTAAATCATTTATGAGATATGCTACTTAGAAAAACTTTATTAATCAAAACATTGACACATTTCTTGAAATAAACATAATTATGATTGCCATTTGTATGTAGTGTTAACTTCCTAATCAAAATGTTGCTAGAAATTGCGTTCTGACTCCCTTTCAAAAGGTAAGCGCAATTTGAATTTGAACCCTGGACCACTTGTGCTCAGCTGCTAACGTCAGTGCATTTACACCCTCTTCCAAAGAGCCATTTACACAGTAAGTGGATCCTTTTCTCTTGGTACTGCCCAGAGTACTGATATCCAGGCATTGCCAGTAAGACTGTGCTTACAGAAGACATTTTGCACTTTTTTTCTTAAGCAGGTATGCTTGATTGAACTCTGCTCAGTAGTAAGCAACAGGACAAGGCAAGAAACAGGGGCAAAAAAGCATATGATGTTTTGTTGAAAGCAAGTCATCCATTTGGTGTAATACTTTCTGCATTCCCTTCACACTATATGGCTTTGACCCCCAGAACAACTCTGTTAAGGAGGCCAACGTCACTGCATTTACAGCTTCTGCCACAAACAGGTATACAGCATGTGCTCCTCACTCACTCATTAGAAAATACTACACTGCATGACATGAGCTTACTCATAAAATACTACTCTGCATGACACAACCTTACTCATAAAATACTACTCTGCATGACACAACCTTACTCATAAAATACTACTCTGCATGACACAACCTTACTCATAAAATACTACTCTGCATGACATGAGCTTACTCATAAAATACTACTCTGCATGACACAACCTTACTCATAAAATACTACTCTGCATGACACAACCTTACTCATAAAATACTACTCTGCATGACATGAGCTTACTCATAAAATACTACTCTGCATGACACAAGCTTACTCATAAAATACTACTCTGCATGACACAACCTTACTCATAAAATACTACTCTGCATGACACAACCTTACTCATAAAATACTACTCTGTATGACACAACCTTACTCATAAAATACTACACTGCATGACACAAACACTTCAGAGAGAAGAGTCACTTCAGTATTGCTTGTTTTTGTAGTCACGGCAATCAGTGACACATGCAAGCCTTTAGCAGTTAACAGTTGTCATTGCTCCTCTCTGCAGTCTTGAGGGTGTATGCATGCAATCGTGTAGCTACTTACACCGTCTTTACAACTCCCGAAGAAAGTGATTTTTTTGGTATTCAGGAATGCTAATGATTTCTCACCTCAGGTAATGGTGTAGCTATGGAAGTGGAAGGAGGGGAGACTGACTGGATATAGACGGACCATTATTGCTAGTTACTAAGAAGAGATTGTTCTACAAATTACTGCACTATTTCTTAAGTTATGTTTGTCCTCATCACAAACTGCTTACATGTGCAAATTTGAATGTATTTCAATATGCAGTTGAAAAAAGAAATTTTCTATGTATGCAGTTTAAAAAAAAAATCACTGCAGTTATACTGCACATGTCAGTTCTGGCTGTACTTTCCAAGTTAGAGTGGTTACATCACAGTATTGTGCTATAATTTGCTATTGTGTGACTGTCTTAACTGTGTGGGTGACTCATTGTATAGGATGATTGACATGCTGTATCGAACAGTGTATGTGATGGAATGTATGCTGCGGAGGGCCAGCATCCATGTGTCCAGAGAGCCAAAACATACTCTGATGTTAGCTGACATGGCCCTGCCAAATCACACTCCAGTACTTCCACTGCTCCATCAGTGATTGGGGTGTCCACACCCAGATTTTGTTTTGATGAGAGCTTGTCCAGCAAACATCACTCCTGTGCAGGTAGCACCCTCACTTTGAACCGGGGACATGGAAGTGGCAGTGCAACTCCTGACAAGAGGCAGTTTGTGTGGTCTGCAACAACATTCTATCCTTGTACTAAGATCATGCTATCCATCCTCTGCTTAAAATGTGTCTGAAACACTGATTAGCTATATAACACATTGAAACAAAGATGCAATCAAGCTCTCTGCCAGCAGTATGGCCTGCTATGTGGGACAGGTGTGAGCTGCGAATAGTAGAGCTGTCTATTCAGTGTCATGCTGACACACACACGTTTCACAAAAACTTCCCATAATGAACTACACGCAAGAAATCTTAAAGAATATTAACATTGTTTGAGATACATTCCTGTTAGTGTCCCTGAGATATTTCATACTTTACTGAATGTTCTATGCTTCGTACTCACAAATACATTCACTACTTTGTTGTCACCCTTTGCCTACTGCACCCCCCACCACCCGGTGCAAATCCTGAGGACTATGCCATGCTCTTTTTTCATTTGGGTTTGACTTTGGGTTGCATATATGTCTGATACACAGAGTAGATAGGTATGATGCTGACAGTATGCAGGTAGTATATCTTTTTACACATTTGTTCATATTCTATGAGTTCCACATTTACCTTGACATTACTGCAGTATTGAGGTGTGTGCTTTGGGGCTGACTTTGTCTGATGCTATCCATATAGAGGCATTACATGGGTAAGTAATGCTTGTGGACATCGGATGGCATGACTTTTAATACTTGTATGGGTTTGGGTTGTTAAGTGTATTCCTTCACTGAATTGCATGCGTACTATCGTTTACCTCTTAGTTGCTAAGTGTGTGCACTAACCTTTGAGTCTTAGATGGTGATTGTGTCTGCTATCCTTTGTCTCTTAGCCATGTCAAGGGCATATTATGCACGCTTACATTTGCCGGCTACATCTGCAGCTGGATGTTCTACCTAGAATCCTCACTTGAATGTGCTGTAGGAGCTGCCTCTGCCTGTGATCCATGAATGTGTGGTCATGGCTCTTGTTGTACCTTTTGTAGCTGATTCCTCAAGATGATATTGTGCAATATGGCACAGACTGTGAGAATTTCTGCACAGGTGCCTGGGTTGTACTGCAGGTCACCCCCTGATGGTAAAAGACAGCAGAACCATGACTTCACCCTGACAAACACATGCTCTATGGAGTTTCAAGTTTGAGCATGGGCATTGTTGTATCCATGCCGTGTGTGTGTGTGTGTGTGTGTGTGTGTGTGTGTGTGTGTGTGTGTGTGCGTGTGTGTGTGTGTGTGTTTGCACATTTCTAATTGGTGTCATGAGCCACATTTCCAGTGCAGAATCAGTCACTCAGGAGATGGTCTTGTGGAGTATCACCCCTAGTAATCCTTATGTACAGCTGTAAGTCATGGTAACTGCCTGGCCTGCCTGTACAGACATTGAGGATGATCCCTCATGCATTACAGACAGCATGGCAGTTGACTGAGTGGAACTCCTTCCTGTTGAAGTCTGTCCTTCTCTGTTTACCAGCCAGGGTTTTATTTCTATGTGAGTGCAGTCTATGAAAGTCTGCTGCAACACAGAATTCCTGCATTGTTCTTGCTCTCTCCTCTTGTGTGCATGGAAAACTGATATGTAGCATAGCATTAAGACATTCGTGAAATATTCTGGAGGCTGAAGCTTGTGCTACCCCTAGTGTTTCCCCTGTGGATCTTTAGAATGTATCAGTAGCTGATATCCTTAATGCTACAGATACCTTAATTTCCACTGGTACTGGTTCTCTTCGATTTCCCCTAGGTCTGAGGTGGGGATGGCAGGGGATGCAGAGTTCCTGTAGTGTTTCCCTATCTATCAACTATCAACCCTGTATCACTCTACTATTTCAGTATCATGCCGTCTATAATATATTATACAGGGTCTGAACACCCTTCCTCTCCTTGGATGAGGTCTGTCATCATCATGATCAGCATAGATTTGAACCTATTGCACATACACATGAAATAGCAGCCCATAACATTGTTTTTTTTTCTAAGTTTGATGGTGACTGTATTCAGATAATTTTTGTTATTCATGGTAAAGGGCTACACAATTTCTACATACCATTTCTACATGGTTACTTTATAGCTTCCTGAATGGTTGTGCCATATTGGATTAGTTCATTAGTATGTAATTCAACTGCTTATGCTTTCATTAGCGTACTCTGCCATTTACCTTTGTTTGGTGGCTCCATATGACATGTAGAGCCATTAATGAATACAAAATGGTGCTCCATGATAGCAGCATGAAAATTATCCATTTATGAATCCGGTCCACTGTGTCTGTGGGTGTCTGGCTCTGCTTGTCTATGCTGTGAATGTACCAGCATGCTGAATAACATCAACTTGGACTTATCCTCAAAACCTAATGCCAGTACCCCTGGTAAGTAACTACCTTCTGTTACTGCACTTAAACTAGAGAGCACTAGAGCTAATTTTGAAGTATCCTGCTGTATTTTGTGTTGTGGTAGGTTTCTGCATTTTAAACATGTTTGGCAAGTAGTTTCCTTGTGAGAGAAGGAGCGCTTCTATTGTTCTGCTAGAAAATTATCTTTTGCTTGCAGGAGCAGTGTATTTTTAAATGACCTGTGTCTCTGGTGACCTTCTGTCTGCCTTACACCAAAATGCTTAGGTGACCTTGGTAACAAGACTGAAACATTAGAATCACACTGGATTATTTTTGTTGCAGGAGGACAGAAGGTCATTGGTCCTTGTATTGCATTAGAGTTTGATTTGTTTATTTGCTAGCTGCCCATATTTTGGTATCATCTGTAACATAGTTTCATACTACTGAGAATTATTTTGAATAGATCCAGGTATTCACACATTGTGATTTTGTAAAATGATTTATAAGAGGTTTATTACCTCTGACATGTTCTCAGTGGACTAAAGTGTGCAAATCGTCCCTCTTATATGCTAAACTAAGTCTCTTTTGGAGAAAGCCATTCATTGACTGACCACAGCTGTACAGTGTTGCAGACAAATGAGTACAATTGTGGACACTTGCATAGGGCTGTGCAGAGCTATGGACAGCTGCTGCCAAGTACACTTGCTTATAGTTTTCCTAGACATTCAGAGTTCTGCTGTTTGTGTAGGCTTACTGTAAACTGTCGTATTACCTTTGCTATTCTACTGTTTAGCAGCCACGCTTATTTGATAGTCATTTATTTCAGCTTCCATAGAGTTGTTCCCATTGCCTTTACCAATTTAGTAACACCATTTGATGCTGCTGCTAATTAACTTGAAACTGAAACTTGTTATTATTGTACTGTATTTTTAATGACTGTTAAGTCAGTGTGATTACAACTTTCTGCTCTGTTTTTCATTCTGATGCTAGTGACTCACTGTGTTACAATTCTTTATTAGTGCAAAACTATTCCACACTGCTTAGTAATGACACTGCTTTTAAACAATTTGTTAATACTGCCCTCACAGTAAATGTAATTTCATCATTGTATTGCATCTCCTTGGCTGAGTCTACTGCGACAAACTCAAAATGGTAAAAATCTGAGGCTGACTTCAACTGTATTTCTCAAGTTGCGTCAAGTAAGTTGGCCCTTCCATGTCACTTTGCCATACTTGTGTCTCCACGGTTGTACTACCCCAACTCACTTCTGCTCCTACTTCACTTTTTTGCACTTTAATCTCCATTCTGCTTTCTTACATCACTGGTAAATGTTATCTCCTTTCCCAATTCATAATTAATATAAAAGCCTTCCCTATAACAAACCTCATAAGTGTAGTCCTTACACACCAGAGGTTGCAGACTACCACATCACCTGTAGCCTGTCTGATGGTACTAAGCACTCTGAAGCAATGCTTCATGCTTGTGGGCAACCATTTGCTTCCTCTATTAGATTAATCATTCTGATAAATATGAGGGGTAAAACGTTTGCTAGTAACGGAGACCAACCTCTCATTTAAACTTATTGACAATTCCTGCACTGTTGTCGGTATTGACATCTGTCTCACAGAACCATGTCCACCTTGTACTAAATCAGCCAATACGCCCTCTTATGCAGAGGTATTTAATGAAATCTCAGGTTAAGTGTTAAAGGCCTCCAAGATATAAGTAGGCTATACAGAATACTAAGCATCACTCTTACAAGCAAATAACATCTATAAATACAAGAAATAGTCGCAAAGTAAAATGGGGTCACCTAGCAAACCAATGTAATTAAGGCAGCAAGACCATGCCAATACATCTGGTAACATTTTCATTATAGGTGATGTTATAGTTAGACATACAGATGCACTACTCTCCAGGCTGACCAAGGTTTCTAATATTGGCTAACCTTTTTCTTCCCAATAGTTCCTTTTCTTTAGCAAGGCAATTCTCCTCACACTACCAACATAGTCAGACCAAATCAAGACTATATCAAGCTCCCTACTAAAATGTTGAGACTTGTAGTTGTGAGTCTCAAAATGCTGAAAGAAAAAAAAAGTCAGAAAACACAGAAGAACGGTGAATGTTTATCATAGATGTTCTCATATAGATATGATTTTGCTGAGGACAAGCCCAGTGCCCTTTCCTCATTTTGGGAGGCAAGTCATCTCACACACTGTTACATTCACAGACAGTTTCTGTGCTCATCTCAAAGCATTCATTGAGGCATTGGTTCCCATCAGCAACAAATACAAAGCCAAGTTCAAGAATAAACCCCTATGGTGGAAGCCTAGTTTAAACAAGCTATATGACTAAAGGAAGAAACATGTTGTCTGCAAGAAGAAATGTAATACCCAATCTCTAAAACTTAACTCAAAAACATAAACAAAAAGCTTAGAAACAAAATCAAATGTTCCAAAGGTAACTATGAAGTGAAAATTGTCACCTATGTTAAGGACAACCACACAACCTTTTTCTTGTATGTCAGAAGCTTTAGAAGCAATACCCGGCAATGTGCTCAGTTAATCTGTAACAAAACACTTATTTATAGACATGCCAACATATTAGCAGACATATTTAGCTCAGACTTTACACCCATATCAACTACTTACTTTCCCCATGTACTGGCATACAAATACCCCCCCTCATATCACTTCAAATCAAGTTACAAGGGCTGAATCCAAGGCCAAAAACATAAGCCCCATGGGTCCAGACAGAGAGCAAGGTTGCTTTCTTGTCAGATCCAAGTACATCATTGCTGTATGTACTCAATCTCAACTTCTCCACTGGCTTCATGCTGGACCTGTGGAGAATTGGTATGGTCATCCCACATCACAGAGGAGGACTCACCCCTGACCCTGGAAGCTATAGACCTATAAGCCTCATCAACCACATTTGTAAAGCAATTCAGGGCATCATCGTGGAACTTTTTAAC
Organism: Protopterus annectens; assembly: GCF_019279795.1. Lineage (NCBI taxonomy): Eukaryota > Metazoa > Chordata > Ceratodontiformes > Protopteridae > Protopterus > Protopterus annectens. The sequence continues at coordinate 766,221,695 of NC_056749.1, forward strand.
AAGGACATCAGTAGCCTACTGGAGCTTACTAATAAGGATATCAGTAGCCTACTGGAACTTATTAACAAGGACATCAGTAGCCTACTGGAACTTACTAACAAGGACATCAGTAGCCTACTGGAACTTATTAACAAGGACATCAGTAGCCTACTGGAACTTACTAACAAGGACATCAGTAGCCTACTGGAACTATTAAAAAGGGCATCAGTAGCCTACTGGAACTTACTACCAAGGACATCAGTAGCCTATTGGAACTTACCAACAAGAACATCAGTAGCCTACTGGAACTTACTAATAAGGACATCAGTAGCCTACATTGCCTTGACACAAACTAGTCTGAGGTTTTTAAAGACTGATTCTGCCCCTAAGCTTGGTGATGTCTTTGAACCAGCCACTGATGCACTGGATACATGCAAATCAGTTTGCTTACCTTAACCTGGCCAAGTCCATCAGCATCACCCCACATTCTGGCATTTTCAAAAATCTAATTAAGATAGATATAAATGTCTATGTTACCCACTGGATAGCAAACTGGCTTGCAGACGAAACCCAGTCTATTATTCTGCAGGGTGTGCTATCATTGAAAAAGGCCATCAACAGCACAAGGACCATCTGATCTAGGGCTCTAAACTTAGTCAACAATTCAAACAAAACATGCTGGAGAGACAGATATGTGTATCTGAGATTGCTTGTTTTTTGGAAAAGGCTTCCTATTCACATTAAGCAGAGCCCTTCCCTGGCCATCTTCAAACACAGTTTGGATCAATGGATGGGGAATCACAAATTCACACCTGGGGTTGTCCCTTATGGACAGGGGCAATCTGTAGGATACTCAGTGCATAGGCAGAAATCCATGCCATCCTCTTGCCCCTTGGGGTCATATGTTGGGTAAAATCGGGTTATATTGGCTAGGCTTGTAAGGGTCATTAAGCCATTAGCCTAGCAATCTCCTATGAACCTATGAACCTATATGGGTTCCCTTCAACCCACTGAAGCAGCAACTTTATAAATGACAAAAAAAACTGCTACAGCTGATCAAAACTCAACTAATTACACATACTGGCTTTTTTCAGTGTGAAATGGCAGTTCATTGGGAATAGGTGAATTTGCCCTTTCCTCACTGTAGTGTGATGTCAGAGTTGATATATATATATATATATATATATATATATATATATATATATATATATATATATATATATATATTAAACACCCAACCAAGTAACACAAACTGAGAAATCACAATGCAGGCTGGTGTTACAAGAAACAAGTATAAAATTTATTCTTAAGCGCTTTCGTCACAGATTACAGTTGACTTCTTCAGAAAAAAACAGAGTGCCTCCACTTCACTCCTTAAATACTCATTACAAACACATTCCAAACCAATTTGTAAAAAACATCATAGGCATTTAAAGGTACTGACTCCCTGTTTGCTCCACAATTATACATGCAAGATAAAAACAAACTAACTATAAAACATGATTCAACATGTACTTTAAACTTAGTATTTTGACAAAAAAAAACATAAAGTGAGCAATTGAATAAAAAATCAACAATTAGATGAAAAAATCAACAATTAGATAAAAAAATCAGCTTTTAACCTCAAAAAGCTGGTTATTGAAACCATTTCGTTCAACCCTGGAAAAATATTGGCGTTGACCCTTAATTACCATAACAGTTCTTTGTATTCAAGTCAGTAATCCATAGGACCTCCTCTCTTATCCATAGTCAGCTGTTCAAGAACTGTGAATTTAAAATTGTGACCTGGGTGGGTATTGACGTGCTTGGCCAATGAATTTTTTAGGTTCATTTTCCTAATGTCATATAAATGCTGGTAAATACGTGTACGAAAGGCATTTTTGGTCTTGCCTATATAAAAACAGGCACACTTCTGACAAATACCAGCATATATGACATTCTTACTGCTATGGTTGTACTTATACTGAAATTTCACCCATCCATATCCATTAAGAAAAACACTGTCACCTTCCAAAATATACTTGCAGTGAGTACACTGCTTGCATTTGGACATTCTCCCTAATGCTCCAGGCATATTGACACCTTTCCTCCTCTCTAAGATATTTTTAACACTGGTGTCCTTTCTGTACACTACCACAGGGGCTTCCCCTACTCTCTCTCTTATGGCATTGTCTCCTGCCAAAATAAACCAGTTCTTGCAGACAATGTCCCAAATCAGTGGGAACTTAGGGGTGTAAGTTAATATAAAACCTTGGTGATAATGACCAGAGGATGAATCCCTGCTCTCCAAAGGAGCACACAATCTGGAGATGTCAATCCCTAGTAAGGGATAAAAATGTCCCTCAAGTCTCTTCCTAGTCACTTCATCAAGAAGAGGGAACACAGATTGCTCAGGATAACCTCTTTGTACCAACATATTCAATAAAACTTCCCTTTCTGCATAAAAATCATCGATCCTGCTAGTCATGCGAGCCAACCTCACTCCCTGCCCGTTAACCAGGGAGCATTTCTGATGTACAGGATGCCTGCTCTCATAATGAAGAAGGGAGTTTGAATAGGTTGGTTTTCGATATATGGTAGAATAAAATTGTGCAGAGGTATAATCCTTGCTAATCCTGATGTCCAGGTAACTGATGGAATCGACATGAGTTTCCTTAGTGAATTCCAGAAATGTAGTGCTAGAATTGAGGAACAAAAAAAATTCATCCAACTGGTCATGATTATACCTTTCCATAAAATCAGGATGTCATCAAGGTAACGTCCATAAAACTTACACCATGACATCCCTGTAGAGGGAAAGACTATGAAAAGTTCCCAATGAATGGACTTTGTTCGCAAAAACTGGGGCGCAGGCTGCAACCATAGCCACACCTGTACTCTGCTTGAACAATTGACCCTCATAGATTACAAAACTATTCTCCAAAACAAGTTCCATCAAAGTTCTCAGAGTCAGAATTTTGGTATGTGAAAAATTGGTATGCCGACATAAAAAAATCATAAAACATATCCACTCTTTCTGTGTGAGGTATTACATTAAATAAATCCTTCATGTCTATAGTGGAAAAAATAATGTCATTGCCAAAGTATTCCTGTTTTATTTTTTTGAGACAATTCCAGGAGTCCCTGATGATTTGTGAAAAAGAACTTAAGCAGTTCTTTAACTGTTTGTCTAAGAACTTAGCTATTGGGAGAGTCTTAAATCCTTTTGTATCCACAATTGGTCTTAAGGGTGGGTGCAAGATATTCTTGTGGATCTTAGGGATCCTGAAAATAGTGGGAATCCTCAGGTGCTTTTGCGTACAGTAGTTGAATTCTACTTCTGAAATTTGGTTGTTCAAAAGTAAATCCATGAGGACCATATCAACATGACTGTATGCAATACTGAGTTTATTCCGGGAAACCTGCTGGTACCCTTCCCCCAATAAGTGACATAACATACTGTCAGAGTATCTCTCTTGGTCCATAACCACTAATCCTCCTCCCTTGTCCGGTTTCCTGACCAGGATGGTTTTGTTATTTGATATACTATTGAGTAAGGAGGTTTCCTTCTGAGTAAGGTTATGTGGTATGGTGCAAGATTTTTTCCTAGCGAGGTCTCTGATGTCATTCGAGCATATACTTTGAAACAGCTGAATTGAAGGACATAAAGGGGGATTTGCTACACTGGCTTTTCTAAGTGCCTATGGCATTTTTTACAAATTGGTTTGAAATGTGTTTGTAATGAGTATTTAAGGAGTGGGGTGGAGGCACTCTGTTTTTTCTGAAGAAGTCAACTGTAAAATGTGACAAAAGCGCTTAAGAATAAATTTTATCCTTGTTTCTTGTAACACCAGTCTGCTTTGTCTATATATATATATATATATATATATATATATATATATATATATATATATATATATGGATCTAGGACACATTCTTGAATTCACAAATCACCGAATGTTAAAATCACACTCACTGTACCTCGAAATGCAATATGCACAAAAATATAAAACATTGAATACACATTACTCGAACATGGCAGGAAAAGTGATTCACATGGTTACGTCACCTTTAAATTCCATGCAACTTTAAATTCCTTTTACGTGTGCTCCATGCTGTACTCACATACTAAACACTATGGCGGAAATTTGCAGGTTGGCGTCTGGTTGGCGCTAACCTAAAGGACTTAAGTGTGATGAAAATATAGCTTATGGACGGTACATATTTCAAGAGAGGTGCAGAATGTAGACAATTATATACCATACATTCTGTTGTGAAATATGGTGCCTACACTAAAAGTATACCTCTACTGTACTGTTTAATGAATAAAAAGTCATATCAAGCATACAATCTAATGTGGAAGGGTATATTTCAGTGTTTAACTGAATTGGAGTTGACGTTTAATGCCTCATTTATCCTATGTGATTTTGAACCCGCAGCCATTCAAAGTGTGAACCGTAATGTTGGCGGTGTTATTTGTAAAGGATGTCTCTTCCATTTTGGGAGGAATATTTGGCGGAAGATCCAGAATTTGGGACTATCATCACTATATAATTCAAACATGCATTTTCAACAAATCGAGATGCAGTTAGTAGCTGTAGCCTTTCTTGCGGAGGAGACAGTGTTGGAAACATTTAATTTGTTGAAGGATAAGTTCCCTGTAGAAGGGAAACCTCTGTTGAAGTACTTTTCTGAATGGTATTTATTAGGAAAGCATAGACTACTGAAAACTAGGCTGTCAAGTGTTATAAGATTTCCTCCTCTCTTTCCGGTACAGTTTTGGAATATATCTTTACTAAATTAGCTATATTTCTCTAGAATGCAAAACGCTACAGAGGCATGGCACAGGAGATTACGCTGTATAGCTGGTGCACATTTCTTTGATTTATTCAGTATATTAAAAGCTGTGTCTCTTGAACAGGATAGAGTGGATGAAATTCACTGCAGATTGGCTGCTGCTTGTCTGCCTACTCCCAAAAAGAGGAAACTTGTTTGCAGAGAAGAACGATTTCAAGTAATACTGCAAAATAGAGATGAATACACGTCTACAGTACATAAGTGCTATTGCTCACTTATTGAAGATTTAATTGTGATTTAAGGATACGTTATTTATAGTTCATGTGTTTGCGTTGCCATTGCCTTACTTCTAAAGATGCCTATATCTGTGGAGATAACAGATACTGGATGTATTTTGTGTATGATTTGTGATGGGAATCACTGTTTGGAAATGGAAATATGAATCAATGGGGTTCAACTGCACTATTCTGCCATTAGGGTATTTTCGGTGTTTTTACCTTCGTGCATTTGCATTTTCGGTTGTATTGGTTTTCGTTGAGCAGTGAGCGTGATTTTAACGTTTGGTGATTTGTGAATTCGAGTATGTGTCCTATATCCATATATATATATTTATATATATATATATATATATATATATATATATATATATATATATATATATATATATATATACACATATGGACTTAGCAATCATCTTCGTACCTTTCTCCTAAGGAAACGGACTAATACTCCAAAACCTACAGTCTACAGACAAGTCCAAAATGATCATAATGCCAATCCACTACAACTCAACACTTTGTTAAAATAATATAATTGGGAACCACTTCGTAACCTTGATCTTGACTATGCAGTTGATTATTTTAACAAAACTCTGATTAACATCCTCAATTCTATTGCTCCAGTAAGGAAAATAAGAACCAAGCAAAACCATGCCCCATGGGTCACCAAGTCCACTAGAGACCTAATGAAAACCAGAGACAAGGCATGGAAAGCTTGGAAAAAAGATAACATTGCCCTAGCGAAACAAAGCTATCAATACCGTAGAAACCAAGTAAAAATACAAACAAAGCACGATAAACAAAATACTTCTTATATATGCAAAATAAACACTCCAATAACCCCCCAAAATTTTGACATGCTATAAACTCCCTATTAAAACCAGGCAAAACCTCCACACCAGCCCCCTCCTCCACCACTACAAAATTAAATAGTGAAATAGCCTCACATTTTAATCACCACTTTACTGAATCCATTATATCACTATCAACCCAACTTTCAAAAAATACCTTCCCATGTATACCAAAACCTACAAACAATAACTTCTTTTTCCTTCTCACCTGTCTCAATCTCCACAATAAAAAAATATCTCTTAAAACTAAAACCCACTTCTCTTGCAGCCGATGGCATACCTTCTCATTTCCTAAAAATGGCTGCCGACTCTCTGTCCTACCCTGTCTCTGTCTTAATCAACCACTCCATTCAAGAATCCCATATCCCTCAACTCTGGAAAGTCTCTAACATTATTCCCCCCCACAAAGGTGGAAATTCCTATGAGTTCTCTAACTACCGCCCCATAGCGATTCTGTCTCCCTTATCAAAAATACTTGAAAAATGCATACTTTCACAGGTGATGCATTTCCTGAACTCAAACAAGATCTTCTCCTCTACACAACATGGTTTTCGTCTACGCCACAGCACAACCTCTTCCCTCCTATCTTTCACAAATCTAGTTAACCAACACAGAAATAATAACATGTTTGTATCAGCCATATTTCTGGACCTCTCTAAGGCATTTTATATGGTTTCCCACTCCATTCTAATAGATACTCTTACCTCTATCCTTTGCTCCTAACACTGTTACATGGTTTAAAAACTATCTAACAGACTGTCAACAGGCTGTCCAGTGGCAAGGAGTCCTATCATCCTTACTCCCAACATCAGTTGGTGTACCTCAAGGCTCCATACTGGGCCCTCTCCTCTTTTCTATCTTTACTAATAACCTACATACCTCTACTCTACAGGCCTCACTCATACAGTACGCAGATGACTCCACATTGATCTGCTGTGCCCCAACCCTTACTGCCCTTCAACATATTGCCCAAAAATCTTTTAGCGCAGTGGAGACGTGGATCACAAATATTCAACTTTTACTAAATCCTAACAAAACAAAACTACTTCTATTCACCCCAAACAAATCCAAAGACACCCCACTCTCCTTCTCTATCCTTGCTAATAATGGAACTGCCATCTCCCCTTCTCTTCACACCAAGCTGCTGGGCGTTGAAATTGATAACAGCTTACACTTTGACATCCACATCTCCCAAACTACCAAAAAAGTACATAAAAATGGGGTCCCTTTACAGACAAAAATACTTTCTGTCAGATCAAGCTAGGGTCACCTTAGCTCAAACCCACCTTCTCTCTACACTTATGTATGCAGCACCAATTCTCACCTATGTCAGAAAATCTGATCTCAGCAAACTAGAGTCATGTTATAACAACGTTGCTAAATTTTCTAAAGATTCCCCCTTTAGACCTCACCATTGTATACCTCTCAGGCAACTTCAGTGGCTTGAACTTCCACAGCTTCTAACCTACCACCAACTAGTTATAACCTAAAATCTCCAACAATATGCTGACAGAACTCCAGCCCTTAAAGAACTAATAAGTAACTACATACCAGATCGATCACTCCGCTCTGCCAATAAATCACTCCTTTCCATCTCTTCAGCTAATAACACAGCAGGTAAAGCTCTGTTTTCTCATTGCAGAGCAAAGTATTGCAATAACCTCCCTCACTCAGTTATTTCAGCACCAAACACAAAACAATTCAAACACTCCCTTAAGTCTCATCTTATTAATTCTTGGTTATGTCCATGTGTTACATAAAGACAAATAAACTGCATTTCTTTCTCATCTTAAAACAATGAAACATGGACATGGCAAATATTAGTTGTATGTTAATGTAAGAAAGAAACAGTAAATTAATCTCATCTTAACAATTTATTGAACTATTAATCTATTGTCTACTTGTAAAGTTTGTTTTGAAAACATGTTAAAAGAATGTCCTTGTACTCTGATCTATTATGTCACTGCTTCACAGTCTCACTAACTGGTTTATAACGGATGTATAAATACCTGTTGTCTCTGTAATTAATTAAGTGGAACTTTTCTCCCCGGGCCTCCGCTGAAAATGGACCTCGTCCAGTCAGACTATCCCGGTTAACAAATGTAAAATAAAATAAATAAATATATATATATACATATATATACATATATATATATATAGATAGGTAGAGCAATGCTGTGGACATGACTCTGTAAAAAAATTAGATTTTCTTTTTTGAAATCTTTGTGAGTCATTATAAAGAGTATTTGAATCTTTGTGATTTGAACTGTCTTACTCCTATAACACTCATTCAAAGTCTCGATACTTCAAACATCTTTCATAGACTCATATAGATACAGCTATTGCAGTAAACATTTGCCACAGATACTGTTTCCAAATAAGATAAATTTCAAAAAAGTTATGCTAGATTTTGTATGGGATAATGGAATGCAATGACACCCTTGAGTAAACAGAAAACAAGTAATTCTTATGGAAGAGAACATAGGTTTGGAACTGCCCTCAGTCTGCATGGATATGTTAGAGAAACAATACTCTATAGCTGCTCCCTTAAAGAAGCCTTACACTTTGTAAGGTTATTGTACTCTGCAAGATCCATCCCTGTCCTAGGCTGTGTTATTTACTTTGGCTATCTTCCATTCATCCATCATTCTATTTTCTAATCCACGTTTCTCAGTGGGGGTTACAGGAGTAACAAGCTGGTACTGACATATCAGAGATTCCTCTCCTGAGCAATAGAGTCCAACTCATCTTGGGAAATGCCTATTCATTCCCACCCATTTGAGAAATATTTTTTGTCTGAGCCACCCTGAAGTTTGTCCCAGGGTTTTCTCTCAGGGACTGTGTCTGTCACACTTCCTATTATAGGTGTGCAAGGCACATTCTCATTAATTGCCAAAACCACCTCTACTCCAAGGTTCTCCAGGATTTCTGAGCCCACACTCTGTCCCAGAGAGTGGACCTAACAGTCAAATGAAGAAACCTAATTTACACTGCTCTCACCTGTGACCTCATCCTTTCAGACACTACCTATATTTTATGAAAATAGGTGAGGATGGAGACAAACTATTTAGTAAATTGACAGCTTCATCATGGGATGCATCTTCTACTTCAACACTATGATCTGGTACAATGTCTGCCATACTGCCTACAGCTGCATCTATCTACTGTCAGTCTTCTGGTCCTCCCTACCCTCACTTGTAGCCACTGTTCAAAGATTACAGTACTGCCACAGCTGCACCCATCTGCTGGTTAGTCTCCAGTTACACTATAGTCTCATTAAGAAACACGACCCAAGATACTAAAATTACCACACTTGGATAATTACTTCCTCCTCACCTGCAGACAGCAATCCACTCTTTCTTGGAGATAGCCATGGGCCCTAGTTCAGAGCTGCTCACTTTGAACTTACTTGAATTAGTCTAAGACTTTTAACACAATTATAAGCCTGAAAATACAGGACTAAAGGGCATGCAATAGTTGCTGCAGAGCCCCACACTACTGTAACACTTCCCAGAAGATATTCAGAGGGATCAGACATATGTCTCCACCACAAAAAACATACAGACAGTATTGGAAAATTCCGGTTTCCCACCCATTATCTGTGTAAGGACAAAGAGTTGACCCACTGCTCCAGCGACAGCTGGAAGACATATTACTCTCCCTGAAGCAAAGGTTAATCTTCTAAATGGAATTTCCTTTCCAGCACTCTGGCATATACTTTCTTAATGAAGCTGAGGAGTGTGACACTTCTCCCTCCATAAAACACCTTCTTACCCCATCTTTTAAAAATGGGGACCACCAAGCCAATGTGTCAGTTCAAAGCTGCTGTCCCTGACTTCTACAACACACTGAAAGGCATATTTACTGTGGTATTCCAACAATATCCAGTGCTTTCGACATTTCTGAGTGGACCATTCTATGGCCTTGCCATACTGGAGATGTAGAATGAAAAAAAGAGCAGACCTACAAAAATGGTTCCAATGGCTAATGATAGGTTTTATAGCCATGTCATCAGACCTGAGGCCACATTTTCTGGACATGCAGTTCAAGAGATGTATTGAGATGTCAAGTCAACACTTGGTAATGAGTTGGATCAGATGGCCAGGGAAGTGGCTGGACAGATTCAGGAGACCAAAACTGGTAGTGAAAGTATTTTAATATTGTCTGGCAAATGCTATTGTGTGCGCTAAGTTCAATTACCACTTCTATAATAACATAGCCCATATTGCAATGGGGGTTGGAGAAATGAAGTCTGAATGGATTTTTTTCAATACTTCAGATATTAAAGTAGCAGCAAGGATCTGTGATCAAAACATGGTTGGTGCTTGTCATGATGATAATATCGGAATCCATTTGTGGATATCAGTGTGATGGAAGCCATCACAGGGGTTTTTCAGTTTTAACAAGTTACTACCAACAAGCCAGTAAGGCATAAATGGCAGCCACTGAAGCAAAGTCTTAGCTTTGAGAGTAGTTTGGAAAGGCCATGGAGAAAGACTTTTAGATGGCCTCAGAGAAGTACTGGCAAACCTTCTAGTGACTGAGGAGAGGTGGTAAGACATTGCCTGTGATGTTCTCAGCAAGGATGAGTAAATGCTGATGAAAACTGGGTAAACACTTTCAGGAATCCTTCTTTTGGTTGGTATGTGCATCACTGAGACAATGGTGTCAAAACTAGCTAGTGAAATTGACCAAACGTTCAAACATGAATCTTTATCTGCCAATTTCTCTTTTCATTCATTCTCTTCTTTTTTCTTGCTTCTCATTGTCATTTCTCCCACATATTTCCTTAAGGTGTGCATTGAAGCCAGACCCTATCATTGTCATTTCTCCCACATATTTCCTTAAGGTGTGCATTGAAGCCAGACCCTATCATTGTCATTTCTCCCACATATTTCCTTAAGGTGTGCATTGTCCACCAGCTGTGTTTGAATGATTATTAGTATGTCCACCAGCTGTATTTGATTTATTATTAGTACGTCCCCCAGCTGTGTTTGAGTGATTATTAGTATGTCCACCAGATGTGTTGAGTGATTATTAGTATGTCCACCAGTTCTGGTTGAGTGATTTTTAGTATGTCTGTCAGCTGTGTTTGAGGGATTATTAGTATGTCCGCCAGCTGTGTTTGAGTGATTATTGTTATATCTGTCAGCTGTTTGAGTGATTAGTATGTGTGCCAGGTGTGTTTGAGTGATTATTAGCATGTCCACCAGCTGTGTTTGAGTGATTATGAGTATGCCCACCAGCTCAGGTTGAGTGATTTTTAGTATGTCTGTCAGCTATGTTTGAGTGATTATTAGTATGTCCATCAGCTGTTTTTGAGTGATTAAGCTGTGTTTGAGTGATTATTAGTATGTCCACCAGCTGTGTTTGAGTGATTATTAGTATGTCCACCAGCTGTGTTTGAGTGATTATTAGTATGTCCACCAGCTGTGTTTGAGTGATTATTAGTATGTCCACCAGCTGTGTTTGAGTGATTATTAGTATGTCCACCAGCTGTGTTTGAGTGATTATTAGTATGTCCACCAGCTGTGTTTGAATGATTATTAGTGTGTCCAAACGCTGTGTTTGAGTGATTATTAGTATGTCCACCAGCTGTGTTTTTGTAATTAATAGTATGTCCACCAGCTGTGTTTGAGTGATTAGTATGTCTACCAGCTGTGTTTGAGTGATTATTAGTATGTCCACCAGCTGTGTTTGTGTGATTATTAGTTTATCCACCAGCTGTGTTTGAGTGATTATTAGTATGTCCACCAGCTGTGTTTGAGTGATTATTAGTATGTCCACCAGCTGTGTTTGAATGATTATTAGTATGTCCACCAGCTGTGTTTGAGTGATTATTAGTATGTTCGTCAGCTGTGTTTGAGTGATTATTAGTATGTCCATCAGCTGTGTTTGAGTGATTATTAGTATGTCCACCAGCTGTGTTTGAGTGATTATTAGTATGTCCACCAGCTGTGTTTGTGTGATTATTAGTATGTCCACCAGCTGTGTTTGAGTGATTATTAGTATGTCCACCAGCTGTGTTTGAGTGATTATTAGTATGTCCACCAGCTGTGTTTGAGTGATTATTAGTATGTCCACCAGCTGTGTTTGAGTGATTATTAGTATGCCCACCAGCTGTTTGAGTGATTAGTATGTCCACCAGCTGTGTTTGAGTGATTATTAGTATGTCTGCCAGCTGTGTTTGAGTGATTATTAGTATGTCCGCCAGCTGTGTTTGAGTGATTATTAGTATGTCCACCAGCTGTGTTTGAGTGATTATTAGTATGTCCACCAGCTGTGTTTGAGTGATTAGTATGTCCGCCAGCTGTGTTTGAGTGATTATTAGTATGTCCACCAGCTGTGTTTGAGTGATTATTAGTATGTCCACCAGCTGTGTTTGAGTGATTATTAGTATGTCCACCAGCTGTGTTTGAGTGATTATTAGTATGTCCACCAGCTGTGTTTGAGTGATTATTAGTATGTCCACCAGCTGTGTTTGAGTGATTATTAGTATGTCCACCAGCTGTGTTTGAGTGATTATTAGTATGTCCACCAGCTGTGTTTGAGTGATTATTAGTATGTCCACCAGCTGTGTTTGAGTGATTATTAGTATGTCCGCCAGCTGTGTTTGAGTGATTATTAGTATATCCACCGGCTGTGTCTGAGTGAATATGAGTATGTCCGCTAGCAGTGTTTGAGTGATTATTAGTATGTCCACCAGCTGTGTTTAGTGAGTATTAGTATGTCCACCAGCTGTGTTTGAATGATTATTAGTATGTCCACCTTCTGTGTTTCAGTGATTATTATTTCAGTGATTATTAGTATGTCCACCAGCTGTGTTTGAGTGATTATTAGTATGTCCACCAGCTGTGTTTGAGTGATTATTAGTATGTCCACCAACTGCATTTGAGTGATTAGTTTGTCCACCAGCTGTGTTTGAATGATTATTAGTATGTGATTATTAGTATGTCCACCAGCTGTGTTTTAGTGATTATTAGTATGTCCACCAGCTGTGTTTGAGTAATTATTAGTATGTCCACCAGCTGTGTTTGAGTGATTATTAGTATGTCTGCCAGCTGTGTTTGAGTGATTATTAGTATGTCCACCAGCTGTGTTTGAGTGATTATTAGTATGTCCACCAGCTGTGTTTGAGTGATTATTAGTATGTCCATCAGCTGTGTTTGAGTGATTATTAGTATGTCCGCCATCTGTGTTTGAGTGATTATTAGTATGTCCACCAGCTGTGTTTGAGTGATTATTAGTATGTCCGCCAGCTGTGTTTGAGTGATTATTAGTATGTCCACCAGCTGTGTTTGAGTGATTATTAGTATGTCCACCAGCTGTGTTTGAGTGATTATTAGTATGTCCACCAGCTGTGTTTGAGTGATTATTAGTATGTACGCCATCTGTGTTTGAGTGAGTATTAGTATGTCCACCAGCTGTGTTTGAGTGATTATTAGTATGTCCGCCAGCTGTGTTTGTATAATTTTTAATATGTCTGCCAGCTGTGTTTGAGTGATTATTAGTATGCCCACCAGCTGTGTTTGAGTGATTATTAGTATGTCCACCAGCTGTTTTTGTGTAATTATTAGTATGTGCGTCAGCTGTGTATGAGTGATTATTAGTATGTCCGTCAGCTGTGTTTGAGTGATTATTAGTGTGTCCACCAGCTGTGTTTGAGTGATTAGTATGTCCACCAGCTGTCTTTGAGTGGTTATTATGTTCACCAACTGTGTTTGTGTGATTATGATTATTAGTATGTCCACCAGCTGTATTTGAGTTATTATTAGTATGTCCACCAGCTGTGTTTGAGTCATTATTAGTATGTCCACCTGCTGTCTTTGAGTGATTATTAGTATGTCCACCAAATGTGTTTGAGTGATTCTTAGTATGTCTGCCACCTGTGTTTGAGTAATTATTAGTATGCCCGCCAGCTGTGTTTGAGTGATTATGAGTATGTCCGCCAGCTATGTTTGAGTGATTATTAGTATGTCCGCCATCTGTGTTTGAATATTAGTATGCCCGCCAGCTGTGTTTGTGTGATTATTAGTATGTCCACCAGCTGTGTTTGATTGATTATTAGTATATCCACCAGCTGTGTTGAGTGTTTCTTAGTATGTCCACCAGCTGAGTTTTAGTGATTATTGTTATGTCCAGCAGCTGTGTTTGAGTGATTATTAGTATGTACTCCATCTGTGTTTGAGTGAGTATTAGTATGTCCACCAGTTGTGTTTGAGTGATAATTAGTATGTCCACCACCTGTGTTTGAATGATTATTAGTATGTCCACCAGCTGTGTTTGAGTGATTATTAGTATGTCTTTCAGCTGTGTTTGAGTATTTATTAGTATGCCAATCAGCTGTGTTTGAATGATTATTAGTTTGTCCACCAGCTGTGTTTGAGTGATTAGTAGTATGTCCACCAGCTGTGTTTGTGTGATTATTAGTATGTCCATCCGCTGTTTATGAGTGATTATTAGTATGTACACCAGTTGTGTTTGAGTGATTAGTATGTCTACCAGTTGTGTTTGAGTGATTATTAGCATGTCCGCCAGCTGTATTTTTGTGTTTATTAGTATGTCCGCCAGCTCAGGTTGAGTGATTTTTAGTATGTCTGTCAGGTGTGTTTGAGTGATTATTAGTATGTCCGCCAGCTGTGTTTGAGTGATTATTGGTATATCCTTCAGTTGTGTTTGAGTGACTAGTATGTCCGCCAGCTGTGTTTGATTGATTAGTATGTCTGCCAGCTGTGTTTGAGTGATTATTAGAATGTCCACCAGCTGTGTTCGTGTAATTAATGGTATGTCCACCAGCTGTGTTTGAGTGATTATTAGTATGTCCGCCAGCTGTGTTTGAGTGACTAGTATGTCCACCAGCTGTATTTGAGTGATCATTGTTATATCCGTCAGCTGTTTGAGTGATTAGTATGTGTGCCAGGTGTGTTTGAGTGATTATTAGCATGTCCACCAGCTGTGTTTGAGTGATTATTAGCATGTCCACCAGCTGTGTTTGAGTGATTATTAGCATGTCCACCAGCTGTGTTTGATTGATTATTAGTATGTCCACCAGCTATGTTTGAGTGATTATTAGTATGTCCACCAGCTGTGTTTGATTGATTATTAGTATGTCCACCAGCTGTGTTTGAGTGATTATGAGTATGCCCACCAGCTAAGGTTGAGTGATTTTTAGTATGTCTGTCAGCTATGTTTGAGTGATTATTAGTATGTCCATCAGCTGTTTTTGAGTGATTATTAGTATGTCCATCAGATGTATTTGAATGATTATTAGAATTTCCGCCAGCTGTGTTTCAGTGAATATTAGCATGCCCATCAGCTGTGTTTGAATGATTATTAGTATATCCTCCAGCTATGTTTGAGTGATTACTATGTCCAACTGCGGTGTTTGAGTGATTATTAGTATGTCCTCCAGCTGTGTTTGTGTGATTATTAGTATGTCCACCAGCTGTGTTTGATTGATTATTAGTATGTCCACCAGTTGTGTTTGAGTGATAATTAGTATGTCCACCACCTGTGTTTGAATGATTATTAGTAGGTCCACCAGCTGTGTTTGAGTGATTATTAGTATGTCTTTCAGCTGTGTTTGAGTATTTATTAGTATGCCCATCAGCTGTGTTTGAATGATTATTAGTATGTCCACCAGCTGTGTTTGAGTGATTAGTAGTATGTCCACCAGCTATGTTTGTGTGATTATTAGTATGTCCATCCGCTGTTTATGAATGATTATTAGTATGTCCGCCAGCTGTGTTTGAGTGATTATTAGTATGTCCACCAGCTGTGTTTGAGTCATTATTAGTATGTCCACCCGCTGTCTTTGAGTGATTATTAGTATGTCTGCCAAATGTGTTTGAGTGATTCTTAGTATGTCCGCCACCTGTGTTTGAGTAATTATTAGTATGCCCGCCAGCTGTGTTTGAGTGATTATTAGTATGTCTATCAGCTGTGTTTGAGTGATTATGAGTATGTCCGCCAGCTGTGTTTGAGTGATTATTAGTATATCCGCCATCTGTCTTTGAGTATTAGTATGTCCACCAGCTGTGTTTGAGTGATTATTAGTATGTCCGCCATCTGTGTTTGAGTATTAGTATGTCCACCAGCTGTGTTTGAGTGATTATTAGTATGTCCACCAGCTGTGTTTGAGTGATTATTAGTATGTACGCCATCTGTGTTTGAGTGATTATTAGTATGTCCACCAGCTGTGTTTGAGTGATTAGTATGTCCACCAGCTGTGTTTGAATGATTATTAATATGTCTGCCAGCTGTGTTTGAGTGATTATTAGTATGTCCACCAGCTGTGTTTGTGTAATTATTAGTATGGTCATTATCTGTGTTTGAGTGATTATTACTATGTCCACCAGCTGTGTTTGAGTGATTATTAGTATGTCCACCAGCTGTGTTTGAGTGATTAGTATGTCCACCAGCTGTCTTTGAGTGGTTATTATGTCCACCAAATGTGTTTGAGTGATTATGATTATTAGTATGTCCACCAGCTGTATTTGAGTTATTATTAGTATGTCCTCCAGCTGTGTTTGAGTCATTATTAGTATGTCCACCCGCTGTCTTTGAGTGATTATTAGTATGTCCACCAAATGTGTTTGAGTGATTCTTAGTATGTCTGCCACCTGTGTTTGAGTAATTATTAGTATGCCCGCCAGCTGTGTTTGAGTGATTATGAGTATGTCCGCCATCTGTGTTTGAATATTAGTATGTCCACCAGCTGTGTTTGATTGATTATTAGTATATCCACCAGCTGTGTTGAGTGTTTATTAGTATGTCCACCAGCTGAGTTTTAGTGATTATTGTTATGTCCACCAGCTGTGTTTGAGTGATTATTAATATGTCCACCAGCTGTGTTTGAGTGATTATTAGTATGTCCACCAGCTGTGTTTGATTGATTATTAGTATATCCACCAGCTGTGTTGAGTGTTTATTAGTATGTCCACCAGCTGAGTTTTAGTGATTATTGCTATGTCCAGCAGCTGTGTTTGAGTGATTATTAGTATGTACGCCATCTGTGTTTGAGTGAGTATTAGTATGTCCACCAGTTGTGTTTGAGTGATAATTAGTATGTCCACCACCTGTGTTTGAATGATTATTAGTATGTCCACCAGCTGTGTTTGAGTGATTATTAGTATGTCTTTCAGCTGTGTTTGAGTATTTATTAGTATGCCAATCAGCTGTGTTTGAATGATTATTAGTTTGTCCACCAGCTGTGTTTGAGTGATTAGTAGTATATCCACCAGCTGTGTTTGTGTGATTATTAGTATGTCCATCCGCTGTTTATGAGTGATTATTAGTATGTACACCGGTTGTGTTTCAGTGATTAGTATGTCTACCAGTTGTGTTTGAGTGATTATTAGTATGTCCGCCAGCTGTGTTTGAGTGATTATTCGTATGTCCACCAGCTGTATTTTTGTGATTATTAGTATGTCCGCCAGCTCAGGTTGAGTGATTTTTAGTATGTCTGTCAGCTGTGTTTGAGTGATTATTAGTATGTCCGCCAGCTGTGTTTGAGTGATTATTGGTATATCCTTCAGTTGTGTTTGAGTGACTAGTATGTCCGCCAGCTGTGTTTGATTGATTAGTATGTCTGCCAGCTGTGTTTGAGTGATTATTAGAATGTCCACCAGCAGTGTTCGTGTAATTAATGGTATGTCCACCAGCTGTGTTTGAGTTATTATTAGTATGTCCACCAGCTGTGTTTAAGTGATTATAAGTATGTCCGCTAGCTGTGTTTGAGTGATTATTAGTATGTCTGTCAGCTGTGTTTGAGTGATTATTAGTATGTTCTCCAGCTGTGTTTGAGTGATTATTAGTATGTCCACCAGTTGTGTTTGAGTGATGTTTAGTATGTCTGTCAGCTGTGTTTGAGTGATTATTAGTATGTCCGCCAGCTGTGTTTGAGTGATTATTGTTATATCAGTCAGCTGTTTGAGTGATTAGTATGTGTGCCAGGTGTGTTTGAATGATTATTAGCATGTCCATCACCTGTGTTTGAGTGATTATTAGTATGTCCACCAGATGTGTTGAGTGATTATTAGTATGTCCACCAGCTGTGTTTGAGTGATTATTAGCATGTCCACCAGCTGTGTTTGAGTGATTATGAGTATGCCCACCAGCTCAGGTTGAGTGATTTTTAGTATGTCTGTCAGCTATGTTTGAGTGATTATTAGTATGTCCATCAGATGTATTTGAATGATTATTAGAATTTCTGCCAGCTGTGTTTCAGTGATTATTAGCATGCCCGTCAGCTGTGTTTGAATGATTATTAGTATGTCCTCCAGCTATGTTTGAGTGATTACTATGTCCAACTGCTGTGTTTGAGTGATTATTAGTATTTCCACCAGCTGTGTTTGTGTGATTATTAGTATGTCCACCAGCTGTGTTTGATTGATTATTAGTATGTCCACCAGCTGTGTTTGATTGATTATTAGTATGTCCACCAGCTATGTTTGAGTGATTATTAGTATGTCCATCAGCTGTTTTTGAGTGATTATTAGTATGTCCATCAGATGTATTTGAATGATTATTAGAGTTTCCGCGAGCTGTGTTTCAGTGATTATTAGTATGTCCACCAGTTGTGTTTGAGTATTTATTAGTATGCCCATCAGCTGTTTGAATGATTATTAGTATGTCCAACAGCTGTGTTTGAGTGATTAGTAGTATGTCCACCAGCTGTGTTTGAGTAACTAGTATGTCCGCCAGCTGTGTTTGTTTGATTAGTATGTCTGCCAGCTGTGTTTGAGTGATTATTAGTATGTCCACCAGATGTGTTTGTGTAATTAATGGTATGTCCACCAGCTGCGTTTGAGTTATTATTAGTATGTCCACCAGCTGTGTTTGAGTGATTATAAGTAAGTCCGCTAGCTGTGTTTGAGTGATTATTAGTATGTCTGTCAGTTGTGTTTTAGTGATTATTAGTATGTCCACCTTCTGTGTTTCAGTGATTATTAGTCTGTCCATTAGCTGTGTTTGTGTGATTATTAGTGTGTCCACCAGCTGTGTTTGAGTGATTAGTATGTCCACCAGCTGTCTTTGAGTGGTTATTATGTCCACCAACTGTGTTTGAGTGATTATGATTATTAGTATGTCCACCAGCTGTATTTGAGTTATTATTAGTATGTCCACCAGCTGTGTTTGAGTCATTATTAGTATGTCCACCCGCTGTCTTTGAGTGATTATTAGTATGTCCGCCAAATGTGTTTGAGTGATTCTTAGTATGTCCGCCACCTGTTTTTGAGTAATTATTAGTATGCCCGCCAGCTGTGTTTGAGTGATTATTAGTATGTCCACCAGCTGTGTTGAGTGTTTATTAGTATGTCCACCAGCTGAGTTTTAGTGATTATTAGTATGTACGCCATCTGTGTTTGAGTGATTATTAGTATGTCCGCCATCTGTGTTTGAGTGAGTGTTAGTATGTCCACCATCTGTGTTTGGGTGATTATTAGTATGTCCACCAGCTGTGTTTGACTGATTATTAGTATGTCCAAGAGCTGTGTTTGGGTGATTATTAGTATGTCCACCAGCTGTGTTTGACTGATTATTAGTATGTCCAAGAGCTGTGTTTTAGTGATTATTAGTATGTTCTCCAGCTGTGTTTGAGTGATTATTAGTATGTTCGCCAGTTATGTTTGAGTGATTATTAGTATGTCCTCCAGCTGTGTTTGAGTGATTATTAGTATGTCCGCCAGCTGTGTTTGTATAATTTTTAATATGTCTGCCAGCTGTGTTTGAGTGATTATTAGTATGCCCACCAGCTGTGTTTGACTGGTTATTAGTATGTCCACCAGCTGTGTTTTAGTGATTATTAGTACGTTCTCCAGCTGTGTTTGAGTGATTATTAGTATGTTCGCCAGTTATGTTTGAGTGATTATTAGTATGTCCTCCAGCTGTGCTTGAGTGATTATTAATATGTCCGCCAGCTGTGTTTGAGTAATTATTAGTATATCCACCGGCTGTGTTTGAGTGAAAATGAGTATGTCCGCTAGCTGTGTTTGAGTGATTATTAGTATGTCCCCCAGCTGTGTTTAGTGAGTATTAGTATGTCCACCAGCTGTGTTTGGGTGATTATTAGTATGTCCACCTTCTGTGTTTCAGTGATTATTAGTATGTCCATTAGCTGTGTTTGAGTGATTAGTATGTCCACCAGCTGTCTTTGAGTGGTTATTATGTCCACCAACTGTGTTTGTGTGATTATGATTATTAGTATGTCCGCCAGCTGTATTTGAGTTATTATTAGTATGTCCACCAGCTGTGTTTGAGTCATTATTAGTATGTCCACCCGCTGTCTTTGAGTGATTATTAGTATGTCCGCCAAATGTGTTTGAGTGATTCTTAGTATGTCCGCCACCTGTTTTTGAGTAATTATTAGTATGTCCACCAGCTGTGTTTGATTGATTATTAGTATATCCACCAGCTGTGTTGAGTGTTTATTAGTATGTCCACCAGCTGAGTTTTAGTGATTATTGCTATGTCCACCAGCTGTGTTTGAGTGATTATTAGTATGTACGCCATCTGTGTTTGAGTGAGTATTAGTATGTCCACCAGCTGTGTTTGAGTGATTATTAGTATGTCCGCCAGCTGTGTTTGTATAATTTTTAATATGTCTGCAGGCTGTGTTTGAGTGATTATTAGTATGTCCACCGGCTGTGTTTGAATGATTATTAGTATGTCCACCAGCTGTATTTGTGTAATTATTAGTATGTGCGTCAGCTGTGTTTGTGTTATTATCAATATGTCTGCCAGCTGTGTTTGAGTGATTATTAGTATGGCATTGGAGCAGTTATTTCTTCTCTTCAAAGGTATTCCTCATAATGCTGTCTTCCATCTTTTTTTGGATATCTGATGATTTATAAACTAAACTGAGACACTGTATATAATAGTCAGCTCACTGATCATAACCTGTTTGAGATGACTAGAGCACCACGACTGCACTTCAAAATCAAGGAAAAAGATACACTTGTGAAACACATCCCTAATATAAGACTCAGTCTTAACCACTCTTAGGGTGCTTATCAAAAGCTTGATAAATACTTTTAAATTCTGTTATGATTATATCTCAAAGTAGAGTCTAACTGTAGACAGTGCTGACCAGCAATGAAAGGTTGCCAAAGGTAAAACAGCTTTTTAAAAACTGTCAAAACTTCAGTTTGAGACATTTGTGAACAAAAATTGTTGCAAAACAAAGTGTCTAACAGGCTTTAAAACCCTTGGTTCTAAACAAGAGCACTTCATCTGATACCATTTTTTAGTGGTAGTACATTGAGCAGATAAAGCTCCATGCATTACAAAGAGTTGTGATTAGACCATCAATCACAACCACGTGTTATGTACTCTCAACATAGATTCCAAGATTCATCTCTTGAGTTTCACTGTCAAGATGATTTTTTTGGCATTTATTTCTCAAATGCTTAATAAGTTGGCTATGCTTGGAGACCTGATTGCAAACCTCTATAGTTTGTGTTTGAGATATTAGTTACAAGAAATTCACCTCAGTAACAATGCTTTTGAGAAGAATTTCATGAAATATCATTCTAAAAACAGATCAAATTAAAGGTGTGATCAAACACGCTGTCAGTTTTGTTTATAATAAATGTTTTTAGCTTCCCCAATATATTATTAGTGAAAAACAGGAGTATGGCATCCAGACTGTCTACCACATTTAAATGATATAACACACCTCAGGCTACTGCACAGATGGTCACCAGAAGTACCATCACCTCTAACCAATCAACAGCCACACTTTTGTTTTAAGTTGTTGATTGCATGATGGCGCAAAAATGTTTTACAGCTCCTACTGCTGTCAGTAGTTCCAGATACATATTTGTCTTGACTGCCACATGTGGCGCAGTGTAAGTTTCACTAATAACTCTGGATAATCTGGAAACACCCTGTTATAATAAAGTAATACTTTTCCTGATTATGAAGTTTAATTGGCATGTTCTGTTTGTTGTATTTTGTTGCTGATTGTTTTTGTATGCAGTTGTTGTTTGTGTATGTCTTGGCCACAGTTGTATATTGACTCAATTCTATCTGAAAATGCTGTTGTGATCAAATTATCTCCTGGTTAACAAATGATACATAAATTGTTTGTAGGTAAGTAAAACTCATGCTGTTTGACTGTGAATATGAAGGAGTGATTGTGTAACTTTTTCATATATTGGCTGTTATCTTATGCTCTGTTTCAGTTACGAAAGAAATAAAATATTCAGAAATGTGAGATAATTTTATAAGATAACTTTATCAAAGGAAAAAGTAAATTAAATGTCAAGTACTCAATGCTAATAAAATACTGCTTTTTATTTAACAGTGACATTTTACACCATGCATATCCATGATATCTCTGATTACCAGTATGAGCGAATGATAAGGAGAGCATAAAACATTGCAGTTCAATAAAAAATAGCATTCTTTATTAGTGCTAACCACTTGACATTTATTTTGCCTTTAGATAAAGTTATCCTGTGGTACAAATTGTCTGAGTAATGCAGAATCAATCATCTCTGTTCCAGAAATAAGCATCTCTGTCATTATTTGTCTTGATTTAATTTTCATTTATTAATAACATACTATTACACACTGGGAGAGCTGTATGTGTCTGTGATAAATGTTTGGAATGTTACAAAGGAAAGACTTCTCTACTAACTGTAAGGAAAACTTAATTTTTGCATCTGTGCACGTATAAATGATGGTGTCAAATGTGAAAGAAAAAAAAAAACTGCACAGAGTAATGTCAACATGCCTGTATGGAAATGGTCAACAAAGTGTTTGAACGTAGATTTAAGACTTTGATGCCTTATAGCATCTTTTTTCAAGGAACAGAAACAAAGCTACTGTAAAAGGGACAAACAGAGATAGGGTAGAGAAAGTGATACAGAGAGAGGGATACAAAACAGAGAGTGACAGGACCAAAAGTGAATTTCTGCATTTTGACATCACATGTGAAATATAGCAGTTGAACTGTGTGACACCAGACCTGGAGATAAAGAGGAATAATGCAGGAAACTGGGTCACCCTTTGGAATAAAGAGGACAATGTGCACTGCCCTTGATATGTCACAACAATACCGCAATACGTATTTTAAGCAATGCACAGATGCAGTTAGGATATACTGATAAGTTATACTGCTGTACCCCTTATGGATGTGGCACTTGATGAAAGGCAGTGGAAAATATGCAATAATGCAACAATACTCAAACCTCTTCTGAGAATCTATATATTTATGTGCATGTTATTTAATTGGTTATGTTTTATTTAGTCATGAATTGACTCAGGAAGTGAAGGCATGTAATCTAAAATGGGCACTTTTAGTCACCACAAAAGAATTAAAAAATACAACAATGTGAACAGTTTTAAGACTGAATACCCATGTCCAGTGTAGCCCACAGCAGTGGCATAGAGGGATAAGCTCAGTACACATACCCAGTGTAGCCTACTGCAGTGGCACAGTGGGACAAACTCATGGCTATTACCCAATTTAATTAAAATGGTATAGCAGCTCAAGGACTTGATGAAACAATCAAGGAGGATGGGGGTCCACATCTTTAGGGAGGGTGAAGGAGGCACACATGCTAAATGGACATTCATATTGTCTGACCAGGTAAATGACTGCATGCAGCCTGATGTTAAGTGGGGCATCCTGTGGGTGTCAGACCTTTGTGGAAGTGAAGGGCAGTCCAGAGCTATCACACATTGCTTGCCCCACTTTATGCGACAGGTACAGGCATGGAACAAATTGGTCAAAACACTGCCTAAGCAGCCTTATTACTCTGCCAAGGATATCACAATAGACTTGATGTCTCCAAACATTGTTGGACAATTTCAATGACAGTGGGAGAGGTCAGCTAGCAGACCAGGCAATACAAATATGGCACGAGAGCAAATGACAGCTGCAAAGAACCAAAAAACAACTTTAAAAAATTAAGCGTTTCTAGTAATATTAATGGAACTCTATCTGGATGTGCTAGTTTTCCATAAAATATCTCACAGAAACTGGGGATGCTTTACAGAGCCAAAAACTTTCTCAACAGTGCAAATAAAACTACACTTGTCACTGCTTACTTCCTTCCTTCATCACTTTATGGCACTTTCATCCTTACTAACTTCCACAACAAACCTTGAAAAATGCAAAAATAAAGTGGCTAAATTTGCAGCAAAAAGCCCTTCCAGAACCCCCAAATGTATAACACTAAAATTCTTAAATTGGTTAGCACTATCCCATTAACTTGACATGTACCATTCTGCGCAACTATGTTCACAATCAATCATTACAATCCAGTGACCAA
Source organism: Protopterus annectens (assembly GCF_019279795.1). NCBI lineage: Eukaryota > Metazoa > Chordata > Ceratodontiformes > Protopteridae > Protopterus > Protopterus annectens. Next base: position 766,245,863 of record NC_056749.1, read on the forward strand.
ATAACTCCACTCTGTCCACAAATCTCTCAAGTCTGCTGGCCATGGTCTATACTCATATCATATTACTAAGGTCTGGAACTCCTTAACTGTATCCGTCAGGTCAATGACTCCCCACACCAATACACACACACACACACACACACACACACACACACACACACACACACACACACACACACACACACTGTTCTTTAAAATTATTATCTTTTTTATTTTTATTTAAAATTTGTTGACCGGGAAATTATGAAATATTTTTTAGCCAAAATCTGGATCTGTTCTTGCTCAACCCCAGGATAAACTACATCCCTAAATATGAACAGGAACCTATTCAAACCTTATACCTCATTACTTTCCCTTCTTCACTCACTTCCTTACTTTAATCAATTTATCTTCCCTCACTCTTTCTAAATATCCAATAACCCTGTTTTTTATCTCTCAATTCATATTGCAATTCCTGTTTGTATTATAGTAATTTGCCTTTAATTTCTCTATTTATTAAATCATTGTCATATAAGTTGTAAATTTCTTAAACAATTCTTAACCAATACATTTACATCATGCCTAATTCTTGTATTATTTTTGAAGATTGTAAAGTTATTGTTAAAATGTTTTTGTAATAATTTTGAGATTTTCTTCCCAGACCTCTGCTGAAAATGGGCATCTACCCAGTTGGACTTTCCCATTAATCAAATGTCAATCAATAAATAAATAGATAAGTAGACAGATAGATAGATAGATAGATAGATAGATAGATAGATAGATAGATAAATGTGGCCATTGTGAAAAAGACACCCATGAAAGTGGAATAATCTGCAGTGGACAGAATGCACATTTATCTCGCAGTTGATGGATTTATTTTCTAGTTTATGATGTCACATTTTGACTATGCTAGTCAAATTAGATTGTGTGTACTAGGCAGGTATGAGCATATCACTGAGTAGCATTCTACCTTCTCCAAGGATAATGCCACAATATGAGTAAAATATTGCCACAACAGTTAGGAAATCCTTCTATGTGGCATACCTCATCACTAAGGGCTTTTCATCCACAAAAAAGGAGGTCATTGTCCCACTGTACTCATCCCTCATTAGACCCATTATAGAATACAACGCCCCATTTGGTATGTACCTCTAAAGACATCTGCAACAACTGGAAAGGCCGCAGAAATACCTCACTAAAAGAATCACAGGCCTAAAGCAGATGCCCTACGCTGACCGCCTTAAAAAACTCCAGCTATACTCTGTCGCATATCGTCTACTCAGAGGCGATCTCTGCTTAACATACAAGGCCATGTCAAACCCAGAGCTGTTGTACATGCTACACTTAAAGAAATCCCAATCCCTCAGAGCCTCACGGTCCAGGGAGCTAAACCTTGTCATCACAATAAACAAAACATGTTGAAGGGATAGGTTCCTGACCCAGAGACTCCCCAGACTCTGTAATAGATTGAACATACATGTCAAGCAGAGTGCCTCTTTGGTCCTCTTCAAAAGGAACCTTGACGATTGGATGGGAGAAAGAAAATTCATCCCGGGGATCACATCAGTCGCCCTGCTAGACAGGGGTCCAGGGAAGTAAATAATGTGGGAAGAAATAGCCAGGGAATTGTTATGGCTAGGCTTGTATAGGCCCTAGGGCTGATAGCCTAGTACCACCCTATGAACCTATGAACTTAAAAATAGTTGACTTTGATAGCTGGATTAGTTTTTGGTGTCATTCTAAGGACACTCAGTTTTTCTCAGCCTGGGAAGATATGATTGACAGACCATGCTGCTTTGCCAGGGATGGCCTGCACCAGTCCCCTCTAGGCTTTCAAATATTTATAAAGGCATTATCCACTCCCATAGTGACTTTTTTCACAATGTTAACCAGATATGCCTACTAATATAATGAAAAAACAAAGGGAAGTGTGAAGGTGTAACTGACCAAGGCTAGTAGCCTAAACAAGAAATTCCACTCCCTGCAGATATGTGAATGTACCTGGTAGGAAAAAATTGAGGTGTATACAACAAAAACAAACTCCTGGATAGAACTTGAATATCGGTAAGATTTGCAATAAGGCAAAGATATTATTGGCTAAAAGTAAGTTGAGCAAGACACAAGATCGACTGAACCCTCATCATTAAATTAAACATACATCACAGGTAATTAATTAAATCTACTAAAGCCAACTTTGAGGTGAAAATAGCCACCCCAGCAAAGGGCAATCAGAAGATCTTCTTTAGTTATGTTCAAAATCTCAGGGGCACAATGCAACTTTTTGCTGAGCTAATTGTATATGATGTTACCTACACTGAAACTGAAGATATAGTTTACCTACTAGCTGGTATATTCAGCTAAAACTTAACCTCTCTCCCATCTATCTCACATGAAATATCAGAAACCAACTCTCCACCAGCAATCACAGAACCCCAGGTCCTGAAAGTGCTATCAAAAGCAAAATACTGCATCAATGAGTCATGACAATATCACAGGCTGCATCTTGAATAGCTTGAAGCACAATTTAACTATATCTCGAACAACACTATTCAGTCTTAACTTTCATATAGGTTTGGACCAAGTGAATGAAAAACAGTAATTGTTATATCCTTGCATAAGGGAGGATCTTCTACAGCCCCTGGTAATTACAGACACATGTCTTACTAGCCTCATATACAAGACCATGAAAAGAATTGTGATGGAATTAATCAGTAAGGACATAGAGAACCACTATATACAGGACTCATCTCAGTTGGATTCATTAAAGGCAAGTCATGGTTAACCAACTTGGTGAAATGGTCACCACAGCAATGTATGAAAGTAAAATGATACACACCATCTACTGCAACGTAGCCAATACTTTTAACTTAATCACTCACACAGGCATTGTAGAAAAGAATATTAAACTAGGAATAATCCCCTTCACCACCTACTGGATTGCTATTTGACTCACAGATAGGATGCAGGACATCAACTAGGGAAGCTAACTCTACAAGAATACCAGTTACCAGTGGTGTCCACCAGGGTTTGGTGCTAGTAGCTATTGTGTTTGGCATCTATTTCTCAGGAGTAAAAGCCACTACCAAAGGACTCTGTCTAACTAAGTTTGCAGTAATCAAATCCCCAACAGACTCAGCCACCCTATAGGAAGGCTTGTCCAAAATAAATAACTGGTTCCAGACTTGTAGACTAAAGCTGAATGCCAAAAACTGGATTATCTTCTCCTCTGGAAAGTTGACTCCCTTGGGGGATCTGCAACATTGACAACACTCCCCTAAGAGTTGACACAGTAGATTGGGATTTGGGAATATATGTGGACATTAACCTATCATTTGACCAGCATGTGTCTACTGTTGTAAAGGAGATGTTCTATATTGCTCAGTTCATAAACAATGGGATTGCTTCTAGATCCATAGATGTCATTTGCTCAACCCACATTAGCTAATCCTTTAGTGTAATGCCCCTTTTAGTATGTATCTTTCCAGGAACATGCAACAACTAAAACGCCTGCAAAGATACCTTTCAAAAAGGATACAAGCCATAAACATTATATCCCACATGAGCTACATTAAAGCCTATCGCTGTGTTTGGTCTCCTACAGGCTGCTAAGAGGTGACAGATGTCTAGCATACAAAGGCATCCTCTGGCCTATTACTGCTGGATTTATTTCATATCTAGAAGTCAAATAGTATCAAAAATACTTGACCGAGTATTAACAGAATGGCTTGTAAAGACAGGTATATATTACAGAAGATACCACTCTGGAACAGACTCCCCAGCCACATAAAATAAAACTTGTTCCTCTCCACATTGAAGCATAACTTACATCAACTTATGGGAAATAGGAAATTTACCCCAGAACTCTACCCTGTACTACTAATGGACAGAGGCAGCTCCTAAATGCTATATCTAAGTGCATGGATCCCTCAAATTATCGATGCTTTGGTTTAGTAATTATCACTAGTGTAATATGTAAATAAAGATCCTGGAAGGGGTTGGGTGAATCTAAACTCCAATGGGATTGGTTAATTTTAAGCAGCAAATGGGGCAAACTGGCTAGGCTTAAAATGGTCTGCAAGGGCAATCCATCTACTACTAGCCTATGAACAAAAATGCACAGATTTAATTACTAAAAAAAACTATGTAGCAAGTTTGTAATTCATCTATACTGACATATTATGTCTAAGCAAAGGCAGGCTTTGCAAGATGACAGTGTTATCTTTATTGTTACATAAATGTTTTTACATTCCTTTGCACTTCTGCCCATAGTTAATCATTTAATATAAAATCAAAATTATAGAGGTTCTTTTCCTGTAACATTTGTTATTGAATTTACTTCTTGATTGGGGCAGTGTTAGATGATCTTATGATGACTGTGGAATTTGCTGAACCATTTATTATACTAAGTGGGTTAATAATGTCCCACAGATTAAAACAGATGTAATTCTATCAGTACAGTTTGACCATGCCTCTCAACCTCTTAGCGATCTTGACAAAGTCTGATGTAACTGGGGGACAAAGGCCCAAAGATAGGGACACATTTCAAGTATTGCTCTTTTCAACTTTGAAAGTTGCTAGATTAACAGGATTTATGTTTCTGAAAGAAAGGAAGTCTGAAAATCAAATACATGTCATTATTAATGACTTTAATCTTTAAATCATCATAGTGATTTGTCAAAAAACCCACAATTCTTATGAGGAACAGAACAAAAATATAAGGCAAAAATCTTGACATTCTGGTTGAGTGGTATGAGTTTGACTGTGTCAGGAATCACAGTGTGCATAAAGCTTTGTGGTCGCAAACAAATATACTCTAAGCACTCTTCACATTTTATTCATTTCAAAACTGTGGTAAAAAAATATGTGTGCATGTATGTTTGTGTCTGTGTGCATGTGGGGGCCCAGCCCTACAAAGACATATCATGAGCTTCCATCACGTATGTGGAGCATGGTTTACATTCTGAAAAAAAATCATATATGTTGGTTGAGTTAGAAAGGGTGTCATACTACTCAACTGAAAGTGAAAGTCTGCTGCCAGGGGGTTCTAAGTATTTCTTTCTGACAAGGGATAGTCCATTCAGGTTAGTGCTTAACAACACATGCTTGAGAATTCATAACCACTACATCTATGACTGCAACCAAGTCAACATTGTTTACAGTGTATAGGTGATGAGCAGCAATGCTAATCAGCTATGCATGCATCCATTTCAGTGTGCATGAGCAGCAATGCTAATCAGATATACAGCCATCCAGGCCAGTGTGCATGAGCAGCAATGGTAATCAGATATGCACACATCCAGGTCAGTGTGCATGAGCAGCAATGCTAATCAGATATGCATACATCCAGGCCAGAGTGCATGAGCAGCAATGCTAATCAGATATGCATGCATCCAGGCAGTGTTGGCTGGTGACTTCAAATTAAAGGGGTGCTGCAGGAGACAGCTGAATGGGTGGGGTAAATGGTAAGGGGTGTGGTCAACTAGAAAGGGGAGGGGCTATGCTCAAAACTACAAAAACTGTAACTTTAATTAAATATGCTGCCCTGGGTATCAAACTGTCATTATGAGAGTCCAATCAAGACAAAATGAAGTGTAGAAGAAAAAAAAATTCAATGCATTGGCTGCATGACAGCTTACTTAATATCTAGATGGAAACAAAAAGGTTACGAGGCATAAAAAAATTACTTTTTAAATACATTACTGAAATGCCAGTCAAAGTCAAGTTTAAGAAAAACAAGCAGCACTCAACTCAAACTACTTCTCCTGGCACTGCAGTTCTAATTATAATTTATATTCAGCTTTATTAAAGTACCAAGTAACATGCTGAAAGTAGCAATCTCTGTGATACCCCCGCTTGTAAAAATGTTTCTTATCCAAAAAAGACCTGCTGTCTGACAACTATCTACTTGTTTCTTGGGGAAAACATGATCAAAGTAAAAAATGAAAAGCAAACAAGAAACAAGCTCAAGATACATTCCTTAAATGATTACTGTACAGGTAATGGACCACACATGATAGATTGGCATTATGTTTGGTTTACAGGTAAAGCCTGCAGAGATGACTGCAAGTCTCCAACAAATGTAATGAGCTTCTTAAAATAATGCAATCCTGTCCTTTATTACAAATACTGTCATATGCATTTCAGTATCCAAGGCTTATACATTATCTAGTTATGTAAGTATTTTCTTCATGGCAACAACAAAAAGGCTTTCAATGTTGGCAATTCTTTAAAAGTATGCTTATTAAAGCTTACTTGCATCTTACAATCTCAGACAAGCTTATCTGATGGTCATTAAAGCATTGCTACTTAAACCCAGAGCAACAGGCACTTTCTGAGTACTAACAAGCATAAATCAACAGTACAAAAATATGACAGAAAACAGAACATTCTGCAAAATCAAGGACAGAATAAAAGTAGTACTTGTGTCTACCTTGGATAGGGGGATACTCTGCACATTTACACTGAATAACTGCTCCTTGCCTTGACATATCCAGAGTCACTACATGCGGGAGAGGGGTGCAACAAGTATGTCACAATTTGAATTGTCTCTGACTGACTGTGATGGCCCTTACACATTTGTCATACTTTTCAACCTCAGAACAAGAAATATGGACAGAGCCATACATAAAAGTGGGCAAAGGCCCAAAAATAAGGACAATTTTTAAATATTGCTCTTATAAACTTAGAAAGATAATCGAATAGTAGGTCTTGCATTAGTATGAATTTTCTGAAAGGTCTGAAATCTGAAAATCAAATGTCTGTCATTATTTTTTAACTTCAGTCTTTAATGATTCGCCACTAATTTGCCAACCCCCCCCACCACAATTTTATGAAAAATGGACCAAAAACATTATGTAAAAATATAAAATAGCCACACAATACAGCTGGGAACCTGTCAAAGAAGGGACACTTTTTTAATTTTAGTACTGCTAACTTGAGCAGCTGACAAAATAAAATAATCTACATGCATTTCTGAAATAAAAGTAATCTATAACTCTGATTATTACAGTTATTTCTTCATTGTAAACCCTCCACGTTTTCTTCCAAAATTGCCATTTTGCGGTGGGATTATTAGGGGAAGAGCAACATTTTGAGCCAAAATTGGAGGCAGTTGAGAGGTTTGGATATGCTTAATTCTATAAAACAATGTATTTGCACGTACCTCTCAACTGATTAATGCAGGAAATCTGGACAAGGCCAAATATACTGGGGGAACATATAAACAGTATTATAAATTGTTGTATAAACTGAGACAGTTGATAGAATAACAGGTCTTGCTTTAGCATGCATTTTTTCTGAAGGTTATGAAGTCTGAAACTCAGTGTCTGTCATTATTTAGTGACTTAATTCCTAAATTATTTGCCAGAAAACCACACATTTTATGAGGAACAACCAAAAATAAGAATCAAAAATCTATTCATTCTGTGAAAATCTGGACAGTTGAGAGGTATAGTTCAGCCAGGGCTGTCTTTGAGTTTGCCACCCTTTCCTCTCACAAAATCATGGTTGAACGGAACCTCCCCCCTGCAGCCATTCCAATGAACCATTACTTGTCTATCTCACCCAATTTACAATAAACACTAATGTGCATACTGCTTTACTTCTACAATGATTTGGACTTCATTTGAAAGTTTTTTTTTTGCATTTTACAGCAAAAACACTAAGACATCTGCTAAATAAAGCAATGCAATCTCACAATGAAAACAGACTTAGCATTAAGACTTCTCTGCCCTTGAACCCCACATTCATTGAAACAGCATTGAAACCCACATTCAAAGAAAATACATTTTGCCAGTGGTAGATAAAGATTAACTTTGGGCTGTTTTCAAATTATAGGCCCCTTGCACGCTAAACATACACATGCTCTTTGTTACACCTTCCTGATTGTATTAAATTATATTCCTTGTACAATACAGTACAGTTGTTAGAGGGCATTTTAAATTTGTTTTGAACATTTTTCCAGTAAACAATGAAACAAAATGCATGCACCAATAATGACAAAATTGCCCAATTCAGAACATTTTTCCAGTAAATAATGAAACAAAATGCATTCTCCAATAATGACAAAACTGCCCAAATTAAGAACATATACATCATAAAAGTCTACTCAAACTTCTACAGTCCACCCTTATCAGTAAATATGCAAAATCTCTGAAGAAGTAAAAGTCATCTAAATAATTCCACATTAAAGAAATCTGTAACTAATGAAGAGGTTGCTGCTAGCAAACAGCTGTATATTTCATTGTTTCATCTACAAATAAAGTGCCTGTTGCCTTTGAGGAATAAATTGTCTAAGTTGCATTAAATAAAATGATAAGCTAGTAATATTGCAATAGGGAATGGATGGCAAACTGATAACAGGTTCATAGTTACTAGGTATCTTCACCAAAAAGGACTGCAGCATCCACCCCATTTACAATAAAGTACAGTATCAGCAATGCATCTACCTAGTGTGGGAGTAAAACCCACAGCCTTCTGCATCAAAAGCAAGTACACTACCTATCGTGCTATTAACAATGCATGTAGACTTGGCATAAGCAGCACTAAACTTTTGTTCCCCTGCAGCTCTCAGCTTCTTGTAAAATCTACTTGACACTCAGCTATATCTCTGAACTTTGCAGCACAAGAAATCTGGAAAAATCCAAAATTGGGGGGGGGGGGCAAAAGACCAAAAGCAGGGACACATTTTAAACATTGCTTGTATAATGTTGGAAAGTTGTTAGAATAAAATGCTGTGTTGCCACCATACATTTCACTGGCAGGTATTGAACCCAGGACTCTGTTCAAAACAGTCAGAACAACACACCACTATGCCAAATCATCTGTTTTATGAAAGAAAGGAAGACTGAAACTTAAATATCTACCATTTAGTGAATTCAGTTCTCAACATAGCTGTCAACATCTTAGTACAAAACACCTGAACAAAGCCAATAATAGGAGAATACAGCCCCCAAACATATTCAGTGAGTTCAGTTGTTACCATAGCTCTCAACCTTTGCACACAAAACCTGGATGAAGCCAATAATGGGGGAATACAGTCCACAAAATAGGGACAGATTTCAAATATCCATCAAGGACACCAGAGCAAACCCACGGAGGACATACAGTCTCCACACAGAGGGCACCCCAGCCAAGAATCAAACCAGACAATCTGTAGTTGTCAGGCAACAATGCTGCCACTGCACCCCTGCACTACTGGCTGTGTTTGTTTGTGTCTTTCGGCTTTTCCCGGTTAGGTGTTGCCACAAGGAACTCCGGTCCGCCAATGATTGGTAGTTGATTTTTACGTGCCGAGTTACCAGCCCTGATGCACAACCTTCAATGAAGGTACGCCCATTCACGCATGTCTCCATGCAGAAGACGCTCTAGCTGAGAGTCGAACCGGACAGCGTCTTACTGTGAGGCGACAACGCTACAGCAGCACCACCACTACTGGCTGTGTTAAGAAACAAAAATACAGAAACCACAGATTTTATGAGTAACAGAACAGAACAAATATGAGGCAAAAATCTGCAGTGTTTTTACAAATGGTGGTGGGTAGGAAAGTCAGGCTCTTGCCACTTGGGCCCACAGTACAGGGTTCAAGCCTTATTCTCTACCCACCACCATGTAGTAACTGTGGCATTACACACACATTCAGCCTGTCTGTGGATGTTGCAGTCCAAACTCCTTCCAGTCTATTCAGTTCTAACTGCATAGACTGCTGGGAAAATTTGGACTTGCATGCTGCCTTTGTAATCTAGACTGGTTCACCAGCAGTCCAAATATTGGGAAATGCTGCACATGTGTGATGTTCTGGATCTCATGGTTTGATTTTGATTTTTTCATTCTTGTTTTATTTTCATGTTGGGGGGGCTGCAGTCTTGCAGTCCAATAGCACGAGCCACCCTTGCAGCCAGGTCAGTGTGCATGAGCAGCAATGCTAATCAGATATGCATGCATCCAGACCAGTGTGCATGAGCAGCAATGCTAATCAGATATGCATCTGTCCAGGCCAGTGTGCATGAGCAGCAGTGCTAATGAGATATGCATCCATCCAGACCAGTGTTCATGAGCAGCAATGCTAATCAGATATGCATCTGTCCAGGCCAGTGTGCTTGATGAAATGCCTCTCATTATGACTGCAGCACAGACCAGCAATTAAATCATAGTAAATCACTCTGTGGGTACATTGAAATACAAACAACTGTGCATGAACACCCCAGTAGGGGATGTGAGTGCACTCGCTCAGTTGTATAATGCTGATGTAACCAACAACAGCAAATATATACATTGAGAAATGTATGCATTTTCTTCTGCTGATTACATCAAATGCAACAAATGCATACATAAAGAAATGTGCAATGGAATGGAAAATACCATAGATGTCTGATGGTGGTGTTGAGGTTACACTATAATAACATAATCCACAGAGATGGATCATATAAAAGTATTAATGAAGTCATGGAACAAAACAATTGACAGAAAAATCAGAGAAAAGATGGTTCTATGACAAAACAGCAACTTTTAAGAATGTGATGTATATACACAGGACAGCTAGGATATAATAAAGTAATGTGATGTAACAACCTGTGCCAGGCCTGATAACATCAGAGTGTCAGCAGTGGACATGTATTATACTTTAAATGACACTAAAAAAGGAAAATAAGTTACGTACTCACCATAATGTTCCATGTTTGTTGTCCAGTATCTCACCTTCAGTCTTGCTGGTTGGGGTTTGGAGCCAAAACTCGGCTCAGACTCAGCCGTATACCAAAGCTCGAGAGCTTCTGCTGGCTCAAGGCTATAACCTATCCCATAGTGCTTAGCTGCTGTTCCCCAGATCTTGTTTGAGGGAGAGAGCTCCCTATCATATATTTAACATACAGAAAAGAAAATATATGAAATATATTGGTCATAAAGGTAAAAGGAAGGCAAGATGGAAATCAGACCATATTTGCCAATTTGTAAAAATTCCTCTAGATCCTCCATGAGGGGGATGGCTGCGTGCGATGCAAGAATGAAGGTGAGATACTGGACAACAAACATGGAACGTTATGGTGAGTACATAAATTCTTTGTTATGTTCTATCTCACCTTTATTTTTGCTGGTTGGGACAGAGTCTCCAGCACCATTCTCTTGGGTGGCTCAAGGGAATAAACTGTTCAGCACAGTGGAACCAAAGGATGCCCTGTTTTGGAAGGCCACATCTACTTTGTAATGAGAAATAAAGGTGTGAGGATTAACCCATGTAGCAGCAGCACAGATTGAATCCAATGGAAGTCTGGATTGAAAGGCAATGGAAGTAGAGACCACTCTAGTTGAATGTCCTTTTACTTTCCCTGGCGGTTCTTTATTATGAGAATGATAAACATATTTGATAGTCTCAATGAGCCATTTGTACAAAGTAAGTTTTGAGACTGCTCGGCCTTTTTTTTGTTTCTGAATAGGACACAAACAATTGATCTGATTTTCTGAAATCTTTCATCCTGTGTAAATAAAAACACAGTTGTCTATGTACATCCAATTGGTGAATCTTATATTCTGCCTTGTTGCTATAATTGGGAAAAACACAGGCAGTTCTATGGACTGGTTTAAATTTGTTTCAGAACAGACTTTTGGTAAGAAAGAGGGATTTGTTCTGAGGGAAACTCTATCATTGTGGAAGATCAAATAGGGAGGACGGATAGATAAGGCCTGCAACTCTGAAACCCTCTTAGCTGAGGTAACTGCTGTTAGAAAGAAAGTTTTCCAGGATAAAAATTTTTAAGAAAAAGAGTATGCTGGTTTGAAGGGGGGAAGACTCAATGCTGATAATACTAAATTTAGATCCCATGGGGGAAGAGGTTCTGTTACAGGAGGTCTTAACAGAAAAGTACCTCTGAGGAAGGCCTTGCATAACTTGTGGAACATTACATTGGATCAGAGTTCCCCCACATGATAATTGGATGTAACAGCTAGTTCAACTCGAATAGTGGCTGCTGCTGCTCCTTGATTAAAAATTTCTGTCAGGAATTCCAAAATTGTATGTATAGAGGCTGCAAAAGGATCTATGTGTTTTTTGTCCACCCAACAAGAGAACCTCTTCCATTTGCTTGCGTAAAGCTTTCTAGTTGTCTTTTTTGTGCGAGCAGACTAAAATGTGGCATACTACAGGGGATAATTCTGGAAGCCTGGCTAAGATTGCAAGTGGAGAAACCAAGCTGTCAGCTTGAGGCTCTGAAGGGCAGGATGGAGCATTCCTGACTGATGCGTCATAAGATCTGGCACTGGGTACAGGATCCATGGGTCCTCCTGAAGGTGGGGCCAAAGGAAAGGGAACCAAATCTGATGAGGCTAGTATGGAGCAATGAGAATTAACCTGTGACTCAATGACTTGGCTTTCTGAATAACTTTTGGAATCAAAGGAAATGGGGAAAAGCATGAAAAGTTGCAGGGGCCAATCATGTGTGAGTGCATCCCTCGGTGACTCTCCCAGAGGGGAAATGAGGGCAAAGTAGTTGCTGCATTTGGCATTGAAGGGAGTGGCAAAAGGGTCACAGCAAGGCTGGCCCCTTTTGCAAAAAATTCGATTTGCAACTTCCTGATTCAGGGACCACTCTTGAGGCATGAGAATTGCCCTGCTTAGCCTGTCTACTATGACACTAGATTTCCCTGGGATGTGCGTTGCCATCAGAAAGCATTTAGAAGATATCACCCATTGCCAAACTATCTGGGCCTCTCAACATAGGGGATAGGATCTGGTTCCCCCCTGTTTGTTGGTGTACCATACCACTGACATATTGTCTGTCTGAATTGTGATAGTGCCCCTTGGAAGAGAGTTCTGAAATGCTTGCAATGCCAGAAGCACCACCCTCATCTCTAGGACATTGATGTGCAAATGGCACTCATGATCTTTCCAAACCCCTTGGACTGTCTGTCTCAGATAATGCCCCCACCCTATCTGGGATGCATCCGTGGTTACTGTAGCGACAGGTTGGGGAAGTACAAATGGTCTGCCCATTGTTACCTGAGTGGACTGGATCCACCAAAGCAGGTCCCTCTTGCAGGAGTCTGTAATAAGAATCTCATGAGACATGGGTAACTCCTGTATGGACTACTGAGTGAAGGGTAGCCACTGTAATATCTGCATGTGAAGTTGTGCCAGGGGAAATAGTGTTATTGTCGCTGCCACAGAGCCTAGGACCTTGAGGGCAAATCTTGCATGTACATTTTTCTTGTTGAGTAAGATAAGCACTTGACTGCATAATGTTTGTATCCTTTCTTGAGGCAGCTTTACCAACATGTCATTTGTGTTTAAATCTGCACCTATAAAGGTAATACACTGTGATGGCAACAAGGCAGATTTTTCTGCATTTATAGTAATGCCTAGTTTTGAGTATAGATGGATGGTGTAGTCCCTGGCTTTGATTAGTAGCTGCTTGGTGGTGGCAGTTAGGAGCCAGTCGTCTAAGTATGGAAACACCTGGAATCCTTGACGTCTCAGATGAGCCATGACTACTGCCATGCATTTGGTAAACACTCTTGGGGCTGTGGTGAGCAAAAGGGCAGAGCTCTGAACTGGTAATGACTGGCTCTCAGCCGGAAGTGTAGAAATCTTCTGGAGCACCTGTCCATCTTTATGTGGTAGTAGGTGTCCTGAAGATCTAACAAGCACATCCAATTGTCTTGTCCCAGAAACAGGAGTATAGACTGCAGTGTTACCATCTGGAACTTTGACTTCTTCACCGACTTATTTAGTCTGCTGAGATCCAATATGGGTCTCCAGTCCCCTGTCTTTTTTGAACTAAAAAGAACCTTGATTTAATTCTGGACCCTAGCTGGTCTGTGGGGACTTCTTGGATGACTCTTTTTTCTAGCAACATTTGAATTTCTAGTGTTGCTTGATCCCTTTGACCGGGTGGAATGTCTGGGATAAACTTTGACAGATGAGGTGAACAGTGAAAGGGAATGTTGTAACCCCTGGATATAATGGACTGTACCCATTTGTCTTGTGTCAAATTCAGCCAGGCTTCTGGGTACAGAGATAGCCTCCCCCCAACTGCCTCCAGAGGTGGACAGTCAGGCCTCTTTTCAGGAGTGCTTGAAGGACCGACCAGAGAAGTATCTCTGTCACCTTGGTTCAGCAGATCCCCTCTGCCATGTGGAAGGCATCTTCCATTATTATTTCCCCCTCTGCCCCTGGGGGAAGAATCACTATGAGTGTCAGATAAGGCTCCTTTGGACTTCCGGAACCACATTTTTCCGGTCTTCTGACCTTTAGAATAAGGTCTGGTAGGGGTGGAAAATGGACTCTGATGGCAGATAGAGTCAAACCATCTTGTTGGCTCCTGGTGGGAGTCTCTTTCACCTTTGGCCTGAACAAGGATGAGCCATCAAAGGGGGAGTCAATGAAGGAAGATCTGAAGGGTTCGGCAAACGTGCAAAGGCGCATCCAGGAATGTCTCCGAAGAGCTATTCCTGTGCCTGCTGCCCTGCTCACTCCATCGGCTGCATAGGAAATGAGGTGCATGGAGGAGTTAGTGATGGAGATTAAGGTAGCAAGCTGAGAATTAATCTTATCCAATAAATCCTGGGCTGTAGCACCCTGCAGGGTATCTCCCAGCTCTTTTAGGAGATCCCTCTGAAGTTGGATGAAATGTGACAAATAATTCAGCGACTGCAGGGTAAAGGCCACTGAGGAGAAAGTACGCTTTCCGTACCTGTCACTCATGTGAGACTCCTTGTTCAGTGGATGAACAGATGCAGAAGTTTCAGTTAACTCCTTCTTTGTAGCAAGAGCCACCACCATCGCATTTACAAGAACTCCCTCAGTTAGATACTGTTTGTCCTTTGGGGTCGTAATTAATTTTTATGGCCTCCATGGAATGGGGTCCACTGATTCTGGAGAGTCCCACACCTTCCGACTCACTACATCCAGGAGAGGGTCGAAAGGTGGAGACACCCAAGAGGTGGAGGGGCGTGAGCCAAATACCTCCAGGTATACCAACTCATCTTTTGAAGGGGAAAGGGACTTCCAGCTGCCCCTCTGCTTAAGGATCTCCAGGATGTCTGAAAAAGATACATTCTCAGAGGGCAACCATGGGGACCCTTCTGAATCCTCCAAGTCAGTATCAGAAGTGACAGACTCAGAGAAGTCTACATGCTTCCTCTTACACTGTCTCTTCCAAGGGACCTCCTCGGGGGGATGTTCTGGGGAGGTATTGGAAGAGGAGGTTCCACCCATTGGGGTTTCCTGGGGCACTAACTCTCTACTCTGAGGGCAATGGAGGGATGATGAAGAGGTGGACACCGTCCCTTTTGGGGGAAAGAGAGGCTGGAGCTGAAGGTGGAGCAGATTCCATGGAGAGCACACTCAGCATCACCTCAAAGGTACCACAATCCTGGGCCAAAAAGACTCCAGTCCCGAGGGGTCGGGAGATCTCTCTGCCACTGAGGAGGGTGGCTCCAAGGCTCATGTGTGAGCCGAACTCACCTAAGCCAAAGCACTGAGTGGAAGATCCAGTTCTGACATGGGTCCAACTCAACTCTCCTCCCGGAGCCAACCAGGGAGTGTCAACCCCCAGATCCCTCGATGGAAGACAACATTGACGTGATCAGAGCAGATATCAGAGCCGAGATATCAGGAGTGATTACTGGCTCCTCCAGTTCCAGCACAATGACTTCCATACTCTCTGGCTCTGAACTCATCTGGGTCAGAGGAGGAGGAATCAACTTTATCTGAGGTACAGTTGTCGGCTCCATGATCCGATGGACTAGGCTCGAGAGAATTTCTGCTAGGGCCCATGTCTGGAGAAACCTCTTCACAACCTGCTCCACATCACTGTCCGATAATCTGGAGGATCAAGAGGAATGGCTTGACGATTTGTGACAACCTGCCACAGACTGTAACAAAGGACATTGCAGTACCTAATGAACAGGCTACAAGGATGGTGACCGACTCCTTTTTCAGCTCTGCAACAGTTTCGAGGAGACAGATGGAACCAAGGGAGGACCAGATTTGTCAGAGCTGATAACTTTCAGATCCAAGGATGCTGTATCTTTGAAACTGCTTGACAGCTCAGACACAGGAGCCAAGGAAGCAGCCTTTTTCGATTTATCCAGTTTTGAGGTCTGATTACTTTCTTCAACTTGTAACAAGCCCCTAAAATAAGCTTATTTTTTCTCTCTTGTAAGACCCTTGCATTGAAGCTATGACAAATGGAGCAGGAGTCTTGGAGATGGACTGGTCCTAGACAGTAGAAACAACTTGTGTGTCCGTCCGTTATAGACATTTTCTGAGTGCATGAATTGCACTTTTTAAATCCAGATTGTTTGTGTGCCTTAACAGATTCTTTAGACATGTTAACACAACAGTACATTTTAAACTATTATAAAAGGTAGAAGCAAGATGGAAAGTTTTTTTTTTTTTACAAAAAAAATCAGAAAGGATAGGGAGGAGGAGAAGTCTCTAAATTAAACAACAGTCTCCTCCAACTTGAGGAAATGCCTGTAATTTAAACAGTGACTCCTTAAGGGAGGAAACGAAGGTAAAAGAATCCTCTAACTGAAATGGATCCTTTAACTAGATAAGGGGAAGAGAGAAAACATGAAGCAAAAAGACAGCCGCGAAGGAAAAAAATAGCCATGAATAATACAATCACACAAAAAGGCACTATACTATAACTGGGAAAGGTGAACTAAGATGTGGTAGTAAGTTTTAGGAGAAGTTATCCAAAAACAGAGTATAATACTAAATATTACTAGCTTGAGCCAGTGAAGACAATCCCAAAGCTTCAAGCGGCAAACAAGATCTGGGGAACAGCTGTAAGCACCATGGGATAGGTTATAGCCTTGAGCCAGTAGAAGATCTCGAGCTTTAGTATACGACTGAGTCAGAGATGAATTTCGGCTCCGAACACCAACCAGCAAGAATGAAGGTGAGATAGGACAACATAACATTATATATTATTATCATGAGCAGAATCAATCCAGCAATCAGGTAAACATGCCAGTTTTTTAATAGTTTACCCGCAAGGGGAGTGACTGCAACAGTCAGACTGCAAGGGATCAGAAAACACACATATCTGGAAAATGTAGTACACATGCAGACTGCAAATAGAAAAGTTATAAAATAACATTCACCCCACCAGAAAAGTTGTAAAATAACATACACCCTACCACCACCAGTGTAAGTATTATTGCATAATCATGCTCAGCCATCAAAGGGTTCTGAATAATGGAAGTAACTGCACTTTATTTCAAAAGGGAAAGTGCAGTGAAGCTTAGCTCAGTTGCACAACTGATTAGCGCATGCTAATAAGGATTTCCATTAATTTTTCCATTGTTTGTGGAGTGCCATTTCCCTGTGATTACTACTGGCCATTAATGTTGCTTTCTGCCAATGTATGACTACAGAAAGATAACATTGAATTATATGCTTAGTCTTGGCATACGTATGGTGTGTTTTTCTATTTTTGGACCAAAACTTGGAAGTGGGATAGGAGCCCATAACTCCTAACTTTGTGTTTAAAAATGGTAGAAGATTCTAGAAATATATTATCTTAGAAAGTAACAACTTTCACTGCATAATGTACACAATCATTATAGAATCGTTAACGGTCGGGAGAACTGGACACATGATAGCACAAAAACAGAAACACAGATGGAAAGAATTGAACACCTATCTATGTTATTGGTATGCTCTACACCAGTTTATTAACAAGGCACGTCATAAAAGCACATGTAGAAAAAGTGACTGGAAAACACATTTCAGGAGAATGGAACTCATGATAGGAGGGTAATGAAAATACATCTACATGGGTTTGAACCCCCTTCCTTTTTTTCAAGGATATAGTCTCTAAAATAGTGTATGAGCAAGGCATACCAGGGAAGCGCTCACATAAAAGGTGACTGGAAAACACATTTCAGGGGAATGGAACTCATGATAGGAGGATAATGAAAATACATCTACATGGGTTTGAACCCCCTGCCTTTTTTTCAAGGATATAGTCTCTAAAATAGTGTATGAGCAAGGCATACCAGGGAAGCGCTCACATAAAAGGTGACCGGAAAACACATTTCAGGGGAATGGAACTCATGATAGGAGGATAATGAAAATACATATACATGGGTTTGAACCCCCTGCCTTTTTTTCAAGGATATAGTCTCTAAAATAGTGTATGAGCAAGGCATACCAGGGAAGAGCTCACATAAAAGGTGACTGGAAAACACATTTCAGGGGAATGGAACTCATGATAGGAGGATAATGAAAATACATCTACATGGGTTTGAACCCCCTGCCTTTTTTTCAAGGACATAGTCTCTAAAATAGTGTATGAGCAAGGCATACCAGGGAAGCGCTCACATAAAAGGTGACTGGAAAACACATTTCAGGGGAATGGAACTCATGATAGGAGGGTAATGAAAATACATCTACATGGGTTTGAACCCCCTGCCTTTTTTTTAAGGATATAGTCTCTAAAATAATGTATGAGCAAGGCATACCAGGGAAGCATTCACATAAAAGGTGACTGAAAAATTAATTTCACAGAAATATTAGAATAGTGATGACTGAAGGCTGAAAAGTGGAAAACAATATACTGATCAGCAGGGGAATAAAATCCATCTGCCACTGTTTTGGCAATGCACTTTATGACATTGAGGAATGGAAGCTGTCATCTACACATATAATGTTTACCTTATTTTACCTCTGCAGTATGCATTATTAACACATGTCAATGACTGTCAGCCTGCTACAAGGTAGATCTCAATGGATCTGGAAGCCACACCATTGCAATGTGCATTATTAGCACATGCCAATGACTGTCAACCTGCTACAAGGTAGATCTCCATGGATCTGGAAGCCACAGAAGAACTTATGGAGTACCCATCCCAGTGGATATAAAGATATGTTTGTTTTACATATATTGGCTACAGGGACCTTTCAGTGTCCCACTGAGGGCATGGAGTGGATTTTTCAAGCATCTGCATCTAGAATAGTCTACCAATTTCTTGATGCCATGCTTCAGTATTGGGAGGACATATGTGGTTCCACTTTACACAGAGGAGAGAACAAATACCATATGGGTCTTTTGTGCTATTGCTTGCTTCATTGATGTACTGGTGAGCTTTAGCCTTTTCCCACTCTGAAATAATGGCCCCTCCTGTTGAACATGCAAGGAGTGATGTGAACTGCAAATGGTTTCACTCCATCAACTGCAGGGGGGTTGTAATGCATAGAGTATCATCTACAATGTGTGTGCAGGTCATCAAGGCAGTTTCCACAACTCCCACATATAGTACACATGTGACTTCTATCAAACATTTGAGAGAGGTGACATCCCACAGGATCACCTCACATATAGTACACTTATGACCTCTATCAAAAGTTTGAGAGAAGTAATGTTCTACAGGATCATGCCACATATAGTACACATGTGACCTCTATCAAACGTTTGAGAGAGGTGACGTCCCACAGGATCATCCCACATATAGTACACATGACCTCTATCAAAAGTTTGAGAGAGGTGACGTCCCACAGGATCATCTTGTGGGTGATGCTAGATATGCCATGGAACCCCAACTAATGACATCAATTAGAAATCTTCATAATCAAACTGAACATGGTTGCAACCACCCCCTATCACAAATCAGAAGCATCATAGAGCATGTGTTTGGGCTGCTGAAGACATGGTCTGTCTGTCTGAATACATCTGCTAGTGCCCTGCAGTATAACATCTCCTTGTGAGCAAAAGTATTTATGGCGTGTGCTATGTTACACAATAATATAGTTAGGAAGCAGTAACAACAGGGTTGCTACTTGCAGGCACCCCAGTTCCCAGCACCATAGGCAATAGCAACTGAGACAGATGAGAAGTTAATAAAGGACCCAGCAGTAATGGATGACCATGCTACATGGAAGTGGATGCATTATGTGGTGGCACTAATAAAGAAGCAACAGATTGAACATAGCTTTACAACATCACTAAACAAGAGTTAAGCAGATAAATTCAGTAAAAATTATGCATACAAGAACTTCAGACTAGGGTTGCTCATGCATAGATTTGCCACTGTGTTTATCAGTCATAAACAACCCATGTAGTTATCTGCAAAGGGTAGGGCACATCTGTCATTATTTGCGCAGGTTAAGAAGGGAGTCCATAACTATACAACATCTAAGCAGATACATACAGCAAAATGTGGTATAGTCATTGACAGAAAGATCCTCCCTTTTAAACTTCCAGGAGGATGCCAAAATTCCACTTCATTCAGTTTTAGTGGGAGCTTCCCTGCTATTGTTACAAATTGTTGATAAGGTTCTTGCTACATTCACTTCTTCTGACTGATACTATGCAGTGGTGGACCACACATGTCTTCAGAATCTGGAGAGATGAAGCTCCAGTTTAACCTGACCTTCCGGAATTTCTGATTGGTTTGAAGTCTGTAGGTCCATTCTCATCTGAAGTTCCACAAGGAAAACTAGTCTCTGTTGGATGGACCCAGAATTCAGAGGCCTGTGATTGTGCAGAAAATGAAAGGCATAGTAGCCCTACTAACAAATTTTCAATATCTGATTAAAGAAAAGCATAATGCCTCTAGACAAACCTTGTCAATGATTATTCAAGTAACCATGTAGTTGTTCAGTGCTACCATACACAGCCTTTCTCCCTAACAGCCAGAAAGGTTGTTACTTTCTGTGTACCCTACTGATGTTGGATTATGATGAAACAACAGATGTCCATAATAATGCTGTTTCTCTCAGACATACATAGACTGTCCCCACTGCCTGTAAACACAGCCATTTGAATATGTGCACCAGACTGTTCTTTGTTTTCATCCACATACGACCATCCCAAGGACCAACTTCTTGTCATCATCAGAAATGTTTGATTATCAAAATAAGATAATGACCATAGTAATGCATTTCAAGCTGCTGCTACAGCAAACCCATCCCCCACAACAACCGCTATAATATAGACTAAATCCTGCTGTTGGTAGTGTGCACTGTTAGCACTGCTTACAGATAATACAAAAAAATGCTTTCAAGAGAAAAGTATTCTGAAATCAGCATGCCTACCCATTCCTTTAGTCTCTATTCACATTTTTAGAGACTGTCAAGAAAGCACTGAGATTATGTCACATATTTATTTATTGGAATCAGGTTCATGTTAACTTAAAAATGCAAACATGAGAAAAGTCAGCATCTGTAATACTGGGATGTCACAGTGACACTATATATTCATAGTCCACAGTGATACCACCTACCATGGGCAAGGATGAGATGAGATTCCAGCTTGGCTCCCTGTCTTCCTGCAAGTTGATTATTCATGTCAGATTATATGTATCCTTGAACATTTAAGGGAATGCACGCTCTAAATGAGGCTGACCTTATTGAAATCCATTTACCCCAAAGGGACAGATTATGTCTTATCTTTGTTGTTAAAGATGGGATTATCTTCTGCCAAAGGAGGAGATTGGACATCTAAAATGAAGAGATGACCTCTAGACCTCTGTTATACAGGCTGGAGCTCTCCCAAACCAACCAACATCAGTTGTCTCAGGTACTATCTTATCCCAATGTTCTGTCTACACAGGTAAAAGCTCTGCCTTTCCAGTTGTGAACAGTTGCTAGAGTTCCATCTATACCTATATCCCACAGTTATTGCATAGCCATATTGCATTAGGAGTTCCCTCAAATCATTATTCTGAGCATCCCCAGGTAAACTTTTATAACTCCACACATCTAGGCACCATCAGATCCACAGTCATCAAACCTTCTGCCAGAGGAATTGGCCTCTATCAAAGAGCCAGGTACTTCTGCAATGCAATCTGCTCCAGGCCCTTTTTGATCTAGGGATCAGTTCTCTGAGAACCATAGCAGACATCATTGCATAAATTCAACTCAGGATGCACAGGGTAGCTGATGCCTGAGATGAGCAGAAGCTGTCCAGTGGTCTTACCTGACCCTCCATTCCCTTAAAAAATGCATAATTGTGACAGAGAAGATATGCCTTCAGAAAATAGTTTGTCTAACTTAGGTCACTCTTGCAGAATCTCCTTCTGCCAAAATAATGCAAATGCATTTTATTTATTTGTTTTCTGGAGTAGAGCAGTGATCTCCATAGAGCTTTTACACATTTAGTGCTGGAGTGGGGTCTGGTTAAGTGACTTGCACACCATCATACAGTTAGGCAAAGGACTCAAACCTTGCACCTATTAACCACAGGAAACAGCATGTTAGCAGTTCTGTGATCCTCTAAGCCAGCTACCAGACTACATCAAGAATTCCTGATTGAAGAATTAGCATCTGGAAAACTGAGATGAAAATTCAAGGCGAAAGACTCCATTGACAGTTTGTTTAACTTCGGCTAGTGCTCTTCAGAACTTGTCACTTACTACTGCAGCTTCCCTTTCAGACTTCTGAGCGAACAGCATTCATTTTCATACATATTGCCTATATGAGAGCTCTCCCTCTCAAGTGTCGAATGCTGTTTTGTTCTCATTCACACCGATATCTTCAGAAGGATGCCAAATTGTGTTGGCTCACATACGTACTTAAGCCATCCTGGGAGTGACTGTCAGATTGCAAGTGACCTCATGAACTCCTCTTGGCCAGAAGGCATCTGTTATTCACATCTGGATTTCTGCAGTGGAGATGTAATCTCTGATAAATATTTTGGGACTTTTCTGAGTGATCCATCTCAGGTTCCTGTTACCTATGCTGCAGCTTAACAAGGCATACAGCAGCTCAGGTGTCTTCCAAACTTCCACTGGTGGATTCCTTAAGTCAGAAAGTCTATTAGAAGCAGCACCTGCCATTGGCAGGAGCAAGTCAAGAGCCTTCCTTACCATCCGTTCCCTGAAGACAAGTTAATCATGTAGAATAAGTTTGCTCTTAAGCCATTAAAAGAAAAAAAAACATCAAAATACAGCCAACTTATGAAACCTCCTACCTGTAAGGGATAAATATTTGCTTGTTAGTCTCTTGAAAATAGCCTGGAAATTCTCAGAGGTGGACCTTACATTTGCACTTCCTGATACAGGCTGAAGTTATTCCAAAATATCAAACTTACTGGCAAAGCTTCCTTTGCAGACTTCCAGGAGGTTACATTCCATACTAGTTATTATTCCCAGACCATAGCTTTCCTGCCCTGCTAGCAGATTACTACCAAGGTTTCATCTACCTCTACTTCTCCTAGATAAAAGGGAGCAGCACCATACATCGGTGTGCTACACATGCCTTCCATGTCAAGGCAGAGATGAAGCTCCTGCTTTACCTGTCCTTGTGGAGTACCCTTGGTTTGAAGTTTATAGATCCATGCTCATCTGGACTGTCACAGAGAGGGCTAGTTTCTAATGGATAGCCTCAGACTTCAGTGACCCTAGTCCCTTACCCATTTTGCCCAGCTTGGAGCAGTCACAGGGTGGTCACTAAATACTACAGTTTCCCTCAGGTAATAATGATAGGGCATGGAAGTTCAAAGTGTTGGTAAATGGCTAAAGGATCATGGAATTCTCAGATGGTCAGTCCATTGCCAACATTCTCATACCTAGACAGATGTTCTCTCAGGCTGGATCTGTCTTATAAAGTTTTCCTTCAAGACTTTCAAGAGATTCCCCATCTAAAATTTTCTTTCTTCTTGTGATAGAGATTCATCATTCTGGCTGCATATACTGCAGTTTATGTCTCTTCAGCATTTTTCAACACTTGGTGGATGGATTTCAACCTGATTTTTTTCTGTTCCTTGATATGCAGCTCCTCCAACTGTTTTTGCTCATGTGCAATTACTGCCATGTTGTTCTGTCTGTGCACCCAGTAGTGACTCAAAGCATGTGAGCTTGTGTTTTTCCCCATAGTTAAATACAAGAAGTGGGGTGAGCACAAATCACCTACAATGTGGATGGAAGTCCCCTGCAATTTTTCTGTTTTTTTTTTTGTTACTTACATTGAGAAGCAGCTTTGATTTGTTAGGTTTGGTCTCAACAAAACACTCAAAATGCTCTCATCAGCATCATTCATCTCCATGATTCTTCATACCAATACAGGTCATGTATGCATTTAAACTGTCAAAAGTGATGAGCCTCCAGTTTTGTCCAGTCCCTTGAATCTCCCTTCTGCTGGTGAGGGATTCAGATTTACTGTCATACAGAGTTCTACTGAAGTAAGGTTATCTATAGTGGAGAACCTTATAGCTCTAAGAGTGAGACCTAGCCTCCAGGCTGTTTTTACCCTAGTCGTTGCAGGCTTACCAGAACTTCAGCCATGTTTCCTTCTAAATTTTTTGGTACCATTATCTTCACCGAAGAAGTTACCTAACTGACTATACAAGAAACCATGAAGCTGACAGTGGGCATACTAGTACCAAGAATATGGTAGTTTTCTTGACTGTGATTTACAAGTGGAAATGGTTCCACTGTTCATGTTTTACTGCTGGCAGTTTGGCATAGGCATGTAGATTACAAGTTTAAGCTACTAGTAGTGGTTCAATTTCCTATTTAATAACCATATTACTTAACTAGTCATGAAACTAGACACCACTCATTTTTTCTGAACCTCACACATTCAGAGGCTTCACCCGATATTATCGGCATCAAAAAAGACAACCATCTACCAAATAAGATGAGGAATGTGCATCATGAGGTAAAAGAAATGGACCAATACCTACTGAGGTAGTATTACCTTGCAGAATGCCAAAAAAGAAGAGAACATCAGGCATACCATACTATAAGGTGGTTTACTATCAAAACTTGGAAACTGCATTGGTCAACCGGCATGTAGTCGGCTTGCAGCTTCCAAGTCGGCATACTGTCGAACCAAAAACGATCGACTACACTACAGTGAGTGGGTAGTATAGGACGATATTTTGGTTTCAACATTGTGTAGGAGGTCACGGTTCAGCCTATTTCTTCACTGTAGTGGGATCTCAGAGTTGGTATATTTAATGTGCAGCTGGTCTAGGGATGCAGGGGGCATAACCCCCCCTGCAAAAGAGTACAATTGATGTACCATTGACCATTGAGTGTAACGATATGTTAATGTGCATAGCATGGGTGACTGATGTCACCTCCCTTATGTTGACCACATTGAACCAGGAAGATTGGGTATGTCACTTCCGACATGCCGCCTTTTAGATGTGTCTGAAATCAACATTTTGCATCGACATTATGGTCATTTGATGGAAGCATTTTCAAGAATATGATAGTAAACCCTACAAGGCAACTTTTAAAGGCTTAAGCCAACACATTCATAAGGTGCATGAATGCACATTCTTTGTCTTTAGGCAAACCGTATTAGACAGACATGAGGAAGCCCTTTGTTCATTCTGCACAGTATAGAATGGCACAGTTGTGCAAACAAACAAAGTCAGAATGCAATGAACATGAATCGCTCCATGCAACAAAATTGTTCACAGAAACTGAAAGGGTGAAAATAGACAAAAAAATTGCAGCCTCTCACTAGAAACTCTTAAAGCCATCCCACCCTCTTACTCACCATTCATTTCTCACTCAGTTGATTATGGCCACTATCAGTAAATTGAGAGTTAAGTCATTGAGATGCACCATCTTAGATGCATTATTTTTGTCTTTATGAATCTAACTTCTGGTTATGTATCTTCCCAACCCTACCAGAGTGTGCTGTGTAATTTGTGTGGGGACATCACTTAATCATGCAAGTGACTATTTGGTCAGGTGGCACTGCTTCCAGACAAGCTGTCACTCCCGCAAAGGGATGCCAGGATGTATGCTCTCACAACATACACTACAAGTCATACTTTTCTTATGCCCCATGACAATATCAGCATCAGAGTTGTCTGTCTAAGCAGGGTCATTTGGAATGTTAAAGCTCCTTTCTTTTGTAGGACACAAGCCAGCTAAGATAGCTCATTTATTTTGATAATCTAAAATTTTGTATTGGCATCATTTTTGAGTATTACATATTCTTCATAGCACTAGGTTGCATAAATAAGAGCTACAAAAGTAATTTAATGCAACTGCCTGATAACAGAGGCTTTGATAACCACTGTATTTTAGGAAATATTATTAGTGAAATCATCCCTGATTTCAATTGCCTTGACTTTATATTGGAAGCAATGTTCATTTTTTTAACTTAATCAAGCATATGTGTTATAGTAATCAGTGGCACTTACTGTCTCTATGGTGATCTTACCACATTAGATATTTTATAGTTAGAGTACAGTTACTGACTTCTTTCAAACAGACATATCTACACTTGAGAATGTTTTTGGTGGAAGTTCTTACCAGGCACTAGACCACAAGACTGTGATTTCAGTTTTTGTACAGCACAACCCTATCCGCACATACTCCATTAGGAAACTTGCAAGCAATGACTTTGTTTTCTAATCACAAATCAGCATATCTGAGATGTAACTTCATTCAACAGTATCATTGCAGATGAAAGGAAATCCAACAGTTTGCAGCAGGATACAACTTTTGGCACTAGCAATCCAATACTATGAAACTCATTTCTTATTGAAATGCAAAATCATACCACAAGTACTCTCTTCAAAATTAGATATAAAGCATATGCAAATTACCAGAAAAAACAGCTTCTTGACTTGATGCTGTATTAAGTGACATACATACATACATACATACATACATACAAATATTTCAAGCATGGGCATTAATGCCCTTCTAGCTTGCCAATATACCAAAACACTTGTTCCCATAAGTGTCTAGGCTGTTCTTAAAAATATCTAAACTAGTACTTGCTTTAATGTGATTTGTAGTCTGTTCCATGCATCATCTACTCTGTCAGAAAACCAATTAATACACTTCTCATTCCTGCAGAATCTTTTTTTAATTTCTCCAAGTCTTTTGGGTTTCCAATACCAAGACGCAAATGGACCCCATTCCTAAGTCAAAGTACAATTAAAGTTCATGAAATTAGTATTGTTTCAATCTTTGATGTCAGCCAAAAGTGCTCTTTGGAGCACCCGCAATGTGCCTAGTAAGGACTCCTTCTGCAATTCGTATGGAGTTACATGAATTGGTAACATAACTAAATACGATTGTAGATTTTTTTTTATAAAACCCATTGCTCCTACTACTATTGGAACTGTCTGGGTATTGTTCTTCCACATTGCTCTCATTTCTGCTGGCAGACCCTGATATTTTATGACTTTGTGTCTCTCTCTACGCAAGACACAGTAGTCACTGGGTGTGGCGATTTCAACGATCACTGCTATTCTTGTCTTCTTTTCTTGAGCCACTATATACAGTTTTCTACCATCTGTCTTATGAACTGTTAGTAATGGGTGAGCCCATGTGATACAAACTTCATCATTTTCTATGATGCTTTGTAGTTCATGTTTCCAGTGTTTTTCAGCCACTTAAATACCATAATGTTTGCACAATCCCCAGTGCAACAATCTTGCCACATTATTATGCCTCTCAGTACACAGTCATTCTGCCATTAGTATGCCACAACCTGCAACCAGGTGAGCAACTGCTTCCAATTTGTTTTTATAAAACCTACATTTGTCTGTTTCTCCCATATGTTCAATAGACTGTAAACCAATGTGTACGTAGCCCACTATGTTGGGTTGCCAATATCAACCTTTCATCTCTTGGTTTGAATTTGCCTCTCCTTAACCATTCCTGCATTCATTCCTGATCAACATGAGGTTCTTCCAGCTTTTCTATACTTGCAAATATATTTATGCTTTTTCCACATTTCTTGCCTTCTCATCTGGTCCTTCACCTTATATTCTTTCTTTTGTTTTTTGGCACATTCAGTTGATGCCTGATTTTTAAACACTTCTGGTTTGATTTCCATTCCTGCTTGATGCCGATATGCTTCTGGTAAATTAAGCAGAGAAGTCATCTTAGATTCATTCTCCTCATGTTTCAAAACTTTCACGACATTTAGGTCTTGTGAGGTCAGCAGATATGTGTGGAGTCCCACAATTGCAGATCTATACATGTAATCAATTTCATGGAGGCCCATCCCTTCTTCAGAATGGGGAATATATAATCTTGGCATGCACTGATTTTTATAAATCATTTGGTGAGCATGAAGCATCCTTCTTGTTTTCCTATCTAATCTATCCAACACATTTCGGGACAGTCACTCACTCCAAAACTGTAAGTTAGAACAGGAAAAGCAGTTCCCTATTACAAGAGCGAAAGTCCGTTTAAGCGAATCTGTAAACGTCGACACGTATTGCACGAACCGGCATTACAGAGAACATCCAAAACTGCGAATTTGGAAATGTCGAATTACCATGGTTGGCCTGTCTGTGGTATAGCTCCATAAGGTAAGTGTGCAATAGTTACGGACCTTAGGGTTAGGATGCAGGTTAATGGAAGTGAATAGATAGTTAATGTATGTAAGATTTAGTTTAGGGTTAGGAGTAGGGTTTTGGTAAATGTATGTATGTGCATTATTTATTTTGTTTGTTTATATTTTCGTAGGAGAAGTGTGCAGTAGTTACGGACCTTAGGGTTCGGGAGGGGTTAAGGATAGTGCATAGATAGTTGTGTATGTGGGGTTTAGTGTAGGGTTAGAAGTAGGGTTTTGGTGCTTTACTTTAGGGTTAGAAGTAGGGTTTGGTTCGTGTATGCATGTGGTTCACTTATTTTGTTTGGGTAGGTAGTATGTAGCTGGTGGTGGGGTTGGCCGACTATGACAGTTTGAGATTTAAAATTTTGCAGTTTAGTGCATTTGGTATTCTCGCGGTTCACGCAATTCGTGTCGGAGTTTTGGTATTCGCTCAAAAGGAGTTTTGCTCTGGTAATATAGACCCGGAAGAGCAAATTAGTTTATAGCTTGAATTTTGTTCCTAGATGTCAGTGCTGTTTTCAGGATTAATTTAATCTTCTTTAAATCTTCTACATTTGTTATCTGATGATTTTCTAGTACTTTTTGATAACCCCAAACATTCCCAGAGATAGTTGTCTCTAAATGCCCTATATACCTGAATAAGATCTCCACTTAGATATCTGTAAGAGACACTGTACAAGTTCAGATATTTTAGTATTTCATAATAGCTTAAATTTTCACATCCATGGATGACCTTGTTATATTTCCACTGTACTCTTTCCAGTTTACTCATGCTTGTTTTCTTATAGGGTTTCCATATTTTTATTCCATACTCAAGTTTGGGTCTAATGTAACTAACAAACAATAACTTCATTATTTTTGATTTCCTAGACTTTATACATCTTTTTATACAACCTATTGTTCATAACTATCACTAACCAATAGCTTGATATAATTAGAAAACCTCAGAGCTGACTCTACCCATATACCTAGGTCCTTAAATGACTCTACAGTTCAATCACTGTCGGCTGTATTAAATATTCACCTTACAATTTATGTCTCCTGAATCTCATATGCTTAGTTTTTGATGTATTTATCAGCATATTATCATCCTCTGCCCAAATGGTCAATTTAGTCTAGTTATTTTGCAGACATGCCTTATCTATAACACATGTAATCAGTTTACCCAATTTCAGGTTGTCTGCATATAGACTGTAGAACGTGTCTATATTATATATTCAAAGCTTCAGAATTTTGAACATCATATGTTGAACAACATATGAGTGAAACTTGAATCTTGGAATATATAATAAAAACGTAAAAAAAAACACTTACCTTAACATTCTGAGCAGGGGGGCAAGCCCTCCTTCCCCCCCCCCTACTTAAATATACCAACTCCAAGACTGCACTTCAGTGCAGAAATGGGAAATTTTCCCATTCTGTGAGTATGGAGCCATTGCGTTTCACTTTCAAACTTTTCAAAGTTCGATCATATAGTGTCGACCATATGACATTTGAACTTTGAAACATTTGATAATTTAATAGGGAACCCTAGAGGTAGAACACCTCAGATGAAAGAGTTATGTCTGAAAGATTCAATCTAAACAAGTAAGGGCCTAGGACAGAGCCCTGTGGGACACCCTGACTGTAACAAAGGATTTCACCTGACCAGTTGCTGTATGATACTTGCCATGTCCTATTCCTAAGCCATGCAGCTATCCATCTTATCAAGAGTGCATCAATACCTAGTTGTACTAATTTATTGATCAGTGTTTTGTGTATGACCCTCTCAAATGCTGAAGTTAAATCTATATAAATTACATCACAGCACAATTTTTCATTCATAGCAGTTATTATATTGTTATAGAACATCATGTTACAGGTGGTAATAGATCTGTTTTCAACATTTGCATGCTGATATATGGTTTCAAGTCCCAAGCTATCAAGTTCTGACAATAACTTATCCAATATGACCTTCTCCATTATTTTTCCACAACAAGAACATAGACTTAAGGGTCTATATGACTCTAGGTATGTCCTACTCCCCTTTCCCTGAAAGACAGGTTAAATAAGCACGTATCCAGTCTTGAGGAATCTCTCTGTATTTATATTACCTTGTGAATAATAGATATAATGGTACTGTAAGTTTTTGCTGAAGTGTTCTCAGATCATTGTTACTTATTCCGTCTCCTCTCTGTGCTTTGTTTGGATCCAGTTTGCACAGTTCTTTTTCAATATAATATAAATTGATTCCAGTATCTGGGGTTACCTGGATGTCACTAGGACAACTTATCACCCCTTTTGTGGAGCTCAACTGTTTTGCATAAGATTTTGTAAATATAACTATAATCTGTTGTGTCTGAGAATACATTTTAGAATCTGCACACAGTTTATTAATTTGTGTGCCTTTACTCCTTCCACATCTTATATATACATATATAAAAAGATTTCCTATTATGCTCAATTTCTTTATATAAATTTTCTTCAAATGTTTCTTGATCTTTTCTCACACTATGCTTAATCTGTTTGTCAGTATTGTTTATTTTAGTTTTCAAAGGTGTAGTTCGACCTCTCTTCCATTTCTTATATTTTTTTGGTTCTCACTTTAATCACATATCTTGTTCTTATGGAAATATATCCCCCCGATGTCGTATGCCTATATCCTGTTGTTAAACATTTTATTGATTTTTTGCACTCAAACAATTTCTCTTTCAAAACTTTCTGTTTTATCTGCAGTTTTTCTGCTGAACACTTCACTCAAGGTAGTTTTACAAAGTGACTGTTTTGTTTCCATCATCATCATCTTCTTTCGGCTGTTCCCATTAGGGGTCGCCACAGCGGATCATCTGTTTCCATTTCTTCCTGTCCTCTGCATCTTGCTCTGTCACACCAACCACCTGCATATCCTCTCTCACCACATCCATAAACCTTATCTTATGCCTTCCTCTTTTCCTGTTACCTGGTAGCTTCATCCTCAGCATCTTTTTCCCATATACTCAGAATCTCTCCTCAGCACATGTCCAAACCAATGTAATCTTGCCTCTCTGGCTTTGTCTCCAAACCTTCCAACCTGGGCTGACCTTCTAATATACTTATTCATAATCCTGTCCACCCTCGGCACACCCAATGCACATCCATCTCTAACTCCTACCTTTTTGCCAATGCCACTGTCTCCAACCCATATAACATAGTTGGTCTCACTACCTTCTTGCAGACCTTCCCTTTCAATAAAACTGGTACTCGTCTGTCACAAATCAGTCCTAACAATCTTCTCCACCCAATCCATCCTGCTTGTACTCTCTTCTACACCTCTCTTCCACACTCACCATTACTCTGAACTATTGATCCCAAGTATTTAAACTAATCCACCTTTGCCACCTGTACTCCTTGCATCCTCACCATTCCTCTATCCACCCTCTCAATCACACACATATATTCTGTCTTAGTCCTGCTGACCTTCATTCCTCTTCTCTCTAGAGCATATTTCCATCTCTCCAGGGTCTCCTCCACCTGTACCCTACCCTCACTACAGATTACAATGTCATCTGCAAACATCATAGTCCACGGGGACTCCTGTTTGATCTTGTCTGTCAACCTGTCCATCACCATTGCAAATAAGATAGGGCTCAGAGCTGATCCTTGATGTAATCCCACCTCCGCCTTAAATGCATCCGTCACTCCCACTGCAGACCTTACCGCTGTCACACTACCTTTGTACATATCCTGTACCACTCTTACATACTTCTCTGATGCTCCTAACTTCCTCATACAATACCACAACTCCTCTCTAGGCACCCTGTCATATGATTTCTCTAAGTCTACAAAAACACAATGCAACTCCTTCTGACCTTCTCTGTACTTCTCCATCAATACTCTCAGAGCAAACATCGTATCTGTAGTGCTCTTTCCTGGCATGAAACCATACTGTTGATCACTAATCATCACATCCCTTCTTAATCTAGCGTCCACTACTCTTTCCCATAAATTCATGCTGTGACTGATCAATTTAATCCCTCTGTAGTTACTGCAGCTCTGCACATCACCCTTATTCTTAAAAATCGGTACCAAAACACTTTTTTTCCATTCCACAGGCATCCTCTCACTTTCCAAGATTTCATTAAACAATCTGGTTAGAAACTCCACTGCCATTTCACCTAAACACCTCCATGCTTCCACAGATTTGTCATCTGGACCAACAGCCTTTCTATTCTTCATCCTCTTCATAGCTATCCTTACTTCCTCCTTGCTAATCTATTTCACTTCATGATTCACTATCCCCACATCATCCAACCTTCTCTCCCTCTCATTCTCTTCATTCATCAGCCCCTCAAAGTACTCTTTCCATCTACTCAACACACTTTCCTTGTTTGTAAGTACATTTCCCTCATTATCCTTTATCACCTTTACCTGCTGCACATCTTTCCTAACTTGGTCCCTCTGTCTAGCCAATCGGTACAGGTCATTTTCTCCCTCCTTAGTGGCCAACCTTTCATACAACTCTTCATATGTCTTTTCCTTAGCCTTCGCCACCTCTCTCTTTGCCATGCACCTCATTTCCTTATACTCCTGTCTACTTTCTTAATCTCTCTGACAATCCCACTTCTTCTTCGCCAACCTTTTTCTCTGTATACTCTCCTGTACGTCCTCAATCCACCACCATGTCTCCTTGTCATCCTTTCTCTGTCCAGATGTCATACCAAACACCTTTCTAGCCGTCTCCCTTACTAGCTCTGCTGTAGACACCCAGCTATTTGGTAACTCTTCACTGCCACCCAGTGCCTGTCTTAACTCTTCCCTGAACTCCACCTCACAATTATCCTTTTTCAATTTCCACCATTTGATCCTTGGTGCTGCCCTCACACTCCTCCTCTTCTTGATCACCAACGTCATCCTACAAACCACTATCCTATGCTGCCTAACTACACTTTCCCCGGTCACCACTTTACAGTCTCCAATCTTCCTACATAAGATATAATCCACCTGTGTGCATCTTCCTCCACTCTTGTATGTCACCCTATGCTCCTCCCTCTTGTTAAAATACGTATTCACCACAGCCATGTCCATCCTTTTCGCAAAATCCACTACCATCTGACCTTCTGCATTCCTTTGCTTAACACCATATCTACCCATCACTTCCTCATCCCCTCTGTTCCCTTCACCAACACGCCCATTGAAATCTGCTCCACTCACCACTCTCTCACCCTTGGGTACAGTCATCACCACTTCATCCAACTCACTCCAGAATTTTTCTTTCTCATCCATCTCACAGTCAACTTGTGGAGCATATGCACTAACAACATTCATCATTACAACATAAATTTCCAGCTTCATAAACATCCCCATATTTATATGACCTAGTGAATAATAGATATAATGGTACTGTAAGTTCTTGCTGAAGTGTTCTCAGATCATTGTTACTAATTCCGTCTCCTCTCTGTGCTTTATTTGGATCCAGCTTGCACAGTTCTTTTTCAATATAGTCTAATTTGATTCCAGTATCTGGGGTTACCTGGATGTCACTAGGACAACTTATCACCCCTTTTGCAGAGCCCAACTGTTTTATATAAGATTTTGTAAATATAGCTATAATTTGTTGTGTCTGAGAATAAATTTTAGAATCTGCACACAGTTTATTAATTTGTTTGTCTTTACTCCTTTTACATCTTATATATACATATATAAAAAGATTTCTTATTATGCTCAATATCTTTATATAAATTTTCTTCAAATGTTTCTTGATCTTTTCTCACACTGTGCATAATCTGTTTGTCAAGATTGTTTTAGTTTTCAAAGTTGTAGTTCGACCTCTCTTCCATTTCTTATATTTTCTTGTCTCTCACCTTAATCACATATCTTGTTCTTATAGAACTATATCCCCCCTGATGTCGTATGCCTAGATCCTGATGTTAAACATTTTTTTGATTTTTTTGCACTCAATTTCTTTCAAAACTTTCTACTTTCCATCTGCAGTTTTATTACTGAACACCTCACTCCAGTTAGTTTTACACAGTGACTGTTTTGTCTCCCTATAATCAGTAATTAACCTTCTGTGCATTGCCTTAGATTTCAGTTTGGCAGAATTATCTAGCAACAAATTAACCTTTATAACCCCATGATCACTGCACATCAATGGTGGTAAAACCTGACTTGAAGTAACAGTAATTTCATTGGGAACACAGACAGTGTCTAGTATGTTCTTTCCTCTGGTAGGATTTTTAACAATCTGAAGTAATTGTTGTTCCTGAATATACTCTGTGAATAAATTTCCTTACTAATGTTGTTGAATAAATATTATTCTAGTCTGTTTCTGTTAAATTTAAGTCCCCATCTAATATTATTTGTCCCTCCTGTGTTTCATGCAAGAAATGTATGAATTCCTCTAGGTCATCTGCACTTGACTTTCGTGATCTACACACTCCAACAATTGTTATATGTTCCAGGGTTGTCTTTATTGTCACAGGTACACAGTCTATAGTGTTGATGTTATCACTGAACATGTAATAATCACAAGTCTCATAGCTATCTTTAAGCTCTATCATAACACCTCCACTTGATTTTTTGTTAGAATGTCTGTTATAGTAAAAAAAATTATACCCTGACAGAACTGGTTTCCAGTCATTGTTCTTTAACCTTGTTTCACAAACAACAACAACATCAATCTTGTGGGAACGTAACAAATTTTACAATAAAAAAAGTTATTATTTCTGCTACTAGCATTAACAGCTATCAGGGATGCATCAAATGTTGCTATCTGTGAACTGTTAAATTTTCAACATGGCAAAATTTCTGCCTACTGTTTGTCAACTATTGCAAAATATCTGCTGCAAAAATTCTCTTCCCTGATCTTGACAAATGCACACCATCCTGTCTGAACACGTGTACCCAAACTAGGCTTGGATGCTCTACACATTTCCATTTTTTAAACCAGGACATTTTTCCATGTAGGTACACCAAAAATCTCTTCATTCACAGTGACCTGACTATCCTTTCTATAGCTGATTTGTGAAAAATACGTCCTAACACCAGCACAAGTTATACAATCATAGAGGACTATCAGTTCCCTACTAACAGTCACAGAATCCTTGCGGGTGGCATCATTTGTACCAACATGAATAAAACCAGATCCATACCTCCTTATATTAAATTATTTCCAAGGCTTGTCTCACATCTTCTATTTTTGCTCCTGGCAAGCATAACATTATTCGATGTTCATTATCACCTCTGTAAATATAAGGATCCACTCCTCTAATAATTGCATCTTCAATTGCAAGAATACCTTTGCTGGCCAGCTCTATAAATTGTTACGAAAGATAGATCTTCATCACTATTAGTTTTAGTAATGCCACTGTTTTCATTGTGTATTAAATTTTCATCCAGCTGGTAATGTAAATCCACAGCTTGACACATGTAGTAAACATCTGTCTTTTATCTTCTTTATTCTTACAGTAATGTTCTTCGATCCTTCCACGTTCAGTTTTGATTTCTTCCTTTTCAGCTGCCCCTTGCATATTTTTTGTACCTTCTCCATTGGAAGGGACATCATAAGAAACTGGGTTTATCATAGTGATATCCTTAGAAATTGGGTTTATTATGACAGCAATACATATAAGATATACATAACCTCAAGATTTTAAATCAGATGTAATGTAAAATTATTTTTAAATTAATTACTGTTTAAAATAACTTTCGCTAATTTCCTTTTACGATGATATTCTAGTTTGATGCTTGTTCTTGGTAACTCTGTGGTTGTTTACTTCTCCTTTTTTTATTAACAAACAATAGAAGGCTGTTAACTTCAACTGACATTACTAGTGTTGTGACTTTTTTCTAATTACCATGTCTTTTTCAAAACAGATATACATTTCTAAGTCATGCTATGTACTGGATATTTCTTGTCTGAAAAAGATGAAATGTTTCTTGGTTTTTATGCCACTAATGTGGTATCTTCTAACAACATTATGTGGACCAGTGAATCTCACAAAAAATATTGCTTAGTTTAACAAGCTTCTATATTCCACAAAAAATCTGTAACTGTATTCTACATTTTGTATCTTACCTGTGCAAAATGCTTGGCCTTGATGTTCCTCCTGGAATTATTTTATTAAATAATTATTTGTGCACTTTGAAAAACTAATCATTTCTATTGCTGTACCTCTCTGGTAATTCCTAACCCCAGCAACTTGTTTCTGTTAAATTCATTTTCACGTTACCTTCAGACCCTTTAATGATTGCCATACTTGTTCCAGATTTTGCTTAAGGTAGTCATCATCTGTACAAGTCATGCATGATGACTAAAAACACAATTCTAACTCAAAGCAAACTTGGACAATTCTGCTTCACTTACATCTGACACTTACTATATTGCAGCTTACTCTTCCATTTAACAGCATTTAAGTTCTTAAGTTTCTCATTCACTGAGCTGACTGTGTTACAGAACAATTTTGGAAAGTCATACAATGTTCAAAAACCAGCCTGAAGCACCGTATCAGAAAATCCCTTAGAACCAGAGACCACTCAATTTTCCCATAAGAATTGGCTTTTGGTGAGAAAAAAATTGTAATATGAAATACACCTTTATTTTCATCCAAAAGTATAACAGGCTGCTAATAATATCAGGTTGTGTAACCTATAAATTGAACAGCAACATTTTACCCAACAGCTTAAAATACAAGGTCACCAAGCTAACATTATCTTTTTCTTTCTCAGATCCCTGTCTTCTTGATAATGTATGATCTCTTTCTACCAAACCATTATCTGTAATCTAAACTTGCTTTGTCTAAGACTTTTCTGTAAATTCTTGATGACAAATTTACTGGTACACCTTCAGTATATTCTTTTGATTATTAACTATAGCACACATCCATGAAGCTTGCATACCCTTCTTCAAACATAAACCATTGAATCTTGTTAGTACCTACCTGAATTTTACATTTAACACTTATGAGCATCTTCTTCTTCTTTCGGCTTTTCCCAGTTAGGGGTCACCACAGTGGATCACCAGTCCGCTCATGACTGGCAGTGGAGTTTTACAGTGTCGAGTTGCCAGCCCGGTGCCCAACCTTCCACAGAAGGCACACACACGCACTCACACCTAGGGACAATTTCAAGTGTCCAATCCACCTACAGCATGTCTTTGGGATGTGGGAGGAAACTGGAGCACCCGGAGAAAACCCACGCGACCACAGGGAGGACATGCAGACTCCACACAGAAGGTACACCAGCCAAGGATCGACCCAGGGAACCTCTTGCTGTGAGGCAACAATGCTAACCGCTGCACCACCATGGCCACCCTAACACTTATGAGCATCTAATTATTATAATGTTTCCAATTACTTTGTACATGCATGTAAACCTGTTCTAATGTAGTCTGAGTCCTCACAATATACCTAACAACTTGACAAAATAAATCAAAGCAAGGTTTAATTTTTTTGAGATGACTGAAGCCATCTACCAGATGACAGCATCCAAATGTTCCTTTCCCTGCATCAAAGCTCTGGGTCAGAATCACCACCGAGTATGTATATTCAAAGATAAATTAAATGTCTGTGATTTCCAAGTTTCATTGATATTTGTGATATTTATGTCTCACTGATAGCTGGAAAAAATGTTCAGCCTCAAAAGTAAAAATGACACTATAGCAAAAGTCCATCATCATGGCCATGAGTTTTAATGTAGGAAGGTGTTCTAGTAACCAAACTAATTAATGTCTTTTGTTTAGCTGATGAACCATAGGAATGTAACTCAATATGACCAGGCATTCTCATTCAGGAGGTCACTCTGACGCAAGGGTTATGAGATTATTCTGAAAGATGACAAGCTTAAGTCAATACAATGGATATTTAAGCATTTTAATGCTGTTCAGAATGAAACAAACTGCTCGTGGACAGCAGTGAACCACTTTCCTTTTTTGAGGGGGTGGGTGGGCAGAGTTAATCTCCACTTACATATTCCTACTCAGAGTACTAACTAAAGCAGCATACATCAAGGGTGCTGACCTTCAGAATGAAGGGACCACTGAAATGACTTCCATTGTTGCCTACGTTTGCATAATCATACAAGCAGCTGTTGTACAAGTCACCTGCTCTGTACAATGTAACACAAATAATTTGTTTTAACATTAAAGCACACATGAAGTTCTTTGGATGTAATATGCATTCTGTGTATGTTAGCAGGATCAGAAAACAGATGTTCAGTTAACAACTCACACTTTTTGACATGGTGATCTTACTTTTCTTTATTTTTTTGTCAGATATTTCCACAGATACTCACCAATATCCAGCTATTTAACTCAAACATCAGCTCCACAGCTCATATTCCTGATATGTTATTAGATATATTTTTGCTCTAACTTAGAAATTAGTTTGTTTTTCTTTTCTGAAATTATATCTCATTTATTTGGGAATGCAGAGCCTTTGATGTATGTGTGACACTTCCTTGTGCTGCCTTTTGCAGATTTGTAAAAGATGAAATGACTAAACCATTTGGATTTTTAAAATGAAGTCATACTTATTTATGTTATGTTTTGGCAAACAATACAATGTTTTCTTATTGATGAAAATCATTTGCTTAGTAAATTATTATTTCCATTTTCTAATTGCCAAAAAGTCAATTTCATTGTCTTATTTGAGTCCCAAGAAGGTGAAAGGTATAACAAATGATCATAGAAATCTAAAAAGAAAATCAAACCAGTTAACTTCAGATAAGATAGACTTATTAGTCTTCTAGAAAATGTTATCACGTATGCACAGATCATATAACAGAGCCAAAGGTAACAGCAAGTTTACTGGGAGCATATGAAACAGGAAGAAGAGAGTACTAAGGTTTCAATTGACAGCTTCACCTTCATTTGGCAGGGCCAATTTAGTGGTTGCACATGGAGAGCAAAACCTCATAATTCAAGGTACAAATATTTCACTAGATAATGTGTGGATAACAATGCAGTATAATTACGCAGTTTGTGAATGATACAGCGCCAACTTTAAATGTTACTTACTATAGTTATGAACAATACTGCTTTATCTGTTCCATTTTATTAATAGTACCTCAGTCCACTAAATCTGCACAAATGCTGGGATCCCAGAAAGAGCAATTTTGCTCTTGTGGCATAGCTTGTATGTCAGTGTTCCTTTTACAGGATTTATACCTCATTTGGAGTCACACAAACATTTATTCTTAGCTTCATGCATTTCATAGAAGGCATAAGAATGGTGGATAGTGATTTATGACTCATCCCGTCACACCAGGAATGTGTGTTGTGTGTAAGTGTTGGTGGCAGGCAGGGTGTGGCAAGACAGAACATATCAGCTCCTGGCAGATAACTTAGGAGAGTTTTCCACCAAATATTGGCATTTACTTTGTTGTCCAGTGCTTCAGCTGCAGCTGACTTATCTGCAACCACCTTACACATTACACACTGCTTCTCAATTACAACTCCAAAATCTACACCAAGGATTTTCACTGGGCACCATCACTCCTCTCCATTTCATAATATGCCAATAGATGGAACTATTCTGATCACACCTTTCAATCCTGGCAGTCCCTATCTTCCCCAGCATGATTTTAGGAATGGGTACCCAACTTTCCTTACCCATACACAGACGGAGTGCTTATAGTATGACCAGCACCAGCAATCAACTGATATGATTATCTCTCTTGTTGCCTTCTTTTAGTCTTGTTACTACTTTGGCAAATAACATAACGATGGGTAGAGAAACCTATTTATCTTCTTTCTGACAGCAGTTAGACTAAGGTATCAGCCTCCAGCTGAACTGATATTTTTTGATCTTTCTAGAATCTCTGTTATACCTGTCCTGCAGAAGACATCCCCCTACAGCCAATGGTATTTTTGCACAATGATTGTGTGGTTCCCTGGTTCGATTCTAGGCTGGGGGGCCTTCTGTATGGAGTCTGCATGTCCTCCCTGTGTTCGTATGGGTTTCCTGCAGGTCTTCCAGTTTCCTCCCACATTCCAAAGACACACAGGTGACTCTATAGTCAGGCACACTGATGTCCCACTCACCAGGCTAAACAAGGAGAAAGTTACTGTCAGCTGCCTGTCAGGTGCCAGGATCCGCCACATAACCCACGCACTTGGGTCACTCCACAACAAGTACAAATATGTCCATGTTGGTGTGAACGACCTGCGACATACCTCCCTGGACTACATGAAAAGAGACATGGAAGAACTTTCTGATCTTGTAGCCCAGGCAGGTATGACCCTAGCCCTGAGTAGCATCCTGCCATTGCCCAGAATGATACCGCAGTACAAGGACAACATGATTGATTTCAACAACTACTGGCTAAGTTTCTGGTGTCATTCTATGGGGATCCAGTATCTGTCTGCATGGGATGACATGGTCAACAGTCCACGATGCATTGCCAAAGATGACCTGCACCTGTCACCCCTGGGATTCTGGATACTGGCTCAGACTCGTACCGCCCCTATAGTGCCTTTTTTAGGCAAGGTTCAAATGACAAATTCACCACTGTAACAGGAACAGGCAATCAAAAACTGATGGTAATGCTACTGAATGCTAGAAGTCTAAATCTCAAAATGCACTCACTCAAGGCACTCCTTAAAATGGAGAACACTGGTATCTGTGCAGTGACTGAGACCTGGTTCAAGGCTCTAGAGAGCACCCCTGCATTACCAGGCTATAACTCATACCACACTTTTCGGCCATCTAATCAGGACCAGAACACTAAAGGCGGAGGTGTGTCCATATTCATTAAGGATATCCACACCTCCAGGCTAGTTGCACAGCTAACTCTGGGCAAAACTGCAATCCAAATGGTAGCTTGTTATAGATCCCCCACCATGCCCCAGAATACCCACTCCTCTTTTCTTGATATACTGGAAAATATTAGGGTTCAACCAAACACCCTAATAATAGGTGATTTCTACTACACCACCATTAATTGGGAAAACTAGTCATGTACCAACTCCTTCGCTCAACGCTTTCTGGAATTCATAAATCCCAGTGCCCTGGATCAACTTATCTACACTCCCACCAGGGGCAATAATATCCTAGACCTAGCCATTACCAAAATGAGTGACCAGTGTTCCACACCTGAAGTCAACTCCTCGTTGGTCAGATCCAACCATAAGCTGATCACCCTAGATATCAGTATCCTG
Organism: Protopterus annectens; assembly: GCF_019279795.1. Taxonomy (NCBI): domain Eukaryota; kingdom Metazoa; phylum Chordata; order Ceratodontiformes; family Protopteridae; genus Protopterus; species Protopterus annectens. The sequence continues at coordinate 766,287,223 of NC_056749.1, forward strand.
CCCCCACCCACTATTAAGGAAACCATGGTAAAAAATTTCTCCATAGCCAACTTCATGCTTCTTAAGACAGAAGTGGTGAATTTCATGACACCCATGCAGATGGACAATACAGTGACAACTGCTGAATCCTCCACAAATGCACTCTATAAGCACTTACATGAGTGCATGGATCGTGCTATCCCAAACAGAACCAAGATGCTATCCTCCAAAAAAAGGAAGCCAATCTGGTGGTCCTCTGCCATAAACAAACTCTACAACAGAAGGAAGAAACTGTTGCATAATAGACTAAAATCCCAAGAGTGGAGGAGCTCCTGGTCAGCCTCAGTAAGAAGCTGAGATCCCTTATAAGATCCTCCAAAGCTAGCTATGAAAACAAAATTGCCACTGATTGAAGGGCAACCACAAAGCATTCTATAGCTATGTCAAGAATCTCAATGGCAACACCCAGATCTGCTCTGAGTTACAGCACAGCGGCACAAAAATTACAGAACCAACTGATATTGCCAACATCCTGGCAGATAGGTTCAGTGCTAACTTTATCCCCCTCTCACACCCTAAATGGCTCATATCTATACAGGAAGGATGCAGAGTCCCTGTAATCACATATATGCAGGTAAAAGCTGCACTCACTAAAACCAAAAACACAGCATCCATGGGACTGGACAACATCCCAGGCTGCATTTTACACAAACTTCAGAACGAACTGGCTCCCCACCTAAGCACCATGTTCAATCATAGTCTCACATCAGGCTTTGTGCCCACTGAATGGCACACAGCAACAGTTATTCCACTCCACAAAGGGGGAGCCACCACTGATCCTGGGAACTATCGTCCTATTAGCCTGATGAGCCTGGTCTGCAAGGCCATGGAATGTATCATCATGGATCTCATAAACAAAGACATTGGCAACCTCCAAACTCTGGAGCCCACCCAGTTCGAGTTTGTGAAAGGCAGATCATGCCTTCTGAACCTGATTGACTTCTTTGAGGCAGTCACCAAAGCCGTAGACGAGGGTAAGGTGGTTCATGCAGCCTATCTTGACCTTACCAAGGCTTCTGAAACCATCCGCCATTCTGGAATTATAGCTAAAAGCTAAACTCACTAAACTAGGGATAAATCCCTATATCACAAGATGGGTTGCCAACTGGCTCACTGACAGAACCCACACTGTAAAAGTTGCAGACTCCAAATCTGACTTCAAACCAGTGACAAGTGGAGTACCACAGGGATCAGTCCTGGGAACCCCTCCTGTTTAGTATCTACTTTTCTGAAGTACAGGCTAACACAGAAGGTCTCTGGCTAATAAAGTTCATAGATGACTGCAAACAAGGAGCCATAGTCAAGTCCCCAAATGATGTGGACATCTTACAGAAGGGCCTCACTGAGACAGATGGCTGGTGTTAGAGGCATGGCCTCAAGCTTAATGCCAAAAAGTGCATTGTCATCCCCTTTGATAATAACTCTGTACCCATGAACTACCACATAAATGGCAGTCTACCTAATGCTGAATGTGTGATAAGAAACCTTGGGACCCAGGTGGACAGTAGTCTCTCCTCTGATAATCACATTGCCACAGTAGTCAGGAAATCCTTCTATGTGGCACACCTCATCATGAAAGGGTTCTCATCCAGGAAAAAAAGAGGTCATTCTTCCCCTCTACTCGGCACTCATTAGACCCATTATAGAGTACAACTCCCCTTTTGGAATGTACCTCACAAGACATCTGCAGCATCTGGAAAGGCCACACAAGTACCTCACAAAGAGGATTACTGGTCACAAACAGATGCCCTACACTGACTGTCTCAAAAAATTCCAGCTTTACTCTTATCATATCGCCTACTCCAAGGAGATCTCTGCCTAACATATAAAGCTATGTTTAACCCAGAGCTGTTGGACATGCTACACCTAAAGAAATCCCAATCCCTCTGAGATACATGCTCTAGGGACATAAACCTTGTCACCACAATAAACAGGACATACTGGAGGGATAGATTCCTGTCTCAGAGACTTCCTATACTCTGGAACAAGCTACCCATCTTTGTCAAGCAAAGTTTCTCATTAGCACTCTTCAAGAAAAATCTTGATGAGTAGATGTGAAATAGGAAATACACCCTGGGGTTCACTTCTGTGGCTCTGCTTGGCAGGGGCACAGGAAATTAACTTTCTTGGGTGGTGTAAGTCAGGGAACCTTGTTGGCTAGGCTTACTTAGCCGCTTGGGCCGATAGCCTAGTACCTACCTATGAACCTATGAACCTATGCAGTAAGTGGATTGGATACTCTGAATTGGCCATAGGTGTGAGTGTGCATGTGGATGTGTGATGTGGAAGAACTACCATGGCAGCGCTGGCCACCCAATGGTGTAAATCTTGGCTCTATATGATGTCACTGTGAAGTGACTCCAACCAGTAACCAACAAATAAAACAAACCCTCTGAAAAAATGCAGCAAAAAGAGGGAAAATTCCACCAAATTTCACTTTATTCACCAGTAAAAAATGGATTGAGCACTTTCATAAGCTTGTAACACAGCTTCATCAGAATCCAAGTGACATCTAAAAAACTCAGTTTAAATACCATAGGATTCAGTCAATTATTTAATTAAAAACCTACCCTAATTAACTCTTACAGACTCGGTAGAAATTTCATTTAAATACATATATTGTGCATGTTCCAAATACCAACAACAAATAAATTCTTGAGTCCATATTACATTAATGTACTAAACATATTTTTTATATAAACACTATTACAATATAATATAAATATAATAAGTGTCTGAAAACCTTTTTGTTTAAAATATATGTCACATTTAAACATAATATGATTTGAGTCTAAGCAGACTAGCTATCGAAATAGACTCATTCAAGCCAGAGGGAATTGTGGCATTTAACCTTAGTTGCCAAAGCATCTCCTTATACTCAATAAGATCACCCCACAGTCCCCCCCAACATTGCTTGCAAACTGTATCAAGCCCCAAAAATAGAAAACTGTGGTCAGGAAAATTCTTCAAATGACAATAGAGGGAATTACAAACTTTTTAAAATGTTTTATGTCATTAAAATGTTCGTTTAAATGTTTGTAAATCCTTTCTCTAAATTGACAGACAGTTTTTCCAACGTAAAATCTTGAGCATCTTTGACACAATGCTAGATAAACTATGTCCACTGTCTTACAGTTAAAATGAAAGGAACTTTTAATGTTGAACTCATTAACAGTAACAGTGTCAGTTTCTAATAACCAAACACACTGGCTAACAACTTCCACATTTAAAAGTACCCCACTTCTTGTGGCTCAAAAGGTCTAAATGCTTGTCATCCACTTCTAACATGTTTTTAAAACATCTAGCCCTTCTAGTTACAAACCTAGGTCTCATTGTGAAGTGACTCCACAACCCCATGTGCAAAAATGGGAAAAGGAGTTGTGGATGAATGGATGGATTGATTGTGCTAAAGCATTCCTACTTTGTTAACAATGTTTAGAATGATGGATGTTATACAGCACTGGGTAGCCTGTTTAATGCTATCATTCCTCACTACCTCTTCTATCTACTTCTCCACAGCTGTCAGGATTTCTGTTTACAAGCCATATCTACACCATGTTGTAAACCTATCTTAATAAATCTCAGCTCTTCATGTCCATAATATATTGTGAGAATGTACCACATTTATTAACAATGTGAGTGCATTTTATAACTTTAGGATATCTGCACATCATTGAATAAATCCCTTAGGGTCATCATATCAGCTATTGAATATGTACATGATTTCAGAATTTGTTTAATAAACTGAAGCCCTATAAATGTACTGTCATTTTAATTAAAGAAAGTGGGATGGATTTTGAACTTTTACTGAAAATCTAATGAAAACAGTGTATGATATTTAACATTGTTTGCAGTACACACAAAAATACTTAACATTTCATTTATAACAGACACATTGGTAATCTAATGAGATATAAATCCTGTTTTTAATTTTCCATTTTCTGTTCCATGCTGTAAAGATTTATTACATAATGAAAACATAATGAAAGAAGATGTACACATAATTTTCTTTACAGAGTGAATTTACCTTCTCATGGGAAAATCAAGACAAGAGCTAAATGTCATTTAGTTAGGAGTCAATGAGAAATAAACACAATGTACTCTGAAAAGCATTATGTGTTTATTTCCCATTTCTTGTTTTAATAATAATTAACACCTAAACTGTTTGCTGATGAGAAAAAAGTCTTAGAATACTTAAAAACTGCATTATTTTGATGATAATTGAAGCAGATGACATTTGTCTATAATTAATATTTAATGATAAAGTAATGGCTTTTAATATGGAACAAGTAATTTAATTTTAGTTATACTTCAATGAGCTAATCATGTTCTTTCTCACTTCTTATGACTACTCGGAAGATATTATGACTTGAATACAAACATACACCTCAGACTGCTCAAGACCTTTGTCTGTCTATGCATGAATGGTGTGATAGTATAAAATAATTGCTTTTCTTATTCTGCATAAATTTAAATGCAAGACACTGGCCCAGATTCCAAAAGACTTGCTGTCAGTGTAAATGACTGCTTACACTGAGAGCAAGTGTTTTGGAATCTGGTCCCATAGTAAGCCTGATTATAGATAGGCTCGACACCGAAGTAAGTTACTTACACTGACAGCAAGTCTTTAAGAATCAAGGCAGACATACACTGAGGACAACTCTTTTTAAATTTTGCCCACTGTCTTATAGAAACTGCAGACAATAAGAATACAATTATAATAGAAAAATACACACAAAAAGGAGTTCTCTATTCTTAACAAAACTGTGGTAATGGTCTGGTTGTGTGGGACAGAGGAATACATCCCTTATTGCTCCCCAGGCAACCCATATTTGACCAGCTGTGCAGCCAATGGGGGAAGTAGACAAGGAGAGGAGAGGGCAGCATAGTAAGTGGTTTATGCCAGCTCAACCATCCTGACAGTACTGGGGCTGCCTAGGCTTGTTGCAATAACAGCATTAAGAACTGGGTGAACTCTGCTCTAAAAGTGATATACCACTAGGTCAGTAGGCTTCTCAGGAAGAGAGGCCTGCATGCACCTCTAGCAGGCAGCATCTGTGGAGTATGCCCTACAGCAGTAGTATAATGCCAGCCACCTTCATTGATTTCCTTACCAGCCTACGATGTGGGTTGGCTCAGGCCCAGGACAAGTTAGTTGGACCCAGTGAATGAGGAAAGAGCTGGTGATAGCTGAAGGTGCAGTGAGGGAGATTTTAAAAAATATATTTATTGTAATAATTAAGAAATATTATCTTTGCAGTACTAGTGAAAAATCTTGAAATAAAATGAGAGCTTCTAAAAACTGCATGATGCAAGGGAAACCTTCTAAAACTGAAATAAATAAATAAACCTTTTTTAATTTAAATATATATGTTGACATTACACACTTCAGAAATTAATTTGAAGGAAAAGTGTAACATGCAATTGCTGTGCCGATTCTCTCTGGACTTCTTCTTTTGGATTTTCCCAGTTAGGGGTCGCCTCAGTGGATCACCTGTCCACTCATGATTGGCAGTAGAGTTTTATGGTGTCATGTGGCCAGCCAGGTGCTCAACCATCCACAGAAGGCACACACGCATGCACTTACACCTAGGGCCAATTTAGAGTGTCTAATCCACCCACAACATGTCTTTGGGATGTGGGAGAAAACCGGAGCACCTGGAGGAAACCCACGTGACCACAGGGAGGACATGCAGACTCCACACAAAAGGCAGCCCAGCCATGGATCGAACTGGAGAACCTCTTGCTGTGAGGCAGCAATGCTAACCGCTCCACCACCATGGCTGCTCCCACATTCCCTCTGGACTATAACATCAAATTTAAACACATATAAGGAAACTTGTAAGCCATATTCAGTGGATGAGGTATATTCATCTCGCAGTAAGCCCTGATCAGAGCAATAACCATTTTTTGCAGACTTACTGCCTTCTTATCTCTTCTCTGTAATAATTTATGAGAGCCAATAAATATAATTCATGATTGATTTATCTAATTTATACATTACCATTGATATTCAGCTGTAAGAGACCAAAAGATAGATTTGTTAAAACTGCCTTTATATTTTGCATTATTTCAAGAATATTACCAAAGTACTTACTAGCATCACAGGCCATTGCTAAGATTTTGCATGCAGTGATTACCTTAATGCTGGACTGCTAATACCCATTACATCAGGTTGATACATGTGACTTCATCCATATACTTTTTCAGGCATACAGAGTGCTGCTGCTTAACTTCTAATTGGATCAGATTTTTTTGGCATTATATTTATATTTTACAGTCTGTTCTTGATGTTTATTACACTGTTATTTACATGCAAGGTATTAGTACTGTCTTGTCAGTCCATATATAATATATGTTCTTCTTATTTAATTTCTCCAAGTCTTTTGGGTTTTGAATACCATGACAGGAATGGACCCTATTCCTAAGTCAAAGAACAATTAAAGTTCATGAAATTAGTATTGTTTCAGTCTTTGATGTTAGTCAAAAGTACTCTTCGCAGCACCTGCGATGTGTCCAGTAATGACTCCTTCTGCAATTCGTACGGGGTTACATGTATTGGTAACATGTCTAAATTATGACTGTAGATTTTTTTTATAAGATCTGTTTCTCCTACAACTATTGGAACTGTCTGGGTATTTTTCTTCCACATTGCTCTTGTTTCTGTATTGTTTCTTGTTTTCCTCTTGCATTAATGCATTTGCTTGTCCTCAGATAAGTAATTCTCTAATCACATCAAGCAATGAGCTATTATTTATATCTATCTTTTTTTTTTTTGGTGATCACAATAGTCCCTCTTGGCCTGTGAAATTTTCTTGGGGAAACATGAGGTAGTATTTATACTTCTAAGGCAAATTTGGTCATGGCATTTGGGAACTTGTAGGAGGGTAAGCAATAGTGTGTGACACAACACACCTCCTGTTCCTAATACTGGTAAGGAGGTGGCCTGGAGACACATAGAGAAAAAAATAGCTGATTTGGCTTGTGCTGAAACTGGAATGAAAGTTGCTGGTAATGTAGTCAAAATGGTAGAATTGCTACCAGAAGTTTTTTTCTGATGATGCAGGTGCAAAAAAAAACCCCACTGACATTGGAGAAAAAGGAGATTGTGAAGAAAAAGAAGTTTGTAGCTAAAACTTGAGATCAATTCAGAGGAGACTGTCTGAAGACGAGACGGTTACCTCTGAAAAATGCATAATTACAACCCTCCAATTGAGGGGGGGGTTATGAGATGATTATTTGGAAGAAATGGTAAACCAAAGTCTGCCAGAAAGTGGAACAGCTATTTCATGGAGCAAACTCATGGAAAAATATATGAAAAAAAAGGAGAAGAAGAGACTGTGCCAGAAAAAGTTCCAGAGATAAAAACCTATGCACAAACTGCTGGAAAAGGAACAAAGAAGAAAAAAAAAACAAAACAAAAAAACAAAAAACAAAAGAAAAATGCAGTATGTGTGAGCAGTTAAAAAGCAGAAAGTTTGGACAGGTATGAGGTTTGGGACTCTGTCATAGCACCTCTGGGTGTCAAAGCAAAAGAGGTAAGAGCATTTATTTTAATTAATTAAAAGACTTTTTCTGACTTGATATTTGAGACTGGGCAGGCCATGGAAATTTTATTGGGTGCGTATGAACAAAAGAAGAATATTTAACCATGGTCAGAATATGTGGTGCAAGTTTTTACAGACAAACAAACAAACAAACAAACAAACAAAAAGAATGATCCGGTTTAGAACTGAAATTGAAGCAAAAGCACTGAAAGAACATTTGTTAGCTATATGTAAAGAAGTAATGGAAACTACAAAAATATATGGCGAAAGAGGACTATGGACTGGGGGATGGGAATGTGGAGTAATACTGAAAAATTTAAATGAAAATGTTATGCATGTATATAGCATTACTCATGTTTATAGTAATAGGGGTTTTGTAAAATACAGAAGTCAACCAAAGATGGGTCTATATTAAGTGATCAAATATTAAGGTGACTGAACACATAAATGTTGACCTGTAAATGTCAAACCCTTAAAACCACGAACAGCCATTTACATGAATTTTTTCCCCTGGGAAAAAATTTGCTTGGCCATAGTACACAAAACAAAACTTTAAACACTAATCAAGTGGGGGGGCTTGTGTCCCCCACACCCCCTAACTAAATAAACCAACTCCAAGATCGCTCTACATTGGGGAAAAGGGCAAATTGCCAATGATGGTCTAGTGAATTTTTTCCCAAGGGAAAAAATTTGCATAAATGGCTGTTCACAATTGTCAGAGTTCGACATTTACAGGTCGATATTTAGGTGTTTGATCACCTAAATGTTTGATCACGTACTATAGACCCCCAAAGACTTGTTATTTTTCAGTAAAAAATTATCATTTAATCAATGAATGTAATAGAAAAGATGTTATTTATGTGGAAAAACAGGGCATAATGCAAAAAATGTGATTTAAAGTGCAAAAAAGGTGGCAATACTGTTCACTCATGGCTAGAATGTGAAAACAATGTTCAAGAAAATGAAAATGAAGTTATACAGGAGAAAGGGATAGAAGAATGTCTTAGACAAGAAAATGTACAAAAATATGTGACTAATAAAGAGGTTATACATGAAGTTAAAGAAAGTAACAAGGAAAAAGGAACGGATAAGACAAATGAGGAAAAAGCTGACTGGTGCACAGTAAAAAAATAAAAAAGAATTTGATAGGGAAAAGACTTAAAGAAAAGAAAAGAAAATTCAAAAATATAATGCTTGAAAAATAAGAAAGGAAAGGGAAAAACATTTAACTATACCAACTGTTCTTAAAAGCTGAAAATATTAGCTTTAAATGTAAAATCTTAAGAGGAGAATTGATATATTACAATGGTGTGCTGAAGTAGATGCACGTATTAGTGTTTTAGAAGATATTGGATTATTAACAGAGGAAGAAATAACACAAACTGAAAAACATTGTAATGCTGTGTTAGTGTGGAACATGGGGAAAGAAACATAATTGGGAATATGAGTATTATGTCAAGAAAGTGTTGAAATATTAGATATAACCATAGTAGAACTAGGATGATTTATGGTAATAGAACTGAGACAGAAAAATATGTGTATAAAATTATAACTTTATATGCATATGTAACAAAAAAGAGAGAGAAATAATTTGTGTAACTATAGACATTATAATGGTGGGTGATTTTAATTGCAATTTAAGAAATAAATAACAGCAATTGCAATATTAATATGGTTAAAGAAATTATGAGAAGTGGAAAGTTAAGTGTATGGGAGAATATCTAGTGGACCTACAGAAAGAATGAAATTAGGACAAAAAGTGATTATTTTTTTAATATCTGATAGTTTAAAAGTTAAAAAAAGGAATTAAGTATCCTGGATTTTCAGATCATGTGGCTATATGGGTTAAAGTACAGAAAAATGAAGACTATATAAAAACAGTAAAAGGAATAAAGAGAATTAATGAAAAGGAATTAGATTTAGAAGAATAAAAAAACTTATGGAATTATCCAAAAATTATGAATATGAGAAAGTTTTATGATAATTGGACTGCTTGATTGCCCAATTTTAAAGAAAAGTATAAAAAGTGATTTCAGAATGTATAAGGAAGAAAAGATGAAAAGAAAAAGAGATGCATGATATCAAGTCAAGAAACATTCAGAGACTTATTAGAAAAGAAAAAATCTTTTCATTAATAAGAAATGGAAATATATAAAATGAATCAAATTAAAATTAAAAACATGTTATACAAACAATAATATTGTTTACAAGGAAAGAAAGAAGAGATAGCATCTTATTTGAATAAAATAATAAAAGATGAAAAACAGTAAGAGAATTAAAAAATAAGCAATAAGACAGCAAGAAGGAATATACAAAATAATTAAAGAGCATGTATTGGAATTTGTTAAAAGAGAAGAAAACAGAACAAAATGATAAAGGTGAAAAACTGAATAACAAAGATAATGAGTATGTACAACAACAAATAACTATGAAAGGATTGAATTAAATTCTAAAAGATAGTAATATGAATTCTGCAATAGGACTGAATGGAAATAAACACTGTATGTATAAAGAAATGAAGGAGTGGCAAAAAAATTTTTTATAGATATTATGAATTAATGGTTAGAAACTGGAATTAAAGAGAAAGAGATATGTACAAGAGTTATAAATTTTATATTTAAAAAAGGAAATAAAGAGAAAATTACAAAAATTAAAGACTTATAACATTGAATAATATGGATTATATTTTTTTATGAGAATAATAACAAAAAGGTTTACAAAAATAGTATATATGGCCAAAATATATTCGGAAGAAAAGGAAAAGGAACTTGAGTTATTATGGATAATAAGATAAACAATTGATGATATAAATAAAAACGTAGAAGTGATCTATGATATGCTACACAAGTAAAACCTATGATGATATTCAATATAAATCATCATGGGGAATTTTGGAGGCACATAATGTAAGCAAAAAATATTACAAGTAATAACATCTGTTTATGAAAGGAACTACATGAAACTAAATGTAAATGGCTGGATTGGGGAAAATAAAAATAGAATGTGCAATAAAGCAGGGCTGCCCAGCTAGTAGTGTAATTCTCTCATTAGTTATGAATGTAATAGTGAAGGAAATTAATAAAATATCAAGTTGCTGTGGATACATAATGATGAAAAAAGTACAATTGCCAATAATGTATAATTATGCAGATAATATTGCATTGTTAAAAATAAAGTATGGATAGAGGAAGTAAATGAAAAATTAATTGTAAATTAAAAAAATGGTTTAAGTATAAATGCAAAAAAGTGAAGCATTTAGTTTTGAAGGTATTATAGGAGGTATTGAGTTTAATGACAAATATATAGATATATTAGGAATAATACTTGGAAGGAATGAATACAGACAACAATGGAATAATGTACACAAAGAAAGGATGTGCCTATTTTTTGGAAATCATATAGATTTTCATATAGAAAAAAAACACACTTGTTTAACACCATGGTGATAGGAAACATTGCTTATATTGCTAACATTTCTATGATTCCTATTGAGAATGAAAAGGAACTAATGATGTTTATATTTTCCTTTATATGAGGCTCTAGACTGAATCCAGTCAAGAGATGAATTCTATACATGAAAGAAGAGCAAGGAGGCCTGTGTTTAATAAATCCAATAGTACATGCAGCATCTTTAATTGTATATAAGTTATTAAAAGGAATTATGAAGGAAAAGAAAAAGTTGATAGAAATGATACTATATTAGATACATACATGCATGCAAATATTTCAAGCAGAGGCATTAATGTCCTTCTAGCTTGCCAATATAACAAAACACTTATTCCCATAATAAGTATCCAGATTGTTCTTACAAATATCTAAACCAGTACTTGCTTTTATATAATTTGGTAGTTTGTTCCATGCATCGGCTAGTCTGTCAGAGAAACAATTAGTACACTTCCCATTTCTATAGAATCTTTTACATAGGTTCTGTGATGATCCTCTAGTACATTTTGATAACCCCAAACATTCTCAGAGGTAGCTGTCTCTAAATGCTCTATATACCTGAATATGAGCTCTCTTAGATACCTGTAAGAGACACTGTACAAGTTCAGATATTTTAGTCTTTCATAATAACTTACATTTTCACATCCATGGATGCCCTTGGTATATTTCCACTGTACTCTTTCCATTTTACTCATGTTTGTTTTCTTATATGGTTTCCATATTGTTATTCCCTGGATCTAATGAAACTAACAAACAGTGATTCATTATTTTTGATTTCCTAGACATTATAAATCTTTTTATACAACCTATAGTTCTGTAACTATCATTAACCAATTTATTGATATGATTAGAAAAACTCATAGCTGAATCTACCCACATACCCAGGTCCTTAAATGAGTCTACATTTTCAATCAGTGCATGCTGTATTAAATATTCACCTTTCAGTTTATGTCTCCCAAATCTCATATGCTTAGTTTTTATTTATTTATAAGCATATTATTCTCCTGTTCCCAAATGGTCAATTTAGTCAAGTTATTTTGCTGGAGACATGCCTTATTATTAATACGTGTAATACGTTTTCACAATTTCAGGACATCTGCATATAGACTGTAGACTACCTCAGATGAAAAAGTTACGTCTGAAAGATACACTCTAAACAAGTTAAGGCCTAGGACAGAGCTCTGTGGGATACCCTGACTGTAACCAAGGATTTTGCCTCTCCAGTTGCTGTATGATACTTGCCATGTCCTATTTGTAAGCCATGCAGTTATCCATCTGATCAAGAGTACATCAACACCTAGTTGCACTAATTTTTTGATCAGTGGTTTATGTATGAACCTGTCAAATGCTGAAATTACATCTAAATAAATTAAATCACAGCACAATTTTTCATTCATAGCTGTTATTATATTGTTATAGAACATCATGTTACAGGTGGTAATAGATCTGTTTTCAACATCTGCATGCTGATATATGGTTTCAAGTCCCAACCTATCCAGTTCTGACAATAACTTATCCAATATTACCTTCTTCATTATTTTTCCACAACATGAAAGTAGACTTAAGGGTTATATGACTCTGGTTTTGTTCTACTCCCCTTTCCCTTAAAGACAGGTTTAATAAGCGCATGTCTCCAATCTTGAGGAATCTCCCCATATTTATATGACCTCATCAATATTAGATATAATGGTACTGTAAGTTCTTGCTGAAGTGTTCTCAGGTCATTGTTACTTATTCCGTCTCCTCCCTGTGCTTTGTTTGGATCCAGTTTGTGCAGTTCTTTTTCAATATAATCTATAATAATATAATCTAATTTGATTCCAGTATCTAGGGTTACCTGGATGTCACTAGGACAACTTATCACCCCCTTTTGTGAAGCCAAACTGGTTTGAATAACATTTTCTAAATATATCTATAATCTGTTGTGCACTTTGGATCCAATTTGTGCAGTTCTTTTTCAATATAATCTAATTATTTATACAAGTACCTGGGGTTACCTGGATATCACTAGGACAACTTACCACCCTTTTTGTGGAGCCAAACTGTTTTGCATAAGATTTTGTAAATATATCTATAATCTGTTGTATCTGAGAATACATTTTAGAATCTGCACGCAGTTTATCAGTTTGTGTGTCTTTACTCCTTATACACATCTTATGTATCTATAAAAAGGTTTCCTGTTATGCTCAATATCTTTATATACATTTTCCAAAACTTTTTCTTGATCTTGTCTCACACTATGCTTAATCTTTGCCCAGCTTCTTTATTTCAGTTTTCAAAGTTGTAGTTCAACATCTCTTCCATTTCTTATATGTTTTGTCTCTCCTTAATCAGAGATCTTGTTGTTCTGGAAATATATCCCCCTGATGTTGTATGCCTAGATCCTGATGTTAAACATTCTTTGCACTCAAACAATTTCTGTTTCAAAACTTTCCACATTCCATCTGCAGTTTTCCACTGAGCACCTCACTCCAGTTAGTTTTACAGAGTGACTGTTTTGCTTCCATATAATCTGCAATTAACCTTTTGTGCATTGGCTTACAATTATCTAGAACAAATGAAGCGTTATACCCCAGTTATCCCCATGATCACTGCACATCAAGAGTCATAAACTTGACTTGAAGTGACAGTAATTTAATTGGGAACACAAACAATGTCTAGTATCTTCTGTCCCCTGGTAGTTTTCTTTTTACAATCTGAAGCAAAAGGTAGTAAAAGGTAAAAAAATAATTCTATTGGTAAAATGGGAAAAGGCAGAAAATGAAAATGTAAGTAAAACAAAAGAAAGGAAATGGATGAAAAAAGAATACATACAATGAACAGTTGTGGTTTGGTATGATGTTTGATTCACAGATGCAAGGTACAGTGTTTGATTTTCACTATAGGAAAGGATATTGGTTAGGCTTGGAGTGGGCTATTAAGAAAGGTAGCCTAGTAATTAGGTGTGAACCTATAAAACCATAAATCTAAGGTAAAATGAACATTTTAGACTGCTTTCTTTAAATATGAATAGTAATATTTATTTATTTATTTATTTATTTATTACTCACAATAAAGAAAGTTCACATCGAACTTGGTGCTCTATATAGGGTCAAAATGGCAGACTAGCCACAGGCAGATCCCATCTCCTATCTATTCTTCTCTACTGTTCTCAACTTTTCATTAACCTGCACAAGTCTGATTTATATCTACTTGAGTCCTACTGTAACAAAATAGCAAAAGTTGCTGCTGATATACCCAACAGGACCCATCATTGCCTAGCTCTTCAAAAATTACACTGGCTGGACTTTCCCAATCTGTTATTTCTCAATTACATCACCACTGCCCACTCTATTATCCACAAACTTGTAAACTGCCCTGCACTCTCAAACCTAGTGCAACTAAACACCAACCCTAGCACCCTTAGATCATCCGATAAATTTATACTCAAGGTTACAAAGTGCCATAATTACTTTGGTGACTCTCTCCTTCAAAGTAGCCAAACAGTGGAACCTATTACCTCAGAATAGCTTCAAAAAACTCCTATAGGAATATGTTACTCAACAATGGCTATGCTCCTGTAATACTCCTAGCTAGTTTCGCAATGCCTCAGATCAAATGTTTTCTATTTTGCTATCTTCTTGTCTTACTTCTACCAAATGAAAATACTACAATGGTGTTTAGTTATATATCTAATGAGTTTCATATTACTGTCTGTAATAAGGCTTAAGAAATGTAATTTTTTTCTGTTTTACATTCACCTTTTGTAAATTGTGATTGCAGGCAACTGTCAAACATTTTGTATATTGTTTGTAAATCAAATTTTTGTAATCTTTTTGTACTATTGTCATGGAGCTTATCTCCCCAGGACTTCACTGAAAATGGACTACTTGACCAGCCAGACTCTGCCTGGTTAACAAATGTAAAATAAATAAATAATAAATAAATACATACATACTGACTGATACCTATTGGACAGGTAGCTTTTGAATCACAGAAGGGTGGGCTGAGATAGACCTATTGAGGACTCTTGAAGCAGATGGTTGCTGTAACAAACTGTGTTGAAGGCTTTAAATAAGTCTAGAAATAAGGAAGAGACTAGTTTGCCATTATATTTCCTTTATTGACAGTATTTATATAGGTTAGAAGGGCAGTGCTAGTACTATGGGAAGGATGAAAGCCACATTGTGTAGGGGATAGGAGTTCTTCCTGCAGGAGGCAGCCTAGCAATTGTTTCTGAAGACATTTTTTAAGTATATTAATGAGGACAGATAAGATTGATATGTCTAAAGTTATTAATGCCTGTTGAATTTCCTCCTATCTTTAGGTATGCACTTGGAAAATCATCAGCTGAAAAAGAGCATGGTTTCAGTTTGTTTAAGAGTAGTTTATATAGGATGTGGGAACAGGTTTGAAGGTGAAAGTGGATGTGGTAATATGTGGCTATTGGGCAGGATTGGGATTAGATGTTGAAGAATCCTTGGCTAGAGATGTTATACTATCTATAAAGTAAGAGCTGAGCTGTATTGCAGTTTCAAGTGGTAAGTTATTTGGAGAGGGGTTTGCATTGAATTTTGGACCAGGTTGTAAGATTGCTTTAACGAATGTCCAATGTTTTTAGGGCTGTGTTTAGTATTATTCTAAAAGTTATTATAATATCATTTTTTTATCTTTATTGATTTGCTTTTTTGTATTATTGTGAAGCATTCTGAAGTTTCAAAGTGTTTTATATGTTTGATATTCTTTCCATGCTTTTTCTCTATCCTGTATTAGCATTCTACTCTTTTTGGTTAGCCAAATTGCATTATTTGTTTTCAGTCCTATTCTTCTAGGAGCTGCAAAGCTATTTAGGATATTTAGAAAAGTCGTGTTGAATTCAATTACAGCATCATTTAAGAGAAGGATTTTTAGGAAATTACAATCAATAGATGATAGTGTAGTAATGAACATTTCTGGATTAAACTTGGAAAGGTCACATGTTGTTTTATAAATATGCTGTTTAACTGGATGTGTGAGATGACTAGTCACATAGATTGGGAGATGATCACTGAGAGAGTCTGATATTGTACCTTTACGTCAAATAGAGAATTTGATGTTTTGCTATAATATGTGGATCTATTAATTAGTTGTGTGAAACCATGACTCAAGCTGTGGATTTACAACACCAGCTGGATAAGAATTTAATTTACAATGAAAACAGTAGGATTAATAAGACTAATAGTGATGAAGATCTATTCTTCATACCAATTGATAGAACAGATATTTGCTGTATTAGAAGCCGAAGATTCTTCAGAGATAGCCAGCAAAGATATTCTTGTAATTAGAGATTCAACTATTAGAGGAACTGATACGTATATTTGCGGGTCTACCTGAGATGGTCGACAGGCCATATGATCGACACTCATTTGGTCGACAGTTCATTTGGTCGACAAGCAGATTTACCCCCCTCCACAATGTTGTGCGACCCTGGAGTTGATATATATAATTAGGGGGGTGTGGGGGTGTGTGGGGGGGTGAAGCCCCCCACATAAAATGCTTGTCGACCAAATGAACTGTCGACCAAATGAGTGTCGATCATATGGCCTGCCGATCATCTCAGGTAGACCCATATTTGCAGAGATGATAATGAACATCGAATAGTGTTACACTTGCTTTGAGCAAAATTAGAAGATTTGAGACAAGGCTTGGAATGCCTTAATGTAAGGAAATATGGATCTGTTTTTATTCTTGTTGGTACAAAGCATGTCACCACCAAGGATTCTATGATTGTTAGTAGAGAACTGACAGACATCTTATATAGTATTGCTTGCACTGGTGTTAGGACATATTTTTTACAAATCACCTATACAAAGGATAGACAGGTCACTGTGAGTGAAAAGATTTTTTGGATAAATACCTACATGGAAAAAATTTCCTCTTTTAAAAAAATGGAAATGAGTAGAACATCCAACCTTGTTTTGGGCACATGTGTTCAGACAGGATGGTGTGCATTTATCTAGATCAGGGAACAGAATTTTTGCAGCAGATATTTTGCAATATTTGACAAGCACTAGGCAGGATTTTTGCCAGGTCGAAAATTTAACAGCCCACAGATAGCAACATTTGATGTATCTCTGATGGTTTTTAAAGTTTTTTGTTGGAAAATTTATTACATTCCAACAAGATTGATGTTATGTTTTGTGAAACATGATTAAAGAATAATGACTGGAAACCGGTTCTGTCAGGGTATAAATGTTTTTACTGTAACAGACATTCTAATAAAAAATCAGGTGGAGGTGTTATGATAGGAATTAAAGATAGCTATGAGACCTGTGATTATTACATTTTTTTTATTTAACATTTGTTAACTGGGAACCACATGTCCAATGATAACACCAGCACTATACACTATGTAACTGTGACAATAAAGACAACCCTGGAACATATAACAATTGTTGGAGTGTATAGACCACACATGCCATGTGTAGATGACCTAGAGGAATTCCTACATTTCTTGTATGAAACTGTTAGAAAAATATGTATTAATGTGTGTATGCTTAATGCCAATTAATAATCAAGTATTTTAATATGCTTTTCATTCTATTTTTCATGCACTGTATTTTATACAAATTGAGTTTCATATGAGACTGAAAAAGATGCTTTTTGAAAACTGCAGTATGCTTTCTGAAACTAGCAAGTTGCCTTCTGACCTAGTAACTGCTAGCACAGCAATATTCTTGTTTATGCCTTGTGGAAATGTACTTGAGAAGCAGGTGTTTATCTGCTAGGTCAGAAGCGAATGAATGAACAATGCCTTATGTTATAAATGTAATGATTTCAGACAAACAGTTCTGTCCAGAGGAGTGGAACCTCTGCAGCTGTAGTAATTTAGAGATAAAGTAGACAAAGGATTATTAGAGAAATTAACTTCTAGCATTGTGCTTGATTTTAGCCATAGTATATTGAATGTAACATAACATGTATCTAACTGGGAGTAACTAAGGCCATGTTGTTTTCCTCAGGAAGTTTCACATAAAAATTGATAAGTCAGCAGAAATTCATGGGAAAGATGGTCAGCAGATGATGATGAAAATGTGGTAATCTGTTACGTCAGCATGGTAGGACATAACTAGATTAAGAATGTATAAAAATGAAAGTATTTCCTGTTTCTAGTTAGATAAACTCTGTATTAGCACGTTTTTGTCTCCTTGTTGCAAGATTAAAGTGCCTTAACCTGAACCTACCATGTTTTGATCATTTTCAAAGTGCATTTTTCTTTTGACAGTTTGGTCCTTCGGATCGGAAAGTACCTCTCGCTCTAGGCCTAGGTCAGAATTGGGCCTGGTGGCATGCATCCGTATAGAGAAGAGGCTAAATCAGCTCTTCTGTTTTGAAAGACCTCCGACTGAATTGTCGTTCGAAAGAGGCCAGCCACTGTTTCTGATCTGGGATTGGAGGACGAGTCAACGATCCGTTGGATCAACTCATGGAGGGTCAGGTAAGGAGGAATTACCTTGTTTCTGTTTTAAGATCAGGGACTAAGTACAGAACTGTTTTTTGTCAGGTAGATTTGCATGTGCAGATCAGGGACAGAAAAAGGGGTTACTGTTTTTGTCACAGATCAGGGAAACAGAATAGGTAGGCAGTTATTCTAGATAAACTATGAAAAAGGTATAGATTTGTGGTACCACATGATAAAAAGGGTTATGTAACAATTTACAGCTTAGCTAAGACAGCAATGGGAAATCAGTGTACAAAAAGTTCCCGAGACCCGCCCCTAACTGAAGACGCAAAGTATATGCAATTACAGCGTGCCGATAATGTTAAGTACTACACCAAATGGGTTGATAAGTATAAATTCGAGGGTAATTTAGATAAACATGCACTTATGAAACTTGTTAAACAGTTAAAAATAGACGCAAAAGGTCAACTAAAAAAGCAAAGACAATTAGGAGTCCCTCAGGCGCATAGGTGGCTTGAGGAAGCAAATCGCAGGGAGCAGAGAATTAAAAATTCAAAGACAATGTTCTTAGACAAAGAAGACAATAACTTGGTAATAGCAATGGCCCCTCTGCCACCCCCTCCGCTTCCGTTACCAGAATATGAAGCAAGTGGACAAGCTGATCCACCTCCGCTATACCCAGTTGTTCCTGCAAAATCACAACCGTTTGTCAGGGATCCTATCAAGACCAGGTCTCAAACACGCGACTTGAGGAGGGAGATTGAGTTAAATGAATTAAATAGAAAAATCACAGGCTATGAGTGAAGAAGAGATATGTCTGCTCATAGTACCAAATCCTCAGGCAGGACAGGCAGGACAGGATCCGACTCTTTTAGTTTATAGACTGTGAACACCGGAAGATATCCGGAAAGCCACGGAGGGAATTCCCCACCCAAAAGTGAATTTTAGAAAATGTTTAGAAGACTTACAGGGTATGAGATTAAGTTACCATTTAAATGGAGAGGAAGTAGAAAAAGTAGTTAGACAAATTGTGGGTCCAGATTGGCACATGATCAGTGGCGACTGGAATCCTCGTGACTAACAACTTAGACCACTCCCACATACTAATGCAGAACTGGATGGCAGAGTAAAAGGTCTGACAGACCGAATCTCTGAAAAGTGGAAGCCTAGGGCTGATTGGACTTGCATTAATCAATGCATTCAACAGGAAGGTGAAACAGTTGATAGATATTATGCTAGACTGTTAGAGTGTTTTAATAATCACTGCGGAATGCAGATACCAGAAAACCAGACACAAGATTCCTCATATGAACAGCAGTTAAAGAATGCATTCTTGAAGGGTAGTATAACTCCCATTAGCAGCTTTATTACAAAGCATATGGTGGATCATCGAACAAGTAGACTACAGCCATTACTTGAATATGCTAGACATGCAGAAAGACATTTTAATAGTAAAAAGAAAAAGTATTTTTGGCAGAAGATGGGTCAGTAGTATTTTTAGTACAAACTGGGAAAAAGGTTAAGAAAAATACCCAGGGAAATAAACAATCTGACAAGCGATCAGAAGATTTTGAAGAAAGAAAGAAAAAAGGTGATTGTTTTATGTGCGGGAAGAAAGGACATTTAGCAAGAGATTGCAGGCTAAACAAGAAGGTAATTACAGAAAATAAGGAGGATGAGGAATGACTATATGATAGTCAGGAATCATTGGATGAGAATGAGCAGGGAAAGGTAAGTGCAAATATAATAACAGGAGTAGAGGATGTGACACAAGGAGTAGAGGATGTACATGAATTCGCAGACATAGAAGAAAATGAAATTTTAGACCTAGCTCTATTGAGCTTAGAGCTTTACTTAGCAGACACGAAACCGGAAGTGACGCTTCTGGTAGAGGGGAGGGAAGTTAAATTTCTGTGTGACTCAGGGGCGTCACGGACCCTGATACACCCTTCCAAGTTACCGGAAGGTTCGGAATCACCAGATTATATACTAGTGAAAGCAGCTAATGGACAGCTGTATCGGGAGCCACTCTCCCATGACATAGCAATAACAGACCCCGTTTCAGGAATGACCCAGAAAAGTAAAATTGTAGTTTCTGCAAAATGCCCAGTAAATCTTTTGGGTAGAGACTTGATGCAGATATTTGGCATTGCCATAGTTCCAACCATGCAGGGTATGGAAGCACAGTGACATGGATACTTTTGTAGTGCGACCGGAGGGTGAAACGTATTATTGGTACAGCCAGGACTTAGTTACGACTGGTCCAGGGGCAGTAACCGAAGAACTGATGAACATAGCCATCAGTAAGTCCCCCTCCCTCAACATTGACAAACAGCATTTGTTGCATTGTACTCTATATTACTGTAATAGACCAGGACCTGATAAAGATTATGAACAGGAATTGTTTCAGAACCATGCAAACAGGCTAGTATTGCGAAATTTGTACTGGGATGCAGAGGGGAACAGTGTAGCAAGCTGTTCATTGCCCCAGGAATTTTTAGCACTTTACAAATCTAATCAACTGCCACATGTTAGTTTAACTAAGAATAAAAATTTGAAATGGGCAGACTTAGGTGAAAAAGTCACAAGGTGGGAACAACAGACAGAATTAGAGCTCTCTGAACAAGGAGTACAGAAACAGAAATTGAATTGGATTACACAGACACACCCAGCTGTGCACTCACAGGCTAGTGAGAATAGCTGAGTATTACTCTTATTAGAAGAAGAGGAAAAAGCCTTGCGAGACATACCAGATATTCTCTGGTTAGCAGGGAAATCAGATGTAGGACTTATACGAACAGCAGGACCAGTTACCATAATGCCAAAGTCAGCATTTAGACCCCAGAAAAGACAGTATCCCTTGAGAAAGGATGCAGAGATAGGAATCAAGCCTATCATAGCAGCCTTACTTAAGGAAGGAGTCTTAATAGAATCTCCTGATTCACCATGTAATACACCTTTATTTCTTGTCAGGAAAGCAAACGGGGAATGGCATATGGTCCAAGATTTGCAAGCTGTAAATAATGCAGTTATACCCAGGGCACCAACGGTGCCAGATCCAAACACCTTACTAAATGATTTAAAGCCAGAACAGAAATATTTTTCAGTGGTAGACATTAGTAATGCATTTTTCTCTATACCGATACACCCTGACAGCCAATATTGGTTTGCATTTACATTTCAGGGAAAGCGGTACACATATACAAGATTACCACAGGGATATTGTGAAAATCCAATAATATTTGCACAGGAAATGGCAAGCAACCTGGTGGGATTTATCCCACCGAAAGGTAGTCAGATTTTACTTTATGTAGACGACATTCTGCTGGCAGCCTCAACCCAGCAAGAATGCAAAGAGGACACGATAGCTTTATTACAATTTTTAGCTACTCAAGGTCACAAAGTAAACAAAGACAAGCTACAGCTTTGGAGAAAACAAGTTAAGTACTTGGGATATGTAATATCCAAAGAAGGTAGAATATTAGATGAAGATAGAAAAACAGCAATTTTAACCCAGATCAACTACCACGAGGGAAATTATGTCCTTCCTGGGAACTACTAATTTTTGTCGGAGCTGGATACCGAACTATGCTTTGGAATCTGCTCCACTGGCCAATTTAATATTTAAGAAGCCGATGGCAGCACAGGATTTATTACAATGGACACCTGAAGCAGAAGCAGCTTTCTGTAAGCTGAAACAACTGATAGCATCATCCTTAGTTCTAGGATTACCAAACTATCACAAGCAGTTATTCAAACTGTAGACTGTAAGCAAGGTTATATGACATCAGTATTGACACAGCAACATGGGGACAAAAAACACCCCATAGCTTACTATTCATCACAGTTAGACCCAGTGGTGCGATCCCTGCCCCACTGTGTACAAGCAGTAGTTGCAGCTGCAATGGCAGTGCAGGCTTCGGCCTCAGTAGTACTATTCTACCCTCTCACTTTGAGAGTGCCTCATGCAGTCGCAATTATTTTACTGCAAGAAAAAGTAGCATATCTTTCTCCAGCTAGGCATCTTTCCTGTATGACCATACTGTTGAGCCAACCTCATATGACAATTGAACGATGCACAACTTTGAATCCGTCAACTTTGCTCCCAACCCCTGCAGATGGCAAACCACATTGCTGCCTGCAGGAGATTGAGCAAAATACGGTACCTAGACAAGACCTTACGGATGTTCCCTTGGATGATGCCGAGGTGACATACTATGTGGATGGCTCATGCAGGAGGGGTCCTACAGGACAGAACCTAGTGGGATATGCAGTCGTTTCTGATACTGAAACTTTAGAAGCAAAATCTTTACCACACAACTTATCTGCACAAGCGGCAGAATTGATTGCCTTAACAAGGGCATGTACCTTAGCAGAAGGTAAGAATGTGAATATGTATACTGACAGTCAGTATGCTTTTTCTACTGTACACGTTTTTGCACAGCAGTAGAAAAATAGTGGAATGATAACATCTACTGGTAAACCGATTAATCATGCGCAATTTATTTTAGATTTGTTAGATTCAATTCAGTTACCTAAAAAAGTAGCTATTTGCAAATGCGTAGCTCATACGAAACAACAGGACAGGATTTCAAAAGGTAATGCAAGGGCTGATACAGCTGCGAAGCAGGCAGCTACAGCCACAAAAACTTTTTATTTGAGTGAGGAATTACAACCCTCTGAAATTTTAGATTTCGAAATGTTAAAAACAATGCAGACACTTACTACAAATATAGAAAAACAGAAGTGGATAAAACGAGGAGCAATCCTCGAAAAGGGACTGTACATCTCCAAGGAGAAGAAACCAATTTTGCCATCTAATTTGTTTAGGTATACAGTGTTGCTGAGCCATGGGCAGAGCCATGTCTCAACAGGGGGGATGGTACAGTTAGTGAATCGAGTATTTACAACCTACGGATTTACCAATTATACAAAATATTTTTGTGCAGCATGCCATGTTTGTAATAAGCATCATGCACAAGGGGCGCTGAAGCCTAAGCAAGGGAATTTTCCTACACCACCGTATCCATTCCATGCTATTTGTATGGATTTCATAGAATTGAATAAATGTGAGAATAAGAAATATTGCCTTATCATTACAGACATGCTTTCCAAATGGGTAGAAGCGTTTCCAACTAAAAATCCAGATGCAGCTACAGTTGCAAAGGTCCTTGTTAAATAAATTATACCCAGGTTTGGTATACCGGAAAAGATTTATAGTGATAATGGGACACATTTCGTGAACCAAACGATTCAGCAACGTAGTTGCTATTTTGGGATATTGTTAAAGAACCACTGCGCTTATCACCCCCATTCTGCAGGGCTAGTAGAGAGGCATAATGGGGTGTTGAAGAATAAACTTAGGAAGTTGATAGCAGAAACACAGAAGAACTGGGTGCACTGTTTGCCTTTAGCACTGTTGAGTATGAGAACTGTTCCAAATGCAAAGGGATTAACTCCTTTTGAAACTTTGTTTGGAAGGGCATATTATACACCTCAGTGGAAACCTCTCATGTCTACAGAGCAGGAGGCTGACAGTTCACTTGCAGGGTATATGAGGCGATTTTTGAATAACAAACTTTTGCAGTTAAATTCTGTTTCAGATAAAGAGCAACCGAAATCGGAAGCACCAGTAGCCCCAGGCACCTGGGTCTGGGTGAAGGTTGTGAAGCGAAAGAATTGGAGTTCTCCAAAGTGGGAAGGTCCACACCAGGTACTACTGTTGATACCCACTGCAGTCAAGATCACAGAGTGAGCTTCCTGGATTCATTTGATGCACTGTAAACTGGTTAAAAACTTTGAACTGGACAAAAACATTGTTACTGTTGTACAACAAGAACAAAATGGCCAGGTACAGAGTGAATAGAGACATTGAGCAACCTCAGAAAACTTGTATGATCATTTTTATTGCAATATTAATCACAATGTTCTTTTTGTTGTGGCCATTCCTTTTTCCTGCCACAAAGGTTGAACTGATTAGACGTAATGAACCAAACATAGACTGGCATCCGAACTTTAACACTTATCAGGCAATTACACGTGTGTATGCAGAGACTTTTTATGTTTTGAACTGCTGGGTCTGTACGGCCATACCAACAGCATACGGGGGTTTATTAATGACTGCTATCCCCCTAGAGGTCAATGAGACCTGGGAAAATCTGTTTTTTGACACAGTTGCTATTAAAGCACATGATAAGGTAGCACTGTATTTGCCTGTGACACAAAAAGGAATTGTATGTTTCTATAAAAATGATACCATCCAAGTGGGATGGAGTAAGTGTAATGTTACAGTAAAATATAAATGTTATAGAAAACCAAATGATTTGAGTGGATCTTGTAGTACAGATTATGACTCATTTTTGAAATCCATGCATAAGACTCTTGACCAGGTACAACGCAATAAAGAAAAAGGAAAACGAATCCAGGCCAACACAGGTTTATTTACAAACACAGACGAAGGTTTACCTAGGTTTCGTCCACATAGGACTTCTTCAGAATACTGAAGTCACAATTAAAAACCATGTATATATATATATATATATATATATATATATATATATATATATATATATATATATATATATATACAACGCCCATCAATCCAATTAAACAATTAAACAAAATTAATCAAATTTAAAGGTATACACATTGTCACTGCATACTATAAAATGCCTACAATAGATACATAGAATGCAAGCAACTTTTGAACATTCTGTTTAATACTGCCTACTAAACTAAATAAAAATATAAATATATGAATATAAATATATATAAGTAGAATATGTAAATAATTGTTGCTAAAAATCTATACAACAACTATAACAATGATAAATATATTGTAACATAAAATATTATATTAGTGAAAAATGTATGTAAAAATGTGTATGTAGAGATGTATGTATATAAATAAAAATGTTTAAGTAAGAAATAAATAAAAAATACGAAATACTACAACCATAATAATGTTTGCACTACTGCCCTAAAATATGCTTCAATTTAAGATAGGGCTTAATAGAACTAAACTCGTTGATACCAGGATAATTGTGTGCATTTAATCTCAGCTGCCACCTTAATTCACAAACATCCAAGTGAGCATCTGTAATCCTACCTTGGAGGTCAATCTTAACCTGCTGTAAAACACAAAACTTAAAAGAGTGACCAATGTTGTCAATTAAATGTCTAGCTAGGGCATTAGTAGTTTTAAGATGTTTCATATCCAAAAGATGTTCCCTTACCCTATCCTTAAAACATCTACTAGTTTTTCCTACGTAAAATGCTTCACAGTCCTGACACTTGGCAAGATATACCACATTATTAGTATGACAGTCAAAGTGACCTGTGACTGAAACAAAACAATGACTGATGTTGAAACTCTTACCAGTTGTTAAAATACAAGAACAGACCTTACACCTACCACATTTAAATGTGCCAGAAGGCCTATTACTGAAGAACCTACTAGACATTGAACAACGTTCAAACATATCCTTAAATGAAAAATCCTTACGATAAATGAACATAGGGTTATTGTAAAAGTGTGACTTAAATTCATGGTCCATCTGTAGGAAACCCCAAACTTTATTAACTATTTTCTTAATCATGTCAGAGTCCCCATTGTATGTTGAAACAAACAATAAACGGCTTAACGGTCAAAAACTGTGACCTGTTAGTTGATTCAGGTTTTTGATAAACAGGTCCCCCTGCACCTATTATAGGTTGAAAAAAACCTGCCTCCCTTTTACCTCTAATTTCCTTAAAAACATCCTTACATAAACTCTCAGGATATACTCTGTTCAAAAATAGAGAGATCATAAAATTTAGTTCTTCCACAAATTCACTGAAATCACTAACCATTCGGGCCGCTCTGACCATTTGTCCCTTAATAATAGCCCTTTTCTGATGTTTAGGATGCCAACTGTCAAACTGTAGGTACGAATTAGAAAAAGTTGGTTTCCGAAATATATTAGACTTAATTAACCCACTATCTCTATCAATAGTTAGTCTAACATCCAAATAAGTAATTGACTGTGTGCTGAACTCATGGGTGAAATTCAAAAACCAAACAGTATTATTTATATAATGTAAAAATGCTTCCAAAACCACAGTATCACCTTCCCAAATGATAAATATATCATCCAAAAAACGTGAATAAAATTTGACATACTTGTAAAACTCACTATAAAATAAATAATGCTCTTCCCAAAAGGCCATGATGTAATTTGCATAAATCGGGGTCCAAGCTGCCCCCATGGCTACCCCAGTTTGCTGTTTGAAGTAATGTCCCTCAAAAAATAAAAAATTATTTTGAAGGACTATTTCCATCAACTTAACCATAACATTAATTTGTTCCTGTTCATACACTCCAGTTGCATGTAATTGTTCTTCTAGCCAACTTAAACCCGTATCATGGGGTATAACCGAAAACAAGTTACATACATCAATGGTTAAGAAGCATGTATTGTCACTAATGCCAAAATCATTAATCCTTTCCAAAAAATGCCATGAATCCTTTGTGATGTAGGGAAACTTGGTAATTCCCAGTTTCATGTGGTGGTCCAAATATTGACTAATAAAACATGCTTTACTTCGTTTGCCGTCTACTATGGGTCTAAAACGCACATTATCCAATCCTTTATGAATTTTGGGAATCCCAAAAATGCCACTAACCACAGGGTGAGAGTTAATCATATACTCAAATTCAACTTCATTCAGCTCACCCTGAAATAACATGTCTTCCAATAATAAATCTATTTTCCTATATGCGATATTGATTTCATTAATACTAGTTTCCACATAGTTGTCCTCCATCAACAATGACATCATAATGCAAATGTAGTTGCTATTATCAATAATCACAACTCTGTTGCCCTTATCTGGCTTCATTATTCTAATATTGTCAGTACTGTAAATATCTTGCAATACATCCTGCTCATTTTTAGTCAAATTCAAATGAATGTTCCTCGTGGACTGTTTGAAGTGTTCCCTAATTTCAAATTCACACAGTCTGTCAAACAATGCTATCATGGGATTCAGGGGTGGGTTAAATACACTAGGTTTAGAAATATCCCTACTGTTTTGAGTGTTGTCACAGTGGTTAGCTTTATCAAAAAATATCTGTAAGTTCATTTTCCTTGTGAATAGTTTTAAATCAATAAGAGTTTCAACTAAATTACCTTTCCTACATGGGACAAAATTAAAACCCTTAGAAAAAAGATTAACATGTTCCGTACTAAAATTAGCACTTGAATAATTATATAGCTTAAAATCATGTGTATCATTTACCAAAATAATGGTATTACACAAAAGCCCATCCATTGGCTCATTAGAATCAAAGTCAGCCAAATGAATATTATCAACAACACTAGCATTAAAATTTAAATAATTGGAAGTGTTAACATTAACTTCTGTCATTGCACAACCAAATAAGTCATCCAAGGAACAATTGAGTGAAGCATTAGAAGGAATACTTTGGTTATTCACATCTAACTCATTTGATAACGTTAGTATAGAGTCAGTGAGGGAAGACAACCCCATATGGGGGCCATGTTGCTGATTTAACTCAATATTGTCATTAATAGTAACACAATTGTCATCAATGACAAAATCATAAGTACTTAAATTAAGTAAAGAGTCATTCAGTTGAATTTTATCATCACCTAAACACTTAGAAAATGACGAAGATTCATCAATGTCTTGGGTGTCCGTTATGTGATCCACACATGCATCGGACTCTAAACTTCGATTGTTAATGATGTCACAACTTGTCAAAGCACATTTCGGATGTGCAAAAATACACTTTGGACTGAACCCACAAGCATTCAGAGTACCTACATACCGCGCATGTCCAGCAACCACATCCCTAGTGGTGTCAACTGCTGAAATGGCTCCCCCACTCACCTCACACTTTCCACAATCCGAAATTTCAAAATGACAGTCTGGGCGACAATAGTTATTGACAACTACGAATGGTGAATTTGGCGTTAAATAAAATGCACCATGAAAAACGCTGTTATCTCCGGCTGACACATGTAAATTGCACTCGTCCACGCCGCCTAGTAATGTTATACCCGGATAACAAAGGGAAAAATTTAGCTGCGTGGCTTCCAAGCCCCTTGCTGAGCGTTGAACCCCTGGCACCCAACTTTGGGTCGTGTCCCCAAATGTCCCACGTCGTTCTCGTCGTTGGAGGATGGTTCCCTGTTCCGAATCCTCTTCGAATGCCTTACACCATCCTCTAAAGGGCGTTCGTCCTCGAAGCCACAACTAACTTCTGGATTAACCACTGACATCATGATGCCACAAGCTTCCTTCGGACAATTGGATGTTCCTCCTTGAGTAGAATGTCGACGTGAATCCCTCTTAGATTTGGGGTACAGGTACAATGCAATCCTGTACTTTTTAAACAGTTATCTGTAATAAACAAGAAAATGTTTCATGCAGGGCAGTCATTTTGTAACAAAGTAATAACTAAGGTAGAGGATTGTTATTTTGTGTGTGGTAAAAAAGCATATAAATGGTTACCTGAGAATTGGTCAGGCAGTTGTTTTTTGGAGTACCTGGCTCCGGCCATCCGACACACTGCAGTTTTGCCTCAAGGGAGTATTCAAAATACTCGAGATGTAACCAAAAAGACTGTCAAGAAACCCGAGAATCCAGTGGAATGGATCGAAGCAGGCTGGAAAGAGCATTGTGATGTCGGAGCCAAACTTGCACACATGGACTTGAGTGATGCTGTCATATACTGGGCAGGTATATCACCTATGTATGGCGGAGTTAAATCAATATGGGAGCAGCGAAAACTGTCCAAACTTCTCGAAGTAATGAGTAATGCGACTTTTTCTGCTCTTGAACTGATAACTGATGAACTGAATGCCATGAGAACTATAGTGCTCCAAAACCGAATGGCTCTTGACTTCACCCTAGCGGTGAGAGGCGGACCTTGCACTTTAATCAAAGAAGAATGCTGTGCGTTTATTCCTGACCATCAGCATGAGATTAACGATCATCTAGAGGTGATTCAGCAAGTGTCGGCCATGACCAAGCCAGGCCCAAACCCTCTGACAGACTTTTTCCAGAATGCCTTTGGGGGGTGGGGCTCCATTTTTATGAACATATTGATTGCTATTGGGGTAGGATTACTCCTAATAGGAGTTTGTATTTGTTGTGGAATCCCCTGCATGAAGAGATTAGTTAAAGAATTCATAGATATATCCGTATCTGAGACTATGTATCAAAGTACTGAATTTGAAGAGCTGCTAGAATGCGAAACACTTTCATAAAAGTTTAAACTGAATGACTTTCTTAACTGCAAATCCTGAATGGAAGAGGCTAGGAAAAGAAGCAAGCTGTTTATTCTTTTTTGAAAATAGAATAAAAAGTTTTAACAGGAGGGAAATGTTAGAAAAATATGTATTAATGTGTGTATGCTTAATGCCAAATAATAATCAAGTATTTTAATACGCTTTTCATTCTATTTTTCATGCACTGTATTTTATACAAATTGAGCTTCATATAAGTCTGAAAAAGATGCTTTTTGAAAACTGCAGTATGCTTTCTGAAACTTGCAAGTTGCCCTCTGACCTAGTAACTGCTAGCACTGCAATATTGTTTATGCCTTGTGGAAATGTACTTGAGAAGCAGGTGTTTATCTGCTAGGTCAGAAGTGAATGAATGAACAATGCTTTATGTTATAAATGTAATGATTTCAGACAAACAGTTCTGTCCAGATGAGTGGAACCTCTGCAGCTGTAGTAATTTAGAGATAAAGTAGACAAAGGATTATTAGAGAAATGAACTGCTAGCATTGTGCTTGATTTTAGCCATAGTATCTTGAATGTAACATAACATGTATCTAACTGGGAGTAAACAAGGCCATGTTGTTTTCCTCAGGAAGTTTCACATAAAAATTGATAAGTCAGCAGAAATTCATGGGAAAGATGGTCAGCAGATGATGATTTAAAGGTGGTAATCTGTTACGTCAGCATAGTAGGACATAACTAGTTTAAGAATGTATAAAAATGAAAGTATTTCCTGTTTCTGGTTAGACAAACGCTGTATTAGCACATTTTTGTCACCTTGCTGCAAGATTAAAGTGCCTTAACCTGAACCTACCGTGTTTTGATAATTTTCAAAGTGTATTTTTCTTTTGACAGAAACACAGGAGGCAAGAATAATATTAGCTGGGGACTTAAATTTCCCAGAAACAGACTGAAATAATATTGATTCTACAACATTAGAAAGGAAATTATTCACAGCATATATTCAGGAACAGGAATCACTTCAGATTGTAAAAAAAAAAAAAACGTGCTGGGGACGGAACATACTAGACATTGTTTGTGTTCCCAAAGAAATTACTCTAACTTCAAGTCAAATTTTACTACCATTGATGTGCAGTGATCATGTGGTTATAAAGTTTTAATGTTTCTAGATAATTCTGCCAAATTAAAATCTAAGCCAATGCACAAATGAGATTGATTACAGATTATATGGAAGGAAAACAGTCACTATGAAAAACTAACTAGAGTGAGTTGTACAGTGTAAAAACTGCAGATGGAATATGGAAAGTTTTGAAAGAGACTTTAAAACATAAAATAAGACACCATATTTAAAACAAAAACTGCCAATAACAACAAGATATACCATCACATGACAACTTCATTCATAAAATCAACTCCTAGACATCATTAAAATCAATAAAACAGACTCCTACTCTTAAGAATAGATTTGATGGAGACAGGCCCATTCAAACCTTTTATGTTTTAAAGTCTGATGAAGCAGCTGATTGCTGTTAATGCACTTCCTTTTGTTTAATAAATTACTGTGTTATTTTGCTCCACAGCTGTGTCGGTCAATTTTGTATTTTGTATATTTTATATTTCTATAAGAAAAAGATATTTGATTAAGGTGAAAGACAAAAACAATATAAGAAATGGAAGAGAGATCAAACTATAACTTTAAAAACTGAAATAAACAAGTTGGACAAACAGATTAAGCATAGTGTGAAACAAGATCAAGAAACATTTGAAGAACATTTATATAAAGATATTGAGCATAATAAGAAACCTTTTTATAGATACATAAGATGTGGAAGGAGTAAAGAGACATAAATTGATAAATTGTGCAGATTCTAAAATTTATTCTCAAACACAACAGATTATAGATATATTTACAAAATTTTATGCAAAACAGTTTGGCTCCACAAAAGGGGTGGTAAGTTGTCCTAGTGATATCCAGGTAACCCCAGATACTGGAATAAATAATTAGATTATATTGAAAAAGAACTGCGCAAATTGGATCCAAACAAAGTGCAGGGAGGAGACAGAATTAGTAACAATGACCTGAGAACACTTCATCAAGAACTTGCAGTACCATTATATCTATTATTCACTAGGTCATATAAATATGGCAAGATTCCTCAAGATTGGATCCATGCACTTCTTAAACATATTTGTAAGGGAAAAGGGAGTAGGACAAACCCAGAGTCATACAGACAGACCCTTAAGTCTACTTTCATGTTGTGGAAAAATAATGGAAAAGGTAATACTAGATATGTTATTGTCAGAACTGGATAGGTTGGGACTTGAAACCATATATCAGCATGCATATGTTGAAAACAGATCTATTATCACCTGTAACAATATAGTAACAACTATAAATGAAAAATTATGTGTGATGTAATCTTTATAGATTTAACTTCAGCATTTGACAGGGTCATACACATAACAATGATCAGTAAATGAGTACAACTAGGTATTGTACTCTTGATAAGATGGATAGCTGCATGGCATACAAATAGGACATGGCACGTATACAGCAACTGGACAAATGAAATCCTACAGTCAGGGTGTCCCACAGGGCTCTGTCCTAGGCCCTTACTTGTTTAGATTGTATCTTTCAGACCTAACTTTTTCATCTGAGGTGTTCTACAGTCTATATGCAAATGACCTGAAATTGGGTAAACTGATTACTTGTGTTACAGATAAGGCATGTCTGCAAAATAACATTACTAAATTGACGATTTGGGCAGAGGAGAATAATATGCTGATAAATACATCAAAAACTAAGCATATGAAATTTGGTAGGCATAAATTGAAAGGTAAATATTTAATACAGCAGACAGTGAATAAAACTGTAGACTCGTTTAAGGAGCTGGGTATATGGGTAGATCCAGCCATGAATTTTTCTAATCATATCAACTAATTGATTAATGATAGTTATAGAACTATAGGTTGCATAAAAAGATTTATAAAGTCTAGGAAATCAAAAATAATGAAGTGATTGTTAGTTACATTAGACCCAAATTTGAGTATGGAATAACAATATGGAAACCCTATAAGAAAACAAGCATGATTAAATTGGAAAGAGTACAATGGAAATATACCAAGGTTATCTATGGATGTGAACATTTAAGTTATTATGAAAGACTAAAATATCT
Source organism: Protopterus annectens (assembly GCF_019279795.1). Lineage (NCBI taxonomy): Eukaryota > Metazoa > Chordata > Ceratodontiformes > Protopteridae > Protopterus > Protopterus annectens. The sequence continues at coordinate 766,320,104 of NC_056749.1, forward strand.
GAACTTGTACAGTGTCTCTTACAGACATCTAAGAGGAGATATTATTCAGGTATATAGGGCATTTAGTGACAACTACTTCTGGGAATATTTGTGGTTAACAAAAAGTACTAGTGAATCATCAGACTACCTATGTAGAAGATTCTACAGGAATGAGAAGTGTACTAATTGGTTATGTGACAGAGTAGCTGATGCATGGAACAGACTACCATATTACATTAAAGCAAGTACTAGCTTATATATTTTTAAGAACAGCCTGGATACTTATGGGAACAAGTGTTTTGGTATATTGGCAAGCTAGAGGGGCACTAATGCCCATGCTTGAAATATTTGTATGTATGCATGTATGTATGTATGATTGTAAGTATGTATATAAGTACATGCTAGATGTAGCGGAGTTAGGTTCACAAGTTTGTATATTGATTATAGGATAAATTACCCATTAGAGTTTATGTCCAACCAACTGACATTCGCATTACCTAGCAATATTTTTTCTTGTGGAAATGATATGGATATCCAATGTAAGATATCTTCCAGTATAGCTGCACTGTTGCCAGAAAGGATATACAGAACAGTAATACATATTTGTTTATAATTGTTTATTTTTGAGGAAAGCAATACGAAGCTCTGCTAAACTGAATTTTGGTATTAGTTTGCTGTAAGGGGAAATGTGGTGGGTACTGGGAAATATTAAAGCAATACCACCACCCTTCCTCTACATATGGTCATTACAGGTAATATTGTAGGCAGGATGTATAACTACAGAGTCATTTATGCTAAACGGAGTTTTAGTAACAGTGAGAACATCAATCATGTTGAGAAATCCAGAAATGTCGTTCAGCAGTTATGTTTTTTATACTTCTAACATTGCAGCAAGAATTAGATTACCAGGGTCAGGAAATGGCTGTTATTGGATTACAGAAGTGTGTGGGACAGAATTACCTTTGTGTTCATTGTGTAGGTGGGGCCAGGATTAGGGTGTGTACTTTCTCCTAGAAGGATTTTAGTATATTGGGAAATTATGCATACTTATTTTTTGGAGAGGATTCTTGCACTGAATTTTTTGGTTTGAGTTGAAGTACAATTAATCAGCCTATATTTGGAATAAAGGTGAGGGGCAATATTAAATAGGTTTGGTGCAATGTGTGGAGATTGTAAAGAGGAAGCATGCATAATTGGTTGGAGAGATATTATTACTGAGTGATTGTAGGATGAAAGATGGCACAATAGGATGAGAAGAATAGAGGATAAGCTGAAGAGTAGCATAATTAAGTAAAGGAATCTGTATTTTATAGATATCAAGTAGTGTAGAAGTAGCAATGAAGAAGGAAACAAGAAGTTGCAGGTAGGTAAAATATTCAGTGATGGTGGTTTCTGAAAACTGGAAGAGGGCAAGTACAGAGGGTAGCATTTTCTGTAAAAGAAGAAAGGTAAGATGTCCTGGAATCTTCTCTGGAGTGTAAGCAAATGACAGGTGTTAAAGGTTAGAGTATACTAATGTAGTCAAAATAAGAAGAAATGATGGTTTATTTGGGAAAGGACAAATATACAGTGTAGAATAGATAGGAAGATTGTAATTCTAAATGGATATAGTGCAAAGAAGTATGAGAAGGAGAAAGATATTTTGGATTGCAGCTAAAAATTGAATAGAGATAGGGAAGTAGGAAACATAATGCAAAAGTGCATATCAAGAAGTAGTAAGGTCATTTGGGGAGGGGTATGGAATAAGAGTCACAAGTAAAATATGTATGTAGGAAGTACAATGTTAGAGTAAGAGGGGTGGATAGGAATTGGGGTAGGGTAGGGGAGTGAAACACATTCCACTATAGTGACAATCCCACCCTCAGACCAATTTATAACTGACAGTAATCAGTTTATAGCCAATACAAAGTAATTAATAAAGAGATGCAAGTAAAGCAGGTTGTCTGTCATTTCTTAAGATTAAATAACTGGCATGTGCAGTATAGTCTACTGGTCAAGCAAAAGGTAACAGTGGCCAACTTAATAAGGTTCATAGAGTGCACAGACTATTTTGCAGAGATTTTCAATCACAGAGCAAGCATGTTTTTAACTGATTAAGGTTAATATGCAGCAAGGTCTTCATGATAAATGTGCTTACATTAAATACTGACAACATTCTCAGTAACCTTGTAGGTGTAGGGCCTTGTGGCAGAAGCAATATTAAGGTTAGATGTAATGACCACAGGATAGAAGTCTCTGTTAAATTGAGGGTGTACAGCCTTGTGGCACATTTTTGCAATATCAAGTTCAGATGTAGTGACCACAGGCCACAAACACTGATAGAATTCTCTGTAAACTTGTAGGAGTAGGGCCTTGTGGCAGAGTTCCTGCAATATCATGGTCAGATGTGTTGAATGCAGGCTATTAAGCACTGACAGAATTATCAGCAAACTTGTAGTTGTAGGGCCTTGTGACACAGCTCCTGCAATATCAAGGTCAGATATAGTGACCACAGGCTAGAATTCTCAGTAAACCTGTAGGTGTAAGGCCTTGTGGCAGAGTCCCTGCAATATCAAAGTTAGATGCACTGACTGTAGGCTATTAAACACTGACGCAATTATCAGTAACTTGAAAGTGCAGGGCCTTCTCACAGAGCTCCTACAATATTGCAGTCATATGTAATGACTGCATAATCTACCTTATGAAGGATGATAGCAACTTAGTGTAAGAAAATAGGTATTTTGTAGTGGTGCAGTGCATGTGATGTAGGTGTATTTATATTAGTAGACAAAAGATTTTTAACAAATAAAGAAAGATTACTAACAGAGAAACTGTGGTGAGGAAAGAATCTGACATTTGGGAATTGAGAGATGTTCTAAAATAGCCGTAGATATTAGACGTAACTTTAACAAGAATGGGAAGATTAACTATTGTGGGTTTAAAATGGAAAGAACATGCATATAGAATTATAACATTATACTCATACTAATAGTAAAGCAAGAGAAAGCTTATTTTATCATATTTTAGATTATGTAGTGATAAATCAGAATATTATACTAACATGATACTGTAATTGTGATTTAAGAGTCAAGTGTGAAAAAAAATTAAAAGATGCAAGACAAATGTTAGAAGTTATAAGATGTGGTAAGTTAAAACTTTGGGCCAAAAATTCATGGACTTACAAAACAGGTATATACAGACCAGAAGTAGTTTATTTTATAGTATCAGAAGGTTTTAGTTATAGGAGAAGGGGAGGTAGTCAAAGAAGGATTTTCTGATCATCTTGCAATATGACTAAAGACAACGGAAAACAAGGAATATATAAACATAGGCAAGCAATAAAAAGGATACACGAGAAAGCATAGAATGTAAAAGGAAAGAGATGACAGAAGAAAAATAACAAGATTGATAGTACTGAATAACAATGATTATAAGATCTTTATGAAAATAATGCAAAACAGATTTGAAACTAAAATAGTAAATATTATGTAAAATAGCACATATATATATATATATATATATATATATATATATATATATATATATATATAGCATACAGGGAATAGGTTGTCAAGAATTATTAATAATACACAATACTCCTGTTCGCTGTACTAGGTATCTTGGTCCCAAAGTGACACATGTGTGAATCCAGAAAAAACACTTCTTTATTTGAAAAAACTCCTCATTTTTAACAAAATGTACTGAGCACTTTAAATAATTAATATATTTAATTGACTGATAAATCAAATAGTATGATTGGTTGAACATTTGCATATAACCCAGCATTTAACTAAGGATTGTGTTCTGATGAATTCTATTATTATTAGATGAAAGCGCATATTGTGTGTAACTTTTACAGTGTTGACTTTCACTGACAGTAGTTATTTCATTATTAATAATAATTAGAGAAACTGTGGATGATACTATGAACAGAAAAAAAGAAGTGAAAATTATGATTGGAGATCTTAAGGCATATGACACAAATGGACATAAAATCTAATGGGTAATAATGAAAGAATATAATCTGTGTGAGAAAGTTTGGAAATTATGTATGTCAGCATAAAGTAATAATAAAGTTAATATTCTTCTAAGGGCGGATTAAGCCAAGAGGTACATATGAAGAGTGGTGTAAAACAGGGATGTCCAATGAGTTGTATACTCTTTGCATTAGTTATGGATGTGATAGAACATGAAGTAAATTACAAAATGAAGAAGGCAGAGTATATAACACCTAAAGGGTTAAGAATTCTAGTTCTGTTAACATACGCAGATGACACTATAGTAATTGCAAAAAACAAAATATGAATAAAAGAAGTAATAATTTACAAAAATGAGTGTATAGAGATTATATGGATGGCTCAAAATAAAGAGAAAAGTAAAGGTTTAAGTGATGAAATAAAGATTGGGGGTGTATATTTTACAATGAATTACATTTCTGTGTTAGGGATAATATTTTGGAATAAAGATGTAAGTAGAGGTCAATGGAAAAAAAACAATAGATCAAATAAAACAAACCTATCTTTTTTGGAGAGCATGTAAATTATCATTCATAAAAGGGTTATTTGATAAATTCAGTACAGATGAGAAAACTAGTATAATTACCAAGTGTATTTATACTGCCAACAGTATTTGAAAAGAAATTATTGTGGATATTTTTTCATTTATATGGGGTTCCAGATTAAACCCAGTAAAAAGAGGAGTTATATATGTAAATAAAGAAGGAGGCATAAAATTAATTAACCTAGTGATATATACTGCTTCATTAATTTTGTAGAAAGTGTTAAAGTGGATAAATGAAAAAGATGAGAGATTAGTTGCAAAATTATATAAATACAAATATAATACAATTTGGGGTAAAATATTACCAAGAAAAATAGTTTGTAGAAAATAAAAATTGATGATATAGAAAACTATAAAAAAGTATGGTATACAAATGTAATGACAAAAAATTACTATATAAAACCATGGGAAAATCTAACAGATAAAAATGAAAGCTATTTATTTTATTTATTTATTTTATTTTATTTTACATTTGTTAACCAGGAAAGTCTGACTGGATATAAGTCCATTTTCAGTGGAGGCCCGGGGAGAAAATCTCCAGACATACATACATACAGAGAAACTTTAAAATTATAGACTTTGATATATATATATATATATATATATATATATATATATATATATATATATATGAAGCAAATATAGCAATCAGAAAGTAGAATGTCAAGATTTTTTGTGGAGACTGACAATAGATAAATTGTCAGTAAAAGGAAATATTCGTAAAATGTAAAAAGTCCAATAAACCATAAAAGTAAAACTCCGTGTGATCAGACCACAATCTTCTTTAATAACAAAAATAAAATTCAGTAGATTCAGCGCTATCGTCTGCTGCAGGCAGACTTCATCAGAATAATGAATACACAGTGCCTCTTGTTTTTATATTGTTGTTTTAAAGCAATTTACAACGTAATTGATGAAATTGATTAATTAATTAAACCTATAATTGGAACAATTATTGACCAAGTACACCATAAATGATTTCCTTCCTTGTATGGTCATACCACAATGAACAGGAAATGTATGTAAACAAAAATTTTTAAAGTACATGCTTTTTAAAGTACTGTGCATTCTGCTGTTGAATTTTTTCTTTCTTTCCCATACAAAGCAAATTCATGCACAAATTAAATTAATTACACACTCTCCTTATTTCCATATATAATATATAATTATATAAATATATAAATAAATAAATATGCTTAGATAATTAACTTACTGACTAAATTTGCAAAAATTGTATATAGGAACTTGTTTTGAAAAATAAACTTGCAATAAAATCATACTTTAACTTTCATATATATTATAAAATAATGTAATATATGATTCATACAATAACTTACAAAGCTGTTCATTAAAAAATCCATCATTCTTAATACTGCCTATAATAAGTGTATTAACATTCTCATAATATTTTAATTAATTTTCTTTTCTATTTATGTTATAGTTTGAGAAAGGTATTTTGTCGTTGAGTATAAAAATTGTTACTATATACATTAATTGAAAATATCAAAATACTGTTCAAATTGTCATTGTTTGAAACAGGGTAAATCTTACCTAAAACATAACACTGTTAAAAGTGAACTATATATTGCTGTGACATAAGCAAAAGTGCATCATTTACGAAAATCCTATGTCACTTATAATATAAAATTGATTTGTGTATTATTTGTCCATGAACACTGATGCAAGGCTGTGTGTGGTGGAATCAATTGTTATATACCAGAATTAAGTTGGACCAACTTTTTAAACCCATAAAGCCATATTTGTTTTAATTAAAAAAATGTATATTATATATACCTGTTCTTAATATTATATGCTAACTTGTGCATATATTTATACTTGTATATTAATATAACTTTTAAATCCTTGAGGCTTTGTCTATTAATATGGGTTTAATGCTTATATATTCATTGAGCCCTGGGGGGGTATTTGATCTTAACAGTAATTGCCATCTAATTTCCTTCTGCAACAAAACATTTTTAATATTGCCCCCCCTAGAGTCCATTTTGATAATTAAAAAATTAAAAGTAAAAGGAAATATGCCTTATAAGAAGAAAAGTGATAGAATATGTTTACATTAACAAGAAGAAGAAGAAGCTATGGAACATGAGTTTTAAAATGTAAAATAGTGAAAAATGTTATGGGGAAAATTATGTAAAGAAGATTTTTTTGAAGATATAAAATAAGTGGATAAAATAAACATGGATATGATTACTATGCATATTAGATTAGAATAGAAGTAAAAAATATGTTAAAAAAATAGATAAAAAAGTTATTTTATGTTATATGAGTTATATGCATAAAAGAATGAATTAAATTATGTTTAATTATAAATGGATTTTAGCAACAATTTTAAGGGAAATCATATTGCAGTTATGGAAAAAAGGAGTGGGGATCTAATACGGAGGAAAATTTGGTACGACTACATAAACAGCTTTGTAAATATATATATATATATATATATATATATATACACACACACACACACACACACACACACACACACACACACACACATATATATATATATATATATATATATATATATATGTACACACACACACACACACACACACATATATATTTGTACACTTGTAAATATTTTGTAAATAAGAAGTTTTTTTTTGTTTATTAATAAAGGACTCCTAATCTTTTTCATAGATGCCATGGAATCTTTTACATCCACCTAAACTACACCCATATCAAGCAGATGGGACCTCAGATTAATGTTTCATCCAAAGGACAACACACTTGGGAATTTTGTGCCCCATATTTTGCACCACAGTGTCAGCAATCCAGTTGCCTATAGTGGGAATAGAATTCACAGCTTTCTGGTCTTACAGCACCAAAGGTGAGTGTGCTATCTTTTGCCACTGACACTAATTATTAGTTATTATAAAGATGTGGCTTAAACAGTCGAGTGAAGATCCGTTTTTGATATGGATCCCATATGTATATAATACACTGCTTTCCTCAATTTAGTTTTCAAAAGTTTTTGAGACATTGCCAAAGATACATCTGTTCTCTAAGGTCAGTGTTTTAATATGTTTTAATTTCAGACTGTTATACTTACATACATACATACATACATACATACATACAAATATTTCAAGCATGAAAATTAATGCCTTTCTAGCCTGCCAATATACCATAATTCTTGTCCACATAATAAGTGATCAGATTGTTCTTAAAATATCTAAACTAGTACTTGCTTTAATGTGATTTGGTAGTCTGTTCCATGTATCAGCTGCTCACTCGGGGAACCAGTTAGTGCACTTCTCATTCCTGTAGAATCTTCTACATAATTGTCTGATGATTCTCTAGTACTTTTTGGTAACCCAAAACATTATCAGAGATAGTTATCTGTAAATGCCCTATATACCTGAATAAGATCTCCTCTTAGATATCTGTAAGAGACACTGTGCAAGTTCAGACATTTTAGTCTTTCATAATAACTTAAATGTTCACATCCATGGATGCCCTTGGTATATTTCTGTTGTATTGCTTCCAGTTTACCCATGCTTGTTTTCTTATACGGTTTCCATATTGTTATTCCATACTCATGTTTGGGTCTAATGTAATTAACAAATAGTGACTGATCATTTCTAATTTCCTAGACTTTATACATTTTTTTATACAACCTATAGTTCTATAGCTATCATTAACCATATCATTAATAACTGATATAATTAGAAAAACTCAAAAGTATGCCCAAGTCCTTTAATGAATCTACATCAATCACTGTGTGGTATATTAAATATGTGGCTTTCAATTTATGGCTCCCAAATCTCATATGCTTAGTTTTTGATGAATTTAGTTAAAACAAAACAACAAGCTATCCATACTTTAAAAGGAGACTCACAAATGAAGGAGAAATTAAACAAAAATGTATATATAAGTGAGTCAATCAACACGGTCCAGGCAAATGAACTACCGAACTACCAAAAAGTACAAAACAACTAGTTTATTAAAAAGAGGTTACTGCTTTCGAGGGGCTACCACTTCTTCAGACCAAATATAAAACACACATTAAATCACATGTATTTAATAACACAAAATAGCCAATCATGTAAAAACATCAGAAATAAACCAATCAGGCAAAATAACCTAATCACAGTCGCAGCCTTATCAATAAGACTGGCTTAAGGGAAACAACACTCTTAAGTCCTGGTTGTTCATATGCTTGTAAGGAGATGATCCATCTCAGCTCACACATTTCAACAGTGTTATTAAAATCACAACTTCTAATACTAGGATGCAGCAACAGTAAAACTCTAAACTTAAAAGAACTGTGTCCTGGAAATGACACAGCATGATTAGTTAGGGCATTGGATAAAACATTATTGCGTATATTCCCTAGATGCTCAAGTGTTCCTTCCCTAAGTTGGCGTGTGGTCTTATCCACATAAAAACCATCACATGAGCAGAAGGTAGCAAGGTACACCAAATTGCTGCTCCTGCATGTTGCTACAAACCTTGGTGAAAAAAAACATCCTGTAACCAGAGGTACAGTGTCCAGGACACAGTTCTTTTAAGTTTAGAGTTTTACAGTTTCTGCATCCCAGTATTGGAAGGGGTGATTTTAATAACACTGTTGAAATGCATGAGCTGAGTTGGATCATCTCTTTACAAGCATATGAACAACCAGGACTTAATAGTGGCGTTTCCTTTAAGCCAGTCTTATTGATAAGACAGTGACTGGGATTAGGTTATTTTGCCTGATTGGTTTATTTCTGATGATTTTATGTGATTGCAAATTTAAGCAATAATCCACACCTGGGTGGCCAAACACAGACAACCATGGGAAAATCCAGCATTACCCCACCCAGAAGTGGGTTATTGCTATTATACAATGACATTATTTAAGAACCCTGTGGGTCATCCTGATTCTGACCAAGAATGTTGCCTGCTCAATTGCTGTATGATACTTGCCATGTCCTATTTGCAAACCATGCAGCTATCCATCTTATCAAGAGTACATCAACACCTAGTTGTTTTAATTTATTGATCAGTGTTTGGTGTATAACCCTGTCAAATGCTGAAGTTAAATCCATATAAATTACATAGCACAATTTTTCATTCATTCATAGCTGTTTTTATATTGTGATAGAACATCATGTTACAGGTGGTAATGGATCTATTTTGAACATATGCATGCTGATATATGGCTTCAAGTCCCAATCTATCCAGTTTTGACAATAACGTATCTAATATTACCTTCTCCATTGTTTTTGCACAACATGAAACCAGACTTAAGGGCCTATATGACTCTGGGTTTGTCCTACTCAACTTTAACTTAAAAACTGTTTTAATAAGCTCATGTGTCTAATCTTGAGGAATCTCCCCATGTTTATATGACCTAGTAAATAATGAATATAATTGTATTGTAAGTTCTTGCTGAAGTGTTCTCAGGTCATTATTATTAATTCCAGCTGCTTTCTCTGTTTGCTTGGAGCCAGTTTGCACAGTTCTTTTTCAATGTAATCTATTTTGATTCTAGCATATGATGTTATTTCGATGTCACTAGGACAACTTATCACCCTCTTTGTGGAGCCAAATTGTTTTGCATAATACTTTGTAAATATCTCTATAATCTGTTATTTCTGAGAATACATTTTAGAATCTACACACAGTTTATCAGTTTGCATGTCTATACTCCTTCCATATCTTATATATCTATAAAAAGTTTTTTGTTATGCTCAATATCTTTATATACTAGGCTTGGATCTTCTATACATTTCCATTTTTTTTAAATGGGACATTTGTCTATGTAGGTGTTTAACCCCAAAATATTTTCATTCATGGTGACTTGACTATCCTTTTTAAATGTGATTTGTACAGTACATGCTATTCTATCTAGGTTGGCTGTACATTCTCTACTAGCAGTCAGAGAATCCTTGCAGATTAGGTCATTTGGACCGACATGAATAAAAACAGATTCGTACTTCCTTACATGAAGGCATTCCAAGGCTTGTCTCACATCTACTATATTTGATCTGGACAAGTATATCACTATTCAATGTTCATTATCTTCTCTGCAAATGTAAGTATCAGTTCCTCTAGTGATAGAATCTCCAATTACAAGAATATCTTTTCTTACCAGATCTGAAGTATCTTCAATTTCTTATATAGTAATACCTGTTCTATCAATTGTTACAAAGGCATGATCTTCATCCCCATTAGTGTTATTAATCCCACTGTTTTTATTATGTATTAAATTCACATGCATACCATCCTCATCCAGCTGGCTTTGTACATCCACACCTTGAGCCATCTCTCGCTCCTTTTTTTATCTACAGTAATGTTCTTCAATCTTTCCACATTCAGTTTTGATTTCTTCCTTTTCACCTGTGCCTTGCCTATTTTTTATATCTTCTCTATTGAACAAATTATGCCTTTTTCTGTAGAATGAAGGTTTTCTGATAGAAAAATTGTATCATTCCCTGTAATTTGTGGTTTACATAACAAAGCACTGTCCTTTTCGGTACGTATTCTCTTTACAGATATTTTTCAGTTTATTTTTCTTCGTTGTTATTTGTTGTGAATGTCTTCCTTTCTTCAGTTTCTTGTTTCCTTCTAAACACTCTGACTCTTCATATTACTGAATACTTGCAAACAGAATTCCAAAGTTGTCAGGGGCATTGTCTTTGATTCATAGGTGTTGACTGACCTTTACAGACAATCATTTCTTGATATGTTCTATTTGCTCTTTCCTTAACATTATTTATATCACTAGTCCAGTCATTGATATATATATATATATATATATATATATATATATATATATATATATATATCTATATATATATATATATCTATATATATATATATATATATATATATATATATATATATATATATATTATATATACATACATACACACACACACACACACACACACACACACACACACACACACACACACACACACACACACACACGCACAACAGCTCTCGAAGCAGTGCAATTTGCACAAGTGCAATGATCATAGTCTAGATTTACTTCTAATAACGGTAATCAAACCATCCAACGTTTTACACGAGGCACACAGATCATCAGTGTTAACCGGTGTTTCCTTTAAATATGCATAGCAGTTATTACACTGTGCAAGATAATTGTGCTTTAGCAAATCTTTAAAGGAATACTCATTTAACGAATCCATATTCAAATTCAAATGAATAAAAAAAAAGAAAAGAAAACATAATCAATATTAATAACCACAGAATTCAAATTGCACTTACATCAAATTCTATGAGAAAAATCACACAAGCAATAGACAATTAAATACTGAAGTGAATACAGTAAAGTTGTTCCGACCATACAAGCTCTGAAAATTAAACAAAAGCTGTAATTCCTTTATGTATCAGTAACTTCTGCTCACTACTGCTCACAGTCATACTTTGTTGTAATAGTAAAGATCAATAAATTACAAACCAAGACAGGATTGTTTAGATATGCTCTGGATTGTACTCTCTGTCATCTCTGTACATTTATAGCTGACTAGGCCACTTGGGATGGCTAGAGCTTGCCTGTCTAAAACCTATCCCTTTCTAATAATCAACAGTGAAAATTAAAGGTACAACAACAAAATATAAATCAAAATAAATCTGCTCATCTACAAGCTATCCCTACCTTCCTACAAACAGTGAAAAACAGTAGTATAAAATAAAATATAAATTCAAATAAAACATCTCTTACCAGTCAACTCCACAGTAAATTACAAACCAAGACAGGATTGTTTAGATAATACTTGGTGAGATGTTTTAGACTTTTTAACTGTTTTAGAGCTGTCCTTTTATGCTTAATTATTTATTTATTATTTTATCACAGCATATTGATTTCTGTTCTGTTTCCTCAAGAGATTATTACAGACAGCCCTGTTCCATGGTCATAATTTCTCTATGTCATAGCTAACATGAATTTGATTAGTGGCTTGCACACTTGAGTGGGTGAACAGGGAGGATAGCATGCTACTTGTAGCTGGTCGTCTCAATGGAAACCACTGAGCATTTCCCAACTACTAAGCAGATTAGTCTTCTTTTGGTAATGAGGATCTTGAGTGGGTTTGTCACTGAGCAATGTGAAATGCTGACATCAGATGCACATTCCTCTCCCATGTAAGCTTTTTTTCCTCTTTATTTGAAAACGTACTGCCCCCCCCCAGCTGAATACATTATAACTGGTTACTGGCCCTCACCATTCTTAAAGAGAGGGCAGCAATCTCCCTACATGAAAATCCATTATAGCTGTTGTTTCCCTGAAGAAGGGGGCACATGTGTTTCTATGGTTACAATAAGACTTTACTGTACCCTGTACCTTCCTGGGGTGGAGAAAGGAACAAATGAGGTAAATACAGTATGGGGATATCAGTGACACAAAGGTATGGAAAACAAGAAAAGAAATTACTATGGCTTAGTAACAAGCTTCTCAATAAACATGAATTGACTTTAAAAAGTGTCAAGGCATATGTCAGGTCTGAATTATCTACTGACTTAATGACTGTCTTAAGGAGTGAAACACAATATTTAATTATTATTTGTTGATTGACTTGTTTGATTCACCAAACGATTGAGATAGTATATTAAATTACTAACCACATTTATATCGTCTGAGTGTATTTATTAACTTAATTGCTATGTGCTTTGTCCACTATTAAAAGTATACAAAAAAGAAAAAAAATTACTAAGTGAACTGACGTCTGCCTCTTCTGGAAGTCCATCCCAGATTCTAGTAATTATGCTTGACTTTCGCAGCTGTTATTTACCATTGTTGATACATATTGTCTGGTTCCCATACGTGCAAACTTGTTCTTCATTTCTGTAGTCACCTTAGGGATGTCTGTGCTAGTATTTACTAATGTTATTACATCATTTTTTTTGAATTCATGAGATGAACACCTCTTTCCTATATTATAAAACAATGTTGCTTCAAACATTGTACTGACATGGTTTGTCACTGCCTCTGGCTCAAGTTATGGCTGAAAATGTTTGGAAAACTAGCCTATGTTGTTATAAGATAAAAATAATGTAATGACTGAGTTTATAAAATAATAAATATGATACTAAAATTTCCAATATTTTGCAAATAAATAAATAAATAAATAAAGACATAAATAAATAAATAAAAATCGCAGAATATCACGATTTTATAAAAAAATACCAAACTTTCGCCTTATTGGCTGAATTTCCTGACTTTAAAGTCAGAGATAATTAACTAATGGTTTAAGTCTAATGTGCACACTTACTATTGAAGTTCAAAATGCATATAAACCATACATTAAAGTCAGCTATACTGAGAAATGGGTAAGACAGCAGAAGGCCATGCAACTTGTTATTTACCTCAATGTTTTGTGGGTGCAGCTTACATTGCTGTTTCTTGTGTGTTTCTTCTTTTGAGAACAGTGTGGAAAAGATTCAGTTTATATTACAGCTGTAAACAAATTCATAAAGAGAAAAGAAAGTACAGCATAAACCTTTCATATATATGTCATTTGGAAGATGTTAAAGTAATGCTTTGGACTGCTTGTGTGAATCGTTTTATAAATTTATAACTAACCACTGTTTAATAGGTACAAGTTAAGTAAAACTTTTGTTCTTTGAACTGAAAGAGTCAATTGCAAGTGAGGACTCTGGTGAGCTGTGAAAAAGAAGAATGGTTGTCATGACAACATTGCATATGTACATATCAAAACCTAGAAGAGCGGTACTAAGATAAAGGTCAGGAATTGGAATAGTACTAGCCAAAAACATATAATAACACAGGCTGACAACAGCGAGGTAGAGGTTGGGACACAAGCTGCCAGATGTGAAGTAGAGGTTGGGACATAGGGTGACAGGTGTGATATGGGGCCAAGGCACAGGCTAGCAGGTGTGATATGGGGCCAATGCACAGACTAGCAGGTGTGATATGGGGCCATGGCACAGGCTAACAGGTGTGATAGGGGCCAAGATGTAGGCTAGCAGGTTATATGCAGCCAAGACGCAGGCTGGCAGGTATGATATGGATCAGTAGCACAGCCAACTGCACTTAAATAAGAGTCAGGATTCAACTTGGCAACAGTGATGTGGTACTCAAGACTCAGGAGTGTATTACATGGTAACTGTCAGCAGGGAGCTGAATGTAAAGTCACTGGTCAGCACCACTTAGATGGTGGTCAGGACTTGGGCCAGTGAGGTAATTTAGAGATCAAGGCACACATCAGCTGAGTTGCCATTTGTTTATAAGTGAATGACCAGATCCTTCTTGGAACACAAGTGCAAGGGTAAATGCATACTTATCTAGCTAGTTAGATAGCTATTAATCTGTAATCGCCACAACAGTCAGGAAATCCTTCTATGTGGCACACCTCATCACTAAGGGCTTTTCATCCAGAAAAAAAGGAGGTAATTGTCCCACTGTACTTATCCCTCATTAGACTTATTATAGAGTACAACGCCCCATTTGGTATGTACCTCACAAGACATCTGCAACAGCTGGAAAGACAGCAGAAATACCTCACTAAAAGAATCACAGGCCTAAAGCAGATGCCTTATGCTGGCGTCTAAAAAAACTCCAGCTATACTCTGTGGCATATCGTCTACTCAGAGGTGATCTCTGCTTAACATACAAGGCCATGTCAAACCCTTAGCTGTTGGACATGCTCCACTTAAAAAAATCTCAATCCCTCAGAGCCACATACTCCAGGGATCTAAACCTTGTCATCACAATGAACAAAACATGCTGGAGGGATAGGTTCCTGACCCAGAGACTCTTCATACTCTGGAATAGACTGCCCATACATGTCAAGCAGAGCACCTCCTTGGCCCTCTTCAAAAGGAACCTTGACGATTGGATGGGAGATAGGAAATTCACCCTGCGGATCACGTCAGTCACCCTGCTAGACAGGGGCCCAGGGAAGTAAATATTGTGGGAAGAAATATCCAGGGAATTGTTATGGCTAGGCTTGTATAGGCCCTAGGGCCGATAGCCTAGTACCAACCTATGAAACTATGAACCTATAATTCAATATAGTATGGCTAGCAAAGAAGCTTACAGATGTGAGAAAAGGATTAAATTGCCTATGGGAAAATGTCATGGCAGAACTAGCAAATCCCCAAAGTAGAGTCTGCCTAGATTCTGAAGAAAACTACAAATTATAAACACAATTTGGTCACTTCAGATAGGTTAAACATAAGTTTTGTTTAGACAAATATAAAAATAAACCAAAAGAACTCTCAGCTCAGCAGTAGGGCTTCACAAAATTCAAAATGCAGCAAAGCGGGGAGGGGGGGGGTGGCCAATACGCTCACTTGGTAGCAGCTTACTTCTCAAACTCTCTGACCTAAATCTATTTCTGACAGGAATTTTTTCTTATAAATAGTATTTGGATGAATATCTTGGCAACAATCTACTGCTAAATGTTCAGAAGTTCTATGAAAGAAATGTTATAACCTGAAGTTTAAAATTTCCTGTCACTTTCAACTGGACAAGTGCAATGCTCTCAGCACTTCAGAATGAGTCACACAAAAACCTGTGTACAACACTTTTCTTAAAAAGGAACTACATTCTCTATTGTCAAATATCCAGGATTTATCATTAAAAATAGATAAAATGGACAGCAAACTGGACTCATTTAAAGATAAATGCTCCCAACAACCGGAACAACTACAAGAAAGTATTATGCAGCAAAAATCTCAAGTTTCACTCATGGACCAATCTCTTAATGACATCAAAAGTAGACTTTTTGAGGAAGAACATCAAACAGAATTTCTACTAAAACAAAACTCCTACTTACTGGATAAATTAGATGACCTGGAAATATATCCAGAAGGAATAATCTTTGACTTTATGGTCTTCCTGTGAAAAACAAAAGAGACAATATGACTAACTTTTTCACATCCTGGATTCCTTCAATACTTAAACTACCAGAATCACTCTCCTTTGGCATCAAACAAGCCCACAGATCTTTAATTACTTCAGAAACTGCCATTTCTACAAAAAAAACAAACCAAGATCCATAATTGTGAGGCTATTTTCCAGCCAGGACAAAGAACTTATATTAAAAACTGCTTGAGCTAACTCACTAGTCAGGTTTCAAGGAGCAGTGATTGGATTTGACAGTGATTACTCCTCTAATATCCAAGAGAAAAGAATTCTATCCCATCATAAAAGTATTGAAAAAGAAACAACTTAAAACACATCTACTGTTCATAGCCAGACTGAAAATCATTTTACTTGATGGCATCAACATTTTTACTCACTAGATTTGGCAACTAAATATTTACTTGACAACAATATTCTTGATCAAGTAGAAGTGATGGCTTGATCTAACAGTACACCTAAAGTTGTTGTTGTGTCTTTAGTCTTTTCCCGGTTAGGGGTTACCACAGCGGAACTCCGGTCTGCTAATGATTGGAAGCAGATTTTTACGTGCTGAGTTGCCAGCCCTGATGCACAACCTTCAACGAAGGAACGCCCATTAACGCATGTCTCCACACAGAAGATGCTCTAGCTGAGAATCGAACAGGACAATGTCTTACTGTGAGGTGATAATGCTACTGCAGCACCACCACCGCAGATTAACAGTACACCTAAAGGAAATGCTGAAAAAATGAATGGAAAACTGTAGAACAAAAGAAGAAAAAACTGAAGGACAGTGAATATTTAACCTCTGTGTATTTGCATTTTCATCTTGACATTATACTACTGTTAACACTATTTCTCTAACCAATTTTCATCAATACAGGTATTTCTTTCTTTTATTTGCATTTATGTATTAATGTCAAAAAAAGGGGAAGAAAGAAAAAAGAAAGAAACACGTTATCATAAATTAGAATAGTAAAATTCCCCTCACTATTCTTTAGTTATCAGTATGCTGCTACGCAGTAATAGTGCATAGATTTATTACAGCTTTATTATAGCTCTAACAGGAAAATAAATATGTTAATGCTTCTCATGATCCTGTTTGGTCTGTCTGGTATGGTCCTGTTTAACTTTATTGTTGAGATGATTATATAAGAGCTCTGTATTTTGCAAGTATTGCATTATCCCTTTGTTTTTAACCCCTTAAACCTCTGTTTCTATTTTGTATCCCATGATTTATTTCTATCCCCTTAGATCCTCAATTTGAACCTAGCACTTCCAGGTTTTCTTTCACCCACACAACATTTTATTATGCCTTGTGTACACTGGTTAGTGGGTGGTGCTCAGAGTTGGAATGTGGACTGTTCTGACAGACACTTGTATTTGGCTTACTGTGAAGGGTGTTTTGGCTTTTGAACTGCTGATTTCTTTGCCTTTGTTTTTGGGAGCTTTAGGCAGTCTGCCACAGATGAATTGATTGCTTCCATTGTGGTGTGTGTCATTGGTGTCAAGTGATTGGATTTTTGCTCAAATGGTCCGCAGTTCTGTGTGTAGCTTCACTACTGCATGTTATTGCCTGTACCCATTAGATTCCAAACCATTCCAGCATGAGACTTACCTCTTTTCTTCTCTTGTTCTCCTCCTTTGGAATCCCGTTTTCTGCCGAGCTCATGAGGTACATTTTACATTGTGGTGATCCTTCCTGCTGATGATCCATACTGGTGAAGCCTTTGCAACATACCTGACATCTCTGTTGACTCGAAAATTACCTCAGTCAAGAGGTCAAATATCAAAGCTGAGATGAACAGTTGACAAGTTTGAAGACACATTTAACCAGAATAATAGACTTTTCCAGTCACTGGATTTAAATAAAACTCTGGAAAACAAAAGAAAGAAAAGATCTAACTCTGATTCTGAGATCCTTATTGAAGAATAACAAGAGCATAAGGTGACTAAATGTACGTGTGTGTGTGTGTGTGTGTGTGTGTGTGTGTGTGTGTGTGTGTGTGTGTGTGTGTGTGTGTGTGTGTGTGTGGTATGGTAACAAATATTTCTAGCGATCCTGCTCAGTGTTACATTCCTAAGGTGTAAGTGTTTAACGCAGTCACTTTATCATACAACCATGTCACTCATGCCAATAACTGCCACTGATAGACATTGCATCTGTTTTGCCTTGCTGTAAACTCATATAAGACCTGGAAATTAAATAGATGCCAGAAAAGCTGAAATGTTATCAGGCTAGGCTTACAGACCACACAAAGCAATCTATTTTGGATGAGTAATCCTGTAATCATTATCAAGTATCAGGGCTATCAGAATGTTGATATGGAAATACAGAAGTTGCATACACACTCATTACTAATACTTATAAATGTATTAGAAACAGAACAAAACCTTTCATCTCCTTAGCAAGCTGTATTACATTTTGCAACACTATTAGCTGCACTCGTATCTCTAGGGAGTGCTCCTGTGAATGAAACACGTTGCAGTCCTAAACAGTAGTGATCATAGTCACAGCACAAAAGTCACACAGTTGTGCTAAACGGAAACATGCACAGGACCTGCAAAATATTTCAGTTTTGTACAACAGCAGAATCCATACACTGTCTGAAGGAATTCTTCAGAGGTCACTTTATATATACTAAGTAGTCACTTGATATTTAAATGACTTGTTCTTATACACACTCAGCCAAAACCAATTAACATAATAGTGACATTCCTGAATGCTATGTGAAACAAGAACATTATACAAAGTCAGACTTAGCATTCCCATGTCATATTATAGTGACACTCTTGGAAATCTAAAGGGCTTGTATCACTGTAGGAATAACTAAAGCTGCAAGCATAAGTCACACATATTTATGCTGACATATGAAGCAGGAGGTAACATTCAGTAGTACTGAATAGTAGGTAATCAAAGTTCTGGCCACACACAAACCACGTGCTCCACCATGTGTGCTTTCTTGAACTTATTTATTTATTTTGTGCAAGACAATGTGTGAAAATTTAAATGTAAAAACCCAGCATACATAACATGTTTTGTTTGATTCCTTTAAATAATTATACATTTTGTTAAAATGCATTTATTTTCTTACAATGCTATGGTTGCTGAAAGGCTTTATTTCTAAAGACTGCCATTTCAGAATATTTTTTAAGTTTTGAAAAAATATGCTGTTCAGAAACATGTTCTATCTGGGGTGAGGTAAAGAGGCTTCACCTGACAGGGAGGGCTATATTCCTGAATATGGTACAATTTTAAAAATCATAACTACATCCCTGTAATTATCTTTACTAGGTTACAGGGGTTACACAGCAGTACCAGACGAAATCAGGGATAGTGAACAAGTGTTCAGCTGTGTGCAACCAATCTGGCTATAAGGCATGAAATATAATATATGAAGGCAGCCTCTAAAACATGTGCCTATAGTGCAGAGTACCAATGTCTTCTTCTAAAAGCAGCCAGGTTTCTTGCTTCTTTCTCCAGTATATAGACAACAAAAAAGATAAACTCACTTCTGATGTATCAGCAGAAAAGGAATAGCTACCTGAATGCTGATCATCGGTACAAATAAATGTTGCAGGTTTAGCATTTGACTGTACATAGTAGTAGGTGTAGGGTAAAGAAAGTATGGGTATTAGGTACTCACACTATGCTTAGTTATCCTTCTAGATCCAGAAATTGCTTTTCTAATAGTTGCAGTGCATGACAGACATTTAACAAATAAGGCCAGCTTTAAATGACTGGTGCACAGTGTCCTTTGCCAAATATTTTTTTTCAGCAGCTACAAATGAATTATTATTAGGAAGTGATGGTTTCTACTTACTAACAGATGTTAGTGCTTCTGCTTCACAGCATTAGCCACAACGTTTTGGATCCTAGCTGAAGTGCTTTATCATTTTAGAGCACTATATCTCTCATCCTTTTATATCAAGAAATAGGAATGAGTATTAAAAATGAGTGGATAAGGGATTAAAGATGGAGACAGTTTTTAAGCATTGCACTTACCAATGAGAAACCTTGATGAGATGACATATTAATACTGAAATCATATGAAGTTCGAAACTCAATTGTTTGTCATTCTCACTAGCTTCATTTTTGAATGATTCTCACTGGTTTCCCAGAGAACCAGATTTCTATGAGGGTTGGGTCAAAGACAGGCAAAAGCCTAAATATCCTCTCAACTTTAGAGATTTTGAGAGATATACCAGGTATAAGCACTGGATTAATCTATCATAGACTATAAGAAAATAATTCTTAGTCAAATAACTACAAAAAATGGAATGCAATAAAAGAGGAGGGAAACGTCTGACATTTTTTTAAGTAGCACTGGCTATTAACACTAGCATAAATAAGTAAGGGTTCTATTGGATGAATCCATTACTTACACATTGGCATGAATAAGTAAGGGTTTTAGAGTATGAATCCATTGCTTACACACTAGCATAAATAAGTAAGGATTCTAGTGTATGAATACATTACTTACACACTAGCATAACTAAGTAAGAGTTCTAGTGCATGAATCCATTACTTACACACTAGCATAAATAAGTAAGGGTTCTAGTGTATGAATCCATTACTTACACACTAGCATAAATAAGTAAGGGTACTAGTTTATGAATCCACTACTTACACACTAGCATAAATATGTAAGGGTTCTATTGGATGAAGCCATTACTTACACACTGGCATATATAAGTAAGGGTTCCAGTGTATGAATCCATTACTTACACACTAGCATAAATAAGTAAGGGTTCTAGTGTATGAATCCATTACTTACACACTAGCATAAATAAGTAAGGGTTCTAGTGTATGAATCCATTCCTTACACACTAGCATAAATAAGTAAGGGCTCTGGTGTATGAATCCATTACTTACACACTAGCATAAATAAGTAAGGGTTCTAGTGTATGAATCCATTACTTACACACTAGCATAAACAAGTAAGGGTTCTAGTGTATGAATCCATTACTTACACACTAGCATAAAAAAGTAAGGGTTCTATTGGATGAATCCATTACTTACACAGTAGCATAAATAAGTAATGGTTCTAGTGTATGAATCCATTACTTACACACTATCATAAATAAGTAAGGGTTCTAGTGTATGAATCCATTACTTACACACTAGCATAAATAAGTAAGGGTTCTAGTGTATGAATCCATTACTTGCACAGTAGCATAAATAAGTAAGGGTTCTAGTGTATGAATCAATTACTTACACACTAGCATAAATAAGTAAGGGTTATATTGTATGAATCCAATACTTACTGCAGTACTTTGCATACAAAGCATTTGAATGTTAAGTTGAGTTGAGCACTGCTTCATTTCATTTATTCTATAATATCCTTTTGTCTTTGTTTTATTACATGCTTCCATGATATGACTTTGTTCTACAAATTTTGTAAATACTTTCACATATGCTTTCACACTTGATTTTTTGTATATCTCAAAATAGCTATGTATCTTTTAATGTGAGCTGAATTTTTTGATACTTAAAATAATAATTTTAAATATGTATACTATGTTCTAGGTTGAGGCAATTTATTCATACATAGTAGATATGGATAGAGGGGGTGGCTTGTGTGGCTTCACTACTCAAGCAAGAGGTTATCAACTTCATAGTGTTGGGTGTTGGTTTGATTGTTAGGAATTTTATGTCTTCAATTATTTTTAATCTGCTTTTTTGGTGCTATAAGAAATGTTCATGATTCCCTAAGATCTGAATGCTTGTCATTTTCTCATTTAACATATATATTATCTTATTGTTATAAGTATACACTATTATATAATTTCCAATCTACATTATGACTATGAAGTGTCTGGTAATATTAATGGTCTAAATAATATTATTAAAAGGAGAAGTTTATTTAAATACATTGATCTACATAAACCACAACTGGTATTTCTTCAAAAAACATATCTTCTAAATGAAGACATAGACAAGTTAAATTTCAATAATTACACAGTATTAGCAAGTTTGCAATTTACACAAAAAAGGGGAGTAGCCATTTTATTTAGAAACACTACTCTTTCTCCTAGAATATTCACTACACATCACAATTCTTCAGGTATGTTCTGCCTGTTTTTTAGGAAAAAAACCCCAGAAAATATATACATTAGTTAACCTTTGCTGGATTCCAGGAATTGGGGCTAAGGCAGTTAATTACGAGTTTGAAGATATAACCTTCTTTGCTAAAGGTAGTTTTATAATCATGAAAGACTTTATTTGCATTACTGATGACAAAGATATTGACTCAAAATATAAATGAAAGAACCCTCCCTTGTCAAGAACTCTTCTGAAATTTATTAATACAGTAATTGTCAAATATATTAATGAGTTTGCTGACTCAAATTATCTATTCTTCACATTTTATTCACAGCATAAATCTCATTCTCATATTGACATAGTTTATATTTCAAATTATCTAATAACAAAATTAGATGGAGTCATTGTTATAGCTTGCCCTTTATCATACCACACTGCATTAATATTTGAAATAGATCTTGTCCCAACTTATTCTCTCCCTGACACTAGAATACCATCATATATAACAAAACTAAGAGTTTAAGGACTTCTATTTAAATGAAATAAAGACTTTTCTTGAAATAAATACTACTGAAAATATCTCAGACATATATTGGGGACTCCTTAAAATCATATATTTATGGTAAAACATTATCCTGGTATATTAACAAAAAAAACTTTGGAACATAGATATATTAGATCTGCAAGCTAAACTGAATAAACTTAAACTAGCATTACAAAAAAGGTAACTCTAATTTAATACCAAAATCAACACAAACTAATAACAGATATTCCAAAATACTACACCATAAAACTATGATAATTCTTGAGAAAACTAAGTTAAATTCTTATTCCATGAATTCTGTCAAAGGCAATTAGCTAACAGAACAAAAAATTAAGTAGACAAATAAAATAACTACACAATCCACACACAAAGAAGAAAGTAACGGACCTAAATAATATTTTAGAAGCATTTAGACTTCATTATAATTCACTTAATGATTCAAATCTTAAATCGTTATCAATAAATGAGATTAGGTGATATCTTAAAAAATATCCACTAGGCTGACTCAGCAGCAAATTGATACTATTAATAAACCAACCACTATGACTGAATTAAAATCCCAAATCAGTAAACTTAGGACAAATAAAGCATCTGCCCCTGATAATATCTTATCTGAAATGTATAAACTACTGACAGGACACTCTTTGCTACTACTTTTAAATGTATACACCATAGCTAAAAATATATATATATAAACCCCTCTTGGAAATATTTATTAATATTCCCAGTAATAAAGTCTGGTAAAGATGAAAAATATTGTTTTTCATATAGATCCATTTCATTATTAAATATAGACTACACAATGTTTACGGCAATTTACGCTAACAGAATCAAACATTTTCTTCCCTTACAAGTCCTTGAAAATCAAACAGGTTTTATAAAAGGGAGAAACACCTATGATAGTATTAAAGGAATCTTAACATTAATTGATCATATTAAATATCAGTATATAAATATGACTATGGTCTCCTTAGATATAAACATTACTTTTGAATCTGTAAATTGGAACTACCTTTTTTAGTATTAAAAGAATATACATTTCCAAAAGATTTTAATATGCTAATTAAATATCTATATGAAAATTTTCTGGCATATGTTAAAAAGATGGTAGACTCCATTACCTAGGAGTTTATTTACCAGAATATTTAAATGAAACACTCTCATTCAACTATAATACTGTTTTAAATTAAATTGAATGAATGATATGTAACTGGAGTGAACATTTATTTACAATGGAAGACAGATTATTCCTGATTAAGTCAATTATCTTACCCAAAATATTATATCTTATACAAGACTTTTCCCTTCCTCCATCTAAATACATTATTCAAAAATATAATAAAATGATATTAAGCTGTCTATGGTTTTCAAATAAACCTTGAATAGCTATAAAACCACTTGATGAATTGGGAAAATGGAGGAACCAACCTTCCAGATATAACATATGATCTGTATTCTGTTATTAAAAATGTAACATTGTGGTTAAATACATCCTACTCCTATATATGGAAGCAAATGCCTAAAAAAATCTGATAAGATTCCATACAGATTCAAAATCATGACTGATTGTTTATTCTACCAAACTTTTTATTGGACTTTTAAATTCTATATATTAGAAAATAAAAATTTTAAAATGTCATCACAATATATAAATCTCTCTTTATCTATATTTAAAAAGTTTGTGAATAAAAATCCTAATATCAGTTCTTGGCTTGCTTTTTCTACTCCTTCCCCTTGTCTTTACACTTATAATCTTGACACTTTTCAAACTCACAAGATGTATACTCTGAAAAAAGGTTATTTATTATTTTGACATCAAATAATAGAACAAGATAAAGGTCTATCTACGAATCAACTTATGGACAAATACAATATAGACAAAGAAATGTAGTTAACTTTACAATCCTTAAGACAATTTTTCATAAATAAAATAGAATTAATGCAAATATCAATTCGACATGACATACTTAAAATTATTGAATACATTATATTTACCTTTAATCAACCTTATCAATAAAATGTTTATTTATCTAACATTTATAAAATTATCAAAAAACAAACATACACCATAAAAAACTTACTGGAACTATTTTGCATCAGTACATGGCCATCTTCCAACAGAGGATGGCAAAAACTCATTCTTAAATCTTCAAAATGCACCACATTATCACTTCACTGGCAACTGTTTACCTGGAGGTTTTTACAAAGAAGTTTTTATGCATCACATAAATAAACCTTGATGTTTGCAAAAGAAGATTCATGGAGATGTGAAATAAAACTAAAAACTGACTGACAACATATATTTTATGAGTGTAAAAGGCTTAAGCTATACTGGAATAATATTCACTACTTTTTTTCAAACTCTCTTCAACGATAACTTCCAATTAACTAAACCATTGGTTTTATTTAACTCTCCCATACCCAAATGTGTTCCAAAAAAAGATTTGTAATACTTTGGTCTCTACTAACTATTGCTCGAAAGATTATTAATATCAACTGGAAAAAAGCATCTTCTCCTTCATTCAGTGAATTCAAAAATCTCACTTTGAATGTTGCTTGAATGGAAAATCAACACTTTAAAGGACAGATCTAACAGAGTCACATCATACTACAATAGCTGGATGACAATAATGGAAATTTTGGAGAAAATAGACAAAACAGTTACTTAATATGGTTTACTTAAGATTCAGAGATAAAATGATTATTACTTTGACAAGACACCTATGTAAATAGTTTTATTGTGTTTTGGAATGTTATTAATTCTTTTTGTTTTATATCCTTATTTCTTTCAGTCTTTCTGTGTACCATTATTTGTCATATTTTATACATTGCATTCTATACCACTTTTCATTATTGTTATATTATTCATAGGTTCATAGGTTCATACTAGGCTATCTGACCTAGGGCATTTATAAGCCTAGCCAGAGTGTGTTTGGCTTTCGCCATCCATTTTAAAATAATTTTGTTATGCCCTTTTTCGAGGTTAGTATACTGTGCCTCTGTCTAACAGTGACACAGAAGTGATGCCCGGGGTAAACCTACGATCCCCCATCCACTCATCAAGATTCCTCTTGAAGAGAGTCAATGAGGGACTCTGCCTAACCTGGACTAGGATTTTATTCCAGAGTGAGGGGAGCCTCTGGGTTATGAATCTGTCCCTCCAGCATGTCCTATTTATTTCAGTGCTGAGGTTCAAGTCTCTCAAGTGTGTAGCTCGATGGGATTTGGATTTTCTGAGGTGCAGCATGTCCATTAATTCCGGGTTGGACATGGCTTTATATGTCAGGCACAGATCGCCTATGAGCAAGCGGTATGCCACTGAGTAGAGCTGGAGTTTCTTTAACCTGGCAGCATATGGCATCTGTTTGAGCCCTTTGATCCTCTTGGTGAGGTACTTTTGGGGTCTTTCCAGTTGCTGCAGGTGTCTGGTAAGGTACATCCAAAAAGGGGCATTGTACTCAATTATGGGCCTGATGAGGGATGAGTAAAGAGGCATGATGACCTCCCCTGATCTAGATGTGAATCCCTTCATGATTAGGTGGGCTATATAAAATGTTTTTCTAACCACTTTGGCCACGTGGTTGTCAAATGAGAGATTGCTATCAACTTGGGTCCCCAGGTCCCTAATTACTTCTTCTGTACTTAATGGATTACCACCTATGTGGTAATTTGTGGGCACTTTGCTTTTGCCAAAAGGGATGACTATACACTTTTTGGCATTTAGCTTGAGGCCATGGCTCTGGCACCAGTTGTCTGTTTCTATAAGGCCCTTTTGGAGGATGCTTGTGTCGGCTGGAGTGTCGATTATGGTGCCCAGTTTGCAGTCATCTGCAAACTTGGTCAGCCACAGTCCTTCCGTGTTGGCCTGTACCTCCGAGAAATATATACCGAACAAGAGAGGTCCCAGGACTGAGCCTTGTGGGACACCATTTGTAACTGCTTTGGAGTCTGACATGGCTCCAGCAATTCTAACCATGTGGGTTCTGTCCTTGAGCCAGTTTGCAACCCATCTAGTGACATAGGGGTTTATATTTAAGCTGGTTAGCTTATCTATAATGCCCGAGTGGGGTATTGTATCGAAGGCTTTTGCGAGGTCCAGGTAGGCTGTGTGGACCACCTTCCCCTCGTCAATGGCCTTAGCAACTGTTTCAAAGAAATCAACCAGGTTTAAGAGGCAGGATCTGCCCTTAACAAAGCCAAACTGGGTAGGTTCCAGTGTCTGTAGGTCCCCAATATCTTTATTTATGAGGTCCATGATGATCCTTTCCATAGCTTTGCAGACCAAGCTAGTCAGGCTTATGGGGCAATAGTTTCCAGGATCCGTTGATGCACCACCTTTGTGGAAAGGGACCACTGTTGCTGTATGCCACTCTTTGGGTACATATCCTGTAGTAAGGCTGAAACTAAACAGTAGTTTTATGTTTGGGTTTAGCTCTTCTTGGAGTTCATGTAGGACGCAGCCCGGGACACCGTCTGTTCCCATTGATGCTGTGTTTTTTGCTTTGGAGAAGGCAGCTCTTACCTGAGCATCTGAGATGTCAGGGGGCAGCACTCTGCTGGGATAGATATTTGCCCTTTTGGTGGGGGGGGGGGTTGTGCTGAACCTGTTAGCTAGGATGTTGGCAATGTCTGTGGGTTTGGTGTATTTTTTGTCATTTTGGACTAATTCTGAGCACATCTGGGAATTCCCACCCAGGTTACTAACATAACTAAAGAAAGTCTTGTGATTATCCTTAGTCTCCTGTGCAATTTTTCTCTCAAAGCTGGCCTTAGACGATTTTATGAGTGCCCTTAGTCTTTTGCTAATACTGATCAGAGATGCCTTCCCTTTTTGGGATTTTGCTCTATCATGTAGTAGCTTCCTCCTTCTATTGTATAGTTTGTTTATGGCTGGGGTCCACCAGACAGGACGTCTGCCTTTGGAGGATTGGGACTTGGTTTTATTTGGGATTGCATGATCCATGCATTCCTGAAGGTGTTCATAGAATGCGTTTATAATGGATTCTGCGGTCTGGGCCGTATTTTCCACAGGCCCGGGGGCTTTGAAGTATTCCACCTCGGTTTTGAGGAGTGTGAAATTTGCATTAGAGAAGTTTTTCACTGTGGTTTTCAGGGCAAGGGGTGGAGTCGGGATGTGAATATCCAGTGACATTAGTTTATGGTCTGATCTTACCAATGAGGGATACACTTCTGGTCTGGAGCATAGAGTCCCCATGTTGGTGATGATCAGGTCCAGTATGTTTTCCCCTCTTGTGGGAGTGGTAACAAGTTGTTCCATAGCATTTGAATTTATAAATTCTAGGAACCTTTGGGCTAGGGTGTTGGAGCTAGAGTAATGCCCCCAGTCTATGTTTAGGTAGTTGAAGTCGCCCAATATAATGGTGTTTGGAGAGACCTTCATATTTTCCAGTGTTCTCAGGAAGGCCGAGTGAGGTTCCTGGGTTTGGGAGGGTGGTCTGTAGCAGGTTATAAACTGGAAGGCCGTTTTACCCACTGTTAGTTGCACATGGATAGTCTCTGATGCTTCATGCTGTGCCACCAACCTGGAGGTGTGGGTATCTTTGATGAATATTGATACCCCCCTCCTCTTGTGGTTTGGTCCAAGTTTTGGGGCTGAAAAGCATGGTATGAGGTATAACCTGGTAGTGCTGGGGTGCTCTCGGGAGCCTTGAACTAGGTTTCTGTTACTGCACAGATATTGATGTTCTCCATGCTAAGGAGAGTTTCGAGTGCGTGCATCTTGAGGTTTAGACTTCTGGTGTTGAGTAGCATTACTCTTAGTTTCTTATCCCTTGTGATACCTATGGAGGTGGGTTTGTCTTTTGAGCCTTGCCTAAAAACGGCACTATGGGGGTAGCAAGAGCCTTTGCCAATATCCGAAAGCCCAGGGGTGACAGGTGAAAGCCGTCCCTAGTGAAGCATCGTGGCTTGTCGAGCATGTCATCCCAGGCTGACATGCATTGGATCCCCTTTGAATGACACCAATACTTAAGCCAGTTGTTGAAATTGATCATCTTGTCTTCATAGTGTGGCATCATTCTTGGTGAGGGTAAGATGCTACTCAAGGTCAGGGTTATAACGGCCTGGGCTCCATGCTCAGAGAGCTCCTCCATGTCTCTTTTCATGTAGTCCAGGGAGGTACATCTCAGGTCATTCACACCAGCATGGACAATGACTGAGTCTAATTTGTACTTGCCTTGGAGTGACCTGAGTGCTTGTGTTATGTGGTGGATCCTAGCTCCCGACAGGCAGCTCACCGTGACCTTCTCCTTGTTCAGCCTGGTGAGCGGGATGTCACTTGACAATAGAGTCACCTATTACAAGTGTATCAGGTGTGTTGTTTAGCCTTAAGGGCTGTGACTGTTCGGCACACTGGCTTTGTGAGCTATGTGTTGTACGTGTTTTGTTTTGGGGTAGCGGTTGCTTGGGTGTCTGCTTTGGAGGTCTCTGCTGCTTAGGCAGATTTTTATTTAGAGTCTCCAAGTATGTTTTTGTGTGTTTATGTGTTTGGTTTATGTCGTGGTAGGTCTATGTTTGACTGGAATTGTAGTGAGTGTGGTTTCCTTCTCCTCCTGACTGGTTACGCCAGTACTGAGTTGAGAGAGCTTAGCCTCCAGTATGGCTATATGGTTGCAATCACTAGGGATCCACAGAAGTGCTGAAAAGCCGCGTTTTAGGTGGAATTAGCGTTTCAGGGAAATAACAAGCAAACAAACAACAAGCATACAAACAAAGCTAGATTCAGCAGGCCTGGATCTAGTCTATGCTACAGCAAACAAGGTATTGAAAAACTAATAAAAATATTGAAAGGAAAAAAGCAGCAAAAATAACATAAAATTCATTTACCCAGCCAGTCAGCATTCAATGATATAATCTCATCACATTTCCACCCCTCATAGCCTATTCTCCACTTACTACCCTCAACTTATTCATATATTACCAGACACCAAATAATTAAGTCAACTGTAGTTCTCTAACCCTGCTATTCCTCTGAAGAAACTACATATATATATTACCACAATGCTTTATTTTTCAAAAAACTTTTTAACTAAACTCTTTCTTTGCTCCTACTTAAATCTGGGTTGTTCTACAAAATAAAACCTAAAAATTACTTTGTAACAGCTTAATCTTTATTTAGTTTGCAACCCACAAATGACTGACATTGTAAACTGCTGCAATCTTTTGTTACCACTGCTTTAAAGCTTTGTGTTTAACCTACTAATAATTTGAAATTGTAAGCTGTTGTAATAATTTTTGTAACCTTTGTTTTGGAGCTTTTCTCCCCAGGACTCCATTGAAAACGGGTTCTTATTGGCCCAATGGACTATCCTGGTTAACCAACTGCAAATAAGTAAATAATAAAAAATAAATACATTTTTCAAACAAATGGCAGACTTTAATACAAGATGTTATCTCATCAAAATCTAAAATATATAAAAAATATACTTTTTACTAAAAGATGTTAAAAAATTAAACTGATACTTATATAAGGCTTATATCAAAAGGACACAAATCTTGAAAGTGTATAAAAACTTTTAATTTACAAGAATGTGAAACTCATTTAGATCTTAGTTGCTTTTGTCTTAAGCATAGGGAGAAGGGCAATACTGTCATTAGGTCCCGGTGGGTGTGTAGCATTTAATCTAAGTTGCTACATACTCTCCAAATTTTCCACCTTAAGCTTTAAGTCACCCCCTCTTTTATTGCTTTTCACCCTAGCTATAACAAAAAAAATTTTTTTTTTGAAATTAGCAGTTTATACTATGCCTATATAATACATTGAGGGTGGCTTTAATTCTGATGGCCCTAACATGTTCAGCTATTTTCTCCCTCAATTTAAGTACAGTTTTACCTACGTAAAAACTTGTACAACTGGTGAAGGTTGCCGCATTCACTAACATGTTAGTGTTACAACAGCACCTACCTGGGCAAGCTAATGAATGGTTGTACCGAGAGACAGACACATAGGGGCCATCATTGATGTACATCCATGCCCTGCATTCTCCACACTTGTACATTCTAGAAATCAAGGATTTACTGGAAGGATTTTCCATAATATCTTTCACATTCCTCCCTCGACTGTACACTATCCTTGGTTTAGGTCCAAAGATTTCCTTATATGTGTCTGTGAGACCCAAATGCCATGCATTGTTGATCACCGAAACAAAGTCATGAGCAAGATGATTGTACCTAAGAACCATTACAGCAGAACTATTGACTATATTTTGAGGAGACCTCACAGGTAACCATGCACCAAGAATAGGTTGGTAAATGGTGTTCTTTTTCTTCAAAATGTCATGCTTAATCCTCAAAATTATTTTTAAGGGATAGCCCCTATCTAAGAACATACCCACAAGTTGAAACAACTCTTGTTTAAATATATCAGGGTTACTCACCAGTCTAGACAGTCTAACCATCTGCCCCTTGATGATACCCTTAATTTGATGGTGAGGGTGACATCTGCTATAATGGAGCATTGAACTGGAAAATGTTTTCTTCCTATGGATACTACTTTCCAAAATTGTACCATCAAATTTGAGATTAATATCCAAGTAGTTAATTTCACTTGGATGCCAGGAATAAGTAAACCTGAAAAAGGTGGTGGTACTGTTTATAAACACAAGGGACTCATTGGCTTCTTCTTCATTTCTCTTCTATAGAATGAGAAAATCGTCCAATAATCTGTTATATAACAGAATTTTGGACATAAACTTAAAGGTGAAGACAAAGCTTTTTTGCCAAAACAGGAGTACTAAATTGGCAAAAACTGGGGCACATTTTGCTCCCATAGCTACTCCAGCAATCTGTTGGTAAATTTCCCCTTTGAAAGGCAAAAACTTATTCCTTAGGACAATTTCCATTAAACCAACCAACAAATTGATTTTAGTCCTGTTGCAAGTTTTGCTGTTTAAAAGACCTTCCCTAAAGTAGTCTAAACCCTCTTCGTTGGGTATTGTAGTGAAAAGATTAATCACATCAATAGTATGGAAAGAAAATGGTACTGATAAGTCCACACCCCTAAGTCTTTCCAAGCAATGCCAAGAGGGTCTAGAAATATGCCCAAATTCACCCAACACTGTTTTAGTACATGAATCAACAAAAGCTGCCAGTGGTTCTGTGTTGGACTCTTTAGCTGCAACAATGGGCCTAAAGGGAGGGTTGGAAATAGACTTGTGTATCTTAGGTATAGCAGACATAACCGGTATAACCGGGTGTGAAACAGATAAATACTTGTATTCTTCCTCATCCAAAGTGCCTTGAAATAATGCATCGAACAAAAATAGATCTATCTTTGAATATGCCCTGTTGACCTCATTGGTACTAACCCTGGTGTAGGTTAAATGATTATTTAGTATTTCACACATTCTGAAGACATAGTCATATTGGGACATAATGACCATGCCTCCACCTTTGTCTGGTTTCATCAACCGCAGCTCATGATTCTTAACTAAACTCAATAGTGCCTTCCTCTCCTCAGTAGACAAATTGTCATGTATTTTTTACTATTGTCACTATTCAAAATTCTTTTTAGTTCTACCTCACATAGCCTTTCAAACACTGACAAATCCATATTCTGAGGTGGAATAAACAAATTGCTTCTGTGCATCAAAGATTTTTCTTTGGTTAGAACATCCCTCTTAAAAAATAACTTTAAATTAAGCTGTCTAATATACAGTTTTAAGTTGATCAACACATCAGCAATGTCCAAGGAAAATTCAGGCACAAAGGTAGTACCCTTACTTAACAAACTGATGAGAATTAGTTAAAGTCAATGAAGTGTAGTTGTAAACCGTAAATTCAACCGTCGTATATATATATATATATATATATATATATATATATATATATATATATATATATATATATATATATATATCACAACATAATGCTTCATTTATTAAAGCATGCTCAACAAAAGAATCACAGTCAACCTCCTCATCACCAGAGTACATGTTAACACTACCAAAAGATATGTCTAATTCGTCCGTCTGCCCCTGTTGCTTTTGTAGTGGTATCCCTGATTGTACTGGTTCCCACTGTTGAAGAATCTGTTGTTGTGATATGGGCCCCCCTTCCCTCTGTTCTTTAACCATTCAGACCTCCTTGGCCCGTCATTATCCTCCAAAAAATGCTCGTTGTTAAAGTCAGAGACCTCAATATTATCAAAGGCCTCTGTAGGTGTGGGTCGCCCAGCGGCACCAAAACTATTTTTAGAAACCTTCACACCAGTAGGATAAGAACAATCATTTTTATAGTCATTGAGATCTGTTATGAGTTTTTTATGTTTAGTGTTTACATTATTTTTCACAAAATGTTCAACGTCTTAAAATTTGATTGTATTTGTTAAGGTAGTCATTAAGTAGCAAGTCATTGACAATTTTACGATGAAGGGTGTTTAATTCATCTTCCAAGGCTGCCAACTTGGTGGAATTGTGTTTAATAATAATTTTTAACATGTCAAGACCCGTATTATTAAACAATTCAATAAGTTCATTATAAGAAGGAGAACTGACCTCTATACCCATTGGCAGTTTCCAAATTCGAAGACCCTTCGGAACCTGCTTCAATGCCAAAGATTTATTTAAGAAAGCATTGTCCAACTGCAAACTTCTGAACTTTCTCACTGATTTTTCAAATATTTCCATCAGTTTGTTCAATAAGGGCTGCTCATTTTTCTCCTTGTTCAAGTCCGAGAAACTTACTGATGAACCACTCACCGAAATCCTGCCCTCGACAAGGTTGTTGCTGATTTGATTGGCTGGATATCCTCCTTTCATCAAACGGAGGTGTGTGCAGAGTGTACAGCTCGGCTTGCATAATGGTAAGAGTGACATTGCTAGGGCTCACAGATGCAGCCGCTACTCCCACTCCTCCCTTAGAAATAAGTGCTGTAAGCTTCTGCACCGAGGAAGTTAATTCACCAATAATAACTTCCATAATAAAAAATATATATGTTGCAAAGTAGATAAAGCACTACAAAGTGCTCTGTAAGTGCCCAATAAAGAGGCAAACCACGCAAGTCAGGAATAAACAAAGCACAAAACAGGCAACTCTTCAAACGAAGCAAAGACCAGGAACATAAAATAAAAAATCCAAACGTATATGTGGAAACACCGGTTTAATAAGACACAATACTGAATCCCAATGACTAAGTGCTTTCACCATAGAAATGGCTTCATCAGAGTACTGTTGGGTAATACAAACAACATTTAAATAACATAAAATTCATTTACCCAGCCAATCAGCATTCAATGACATCATCTCATCACGTTTAAATTTTAACAAACAAATGGCAGACTTTAATACAAGATGTTATCTGATCACTTAGTCATTGGGATTCTGTGTTGTGTCCTACTAAACTGGTATTTCCATGTATATGTTTGGATTTTTTATTTTAAGAAACAGACAAAATGTAGTGCGGAGTACATGTATAGTGTTCCTTGGCAGGAGGATTATTATGAAAGAATTCCACTGGGAGTGGAGATTAAGCTGGAATTAATGGTCTTCAATAAGACTGAATAACATGGGGAGTTCGAACAATGTAAAGGCATATTGAAGTTGCAAAGGTTTGCAGTAAAAGTTTAATTAAATGAAAAGTTGATTGATTTATGTCTAAAGCATGTCATGTTATGGGGAAATATTGTTGAAATACATATGCTACTTGATTATTCACTCCAACATGCCAAAATTTACATACACACATGCACACGTGCACATACACACACACACACATACACAAACACACATGGCTGGTCTTAGCAACTGTGAGGCCCAATATGGAAGACGTGTTTGTTCCCAGTTGCGGAGAGGAAAAAAAGCAGGTCTTGTATTCCCAATCTATGCTCCTTAGTTGAAGGGTAAAAAATTTCTTCCTTGTTTGCAAACTGTAGCAAACTACTTGCTACATTAGCTACAATTGGGTGCTACAGTTTATGACAAACATTTCTCAAAACTGAAAAGGCTGAGTCTTGAAACCATGTATCAGCATGCATATGTTAAAATAGATTTAGAACCACCTGTAACATGATATTCTAGAACAATATAAAAACAGCTATAAATGAAAGCTTGTGCTGTGATGTAATTTATTATAGGCTTACCTTCAGTGTTTATATGGTTATACACAAACCAGTAATCAATATATTTGAACAACTAGGTACTGATGTAATCTTGATAAGGTTGTTAGCTGCATGGATTACAAATAGGACATGACAAGTGTCATACAGCAATTGTGCAGGTGAAATTCTAGGTTATAGTCAGGGTGTCCCATAGCATTCTGTCCTAGGCCCATGCTTGTGCAGATTGTATCTCTCAGATCTATCTTTTTCATTTAAGATGTTCTACAAACTATATGTAGATGACTTCTAAATGGGTAAACTATTGACGTGTGTTACAGATAGGGCATGTCTGCAAAATAACTTAACAAAACTCACCATTTAGACTCAGGAGACTAATATGCTGATAAATATATCAAAATCTGAGCATATCTGATTTGGGAAACATAGACTGAAGACTGAATATTTAATTAAGTACACAGTGACTGAAACTGTGGATTAATTTAAGAAGCTGAGTAAAAGGGTACATCCAGTTTTGAGTTTTTCTAATCATATCAACCAATTGGATAATGATAGTAATAAAACTATAGGCTAGACAAAAATAATTATAATGGCTAGGGAATCAGAAATTATGAAATCATTGTTTGTAAGTTATATTAGACCCAAACTAGAGTTCTTAGATTCATAGGTGTATACTAAGCCAAAAACTACTAGCTCCCATTTAAGCCTAGCTTTGTAACTCAAATCTGGCACACAACTCCAATTTATTTAGGGGGTGATTTACTGACTGCCTCTGTCTGTCAGAAACATAGACTTCAGGCCAGGGATGAATTTCTGATTTCCCATCCATTAGTCCAAGTTACATTTTAATAGGGTTAAGGGGGAACTCTGCTTCATATGGAAGGGGATCCTGTTCAAAAGATGGGGTAGTCTCTGAGATTCATACCTGTCACTCCATCAGGTCCTATTTACGTCAGAAGCAAAATTTATTTTTTTAATGTAGTAGTTATGATGATGTTTGCTTTGTGGATGTACAAAAGATTCATCATAACAGGGTCTAGGGATACCTTGTATGTAAGGCAAAGATCACCTTTCAGATGTCTGTATGATACCAAGTGAAGGGACAGGGCATTGAGGAGATCAGTGTAGGACATTGTGTTTACTCCCTGAATAATTTTTGAAAGGAACATTTACAGATGTTATATTTACTGCATGTGTCTAGTCAGGTACATACTGAAGGGGGCATTATACTCTATGATGGCTCTGATGAGGACCGAGTACAATAGTACAATGACTTTTCTGGACTTAGATGCCATGCTCTTACTTATAAGTTAACCAACATAGAAGGATTTTCTTACTACCATGGACAAATGTTGGTTGAAAGCTAGGTTACTATCTACATGAGTTCCCATATCCCTGACTAGTGAATTAACTTTTAGGGATGTTTTATTGATGACTTAGTTACCCAGGGTGGCCAATTTCCCAATAGGTTCTGTAATGCATATCTTGGTAATGAGTTTTAAGCTGTGGCTTTGGCACCAAACATTTGTCTGTCTTAGACCTTCCAGAAGGTCCTGGATGGATCTGATAATTGCTCCCAGTTTACAATCATCTGCAAGCTTGTTAGCTAGAGGCCTTTGACATTGGCTAACCTTGAACTTCCTTTGGCAAAGCCAAATTGAAATGGATCCAGTGTCTGGAGGACAATTCTTTCCATGGCTTTGCAAATAAGACTAGTCAAACAAATATGTCTGTAGTAGTTTCCAGGATCTGGTGAAAGTCCTACTTTATGAAGAGGGGTGACCATCACAATCCTCCATTCTCATGGCACAAATCTTATTTTAAGACTATAGTTAAATAATGAATGTAGGGTTCCTGATAAGTCATATTATTGACAGTTTAGGAGGCATCCCAGGATACTATCAGGTCCTACTGTGGCTGTGTTCTTGGCTTCAGTGAGCAGAGTCAATATATGTTCCCTGGTTATAGAGGAGTTATGTTTGAGGGTATTTCTTGGGGAATGGTTGCTGGAGAGGGGGATAAAGTTGTAACTGAATTTGCCCAATAACAGCTTCACTTTATCTCCAGGGTCAGTGAATGTGGCACTATTATCCAATAGATAAGCACATTGCTGTATACTGGCCTTTTCAGTCATAGCTGAAGAAAAACTTGTGGTTATCTTTCACCTGGGAGGCTATCTTAATCTCAAAGTTGATTTTGTTTAAGATAATAAGCCCTCTTGTTTTCTTACTTAGTTTGATGAGAGAGGTTTTTAGGGGAATTACCCTTCCTTATTTTTGCCATAATTTTTTCTTTTGTTGTATATTCTGTTTAATACAGGATGCCACCAGGGCAGTTTGTTTCTAGGGCTATTTCTGGGCTTACTTTTGATCAGTACAGCAGCCTCTAGGCAACCATTGACATGGTTGTTCAGTGTTTCTGAGAGCAATTCAGCACAGACTGCTGTGCTCATGCGGTTTGGAGGGACATGGCTTTTTGAAAAAAAAAAATCATTTAATAAAGGGCAATTAGCCTTGGAATAGTACTTAACTGTTACTGGTTTCACTGGGATTACCTAGTTGATTTAGATTTTAAAAGAGACAGCTTCATAGCTGGACCTTACCAAGGAAGATGAGACATGGGGGTGGGGGGTGCAGCATTCTCCCATATTTGTGAGTACACGGTTCTGTATGTTTGGAGCCTAGAGTGTATTCACAACTTGGTCAAGGGTGTTTGTATTTATGATGTCCAGGAATCATGGCGTCTGTAGATTGAGGCAATATAGGATTCCCAGTCTGTATAGGGGTAATGAAGTCTCCCATGAGTAGGATGTTAGGTTGGATGGTGAGTGTCTTCATTAGGTCCACTTGTGCATTGTCAACTTCTTGGGACATTGAGCGTGGCTAGGATATAGTATAGGATTTTGTCTATGCTGATCTCCACATGGAGAAATGACAGAATGTCATCCTGTTTGATCACTTTAGAGGTATGCTTACTATTAATGACTATCAAGACAGCTCCACCTTTAGCCCTTGTCTGAGTAGCTATTGGTCTAAAAGTGTGGAAGGCACTGAAACCATGCACTGCCAGAATACTGTCTTCTGCTTTAAACCATGTCTTCTTAACTGCACAGATGCCTATATTCTTCATACTGAGGAGGGCTTGGAGGGAGAGTATTTTTTTTATTTTATTTTCAGGAAACCATTATACTCGGCGACTTTAACATTGACTGGTCCAAGTTCACTGACCAGAAGAATCCCCTGCCCATTAACTTACATGGCTTCTCCCAAAACATCATATCACCAACAAGACTTGGAAATGCTAATCAAAAAGATAGCACCATTGATTGGATTCTTACCAATAAAGATACACCAAACTATACCAGTGGGACCCTTCCAAATGACCTCAGTGACCACCTTGTCACTTTCATCATGAAACATAAAATGACCTGTACAAATCCTCCCATATATAGACATGTTAGAAATAAGAAGAAATTTCTCCCAAGTATATTTTTGGAGGAACTCAAATCCTGTAACTGGTCGATGTTAAAAACACTTCCCCTTGATGAGAGTGTGTCACTCTTCAATGACACATTTCTAAATATACTAGATTCACATGCCCCTAATCGACTCATCAGATCAAAGGTTCGGATCGCACCTTGGCTTACCAAGGAAACTAAATTAAAAATCAAGCTTAGAAATCAAGCATGGGACAAGTGGAGAACCACTAAAGCACCACTTGACCGTATTAAATTCCAGCAGCATAGAAATTCCACTAAATCAGACATAACCCGGGATAAAAAGAACTACTTTTGTCACCTCCAGGATAAACACAGGAATAACCCTAAGAAGTTTTGGGCAGGTTTCAATAACCTCCTTCACTCAGGGAAATCCTCTACCCCAACCCCAGAGAAATTTATTGGTAAAGATCCTGTAGAAGTGGCCAATGCCTTCAACACTTTTTTCACCGAGACCATCCAGTCACTAGCCAGTCAGCTACCTTTTTCCTCCTCCTTCATTACTACTGCTGTTACCAATGCTCCACCTGCCTTTAACCTTCAACCAATATCCACCTCCTATATTAGAACCCTATTGAAAAAACTTAAACTATCCACTCTATCGGCCGATCGACTCCCTGCTGAATATTTACAAATAGCATCAGATGTAGTAGCCTATCCCATTTCAATCTTAATTAACAGGACTATAACCGATGGCAAAATCCCCTCTCTTTGGAAAATATCCTACGTCATCCCTCTTCATAAGGGTGGTTCCTCCACAGAAACTTCTAACTACCGACCGATAGCAATATTGTCACCTATAGCAAAAATACTGGAAAGATGTGCTCACAAACAACTCCTACATTATCTCACTCTAAATAATCTTTTATCCAAAACTCAACATGGCTTTCTCCCCCATCATAGTACTACTACTGCCCTCCTTTCCTTTGTTGATACAATCAACAGCAACCGTAACAACAAACTAATTACTTCTGCTCTATTTCTTGATCTTTCAAAAGCCTTTGACATGGTCAATCATCAACTCTTACTACAAACTCTTGAAAACCTTCACCTTGATAGACCTGCCCTAAACTGGTTCAAGGCTTACCTCTCTGGTAGACAACAGGCAGTTCAGTGGCAAAGTAAACTATCTCACCTACTACCTAATACAATAGGAGTTCCCCAAGGTTCCATACTTGGCCCCCTTCTATTCTCGGTATTTATAAATGATCTCCATTCAGCCATCCCCAAAGCCACCTGCATTCAATATGCAGATGACTCTACGTTGATTTGCTCTGATCTCTCTCTTAATAACCTCCAGAAAGCCACCCAACACTGCTTTACTGCAGTGGAATTATGGTTCACTGAACGGAAACTTATCCTAAACCCGAAAAAAACTAACCTACTACTAATTCTCCCCACCCTAGCCTCTTCTTTAGGGCAACATCCTACACTCTTTAATGATACGGCCTTCCACGTTCGGTCCACAAATGGGACCATCATTGAGCCTGTTTCTAACACCAAACTACTAGGAGTCACAATTGACCACAAGCTCAAATTTGATATTCACATTAGCCAAACTATAAAAACTGTTAACAAGAAACTTGGTTCCATGTATAGAATTAAGAACTTTCTCATGCCCCATACTAAACTAACCATTCACCTTCTCTCCACCCTATTTTACGCTTCTCCGGTTCTTTCCTTCCTCAAAAAAACTGAGCTCAATAAACTATCTGTAGCTTATAACCATATTGCCAAATTTGTAACTGGGAAACCTTATCGAACTCATCATTGCGTTAACCTAAGAAAACTAGGCTGGTTAGAACTCCCCAACCTTCTCAAGTTTAACCAACTTACTGAAGCTTATAAAATTATCAAAGAGCCAGAAAAACCCCCCTCACTACACAGTCTTTTAACCCCCTACTCTAATCTAAATAGTCTTCGATCCTCTAATAGTGTCCTGGTTCATACAACGAAATCCAATAATTCAGGAGGTGATGCTCTTTTTGCCAATTCCATCGGAAAACTATGGAACGCCCTTCCAAACAACCTAAGACTTGCTACCTCTCCCCACCAATTCAAAACTAACCTTAAACAATACTTTAACACTCATTGGCTATGTCCTTGTACCAAACCAGACTAAATCCTTTATCCCCTGCCTTTTTTCGTAATGTTTGCTCACTAATTGTTCTCTCTTTTCTCTCACCTCTAGATCCTATATTTTCTATCACCCCCTGTATGCTTACCTTTATTAATTCTACTTTTCTACTTCCTCCTTTCTTTCATTATTGTTAAATTGTTCTGTTTGTATTTTGTTTTCTCCCTGCTTACGTACCTTTTACAAAATTGTATTTTCATTATGGAAATGAATTAACGTATTAACCATTGTGGAGCTTTTCTCCCCGGGCCTCTGCTGAAAACGGATTTATATCCAGTTGGACTAGCCCGGTAAACAAATGTAAAATAAATAAAAATAAATAAATATTTAGGATCCTGGCATTAACACCTTGAGGTTCAATTGAGTTGATTTCGCTATGTCTGTATGTGTGTCAATTTTGCACTGCTTAGAAAAATGCACTATGGTACTTGACTTTGTAAATTCAAATGCCCTTGAGGAGCTAGTTGAAACTCCCACAAGAGGAACACATTTTCAACATCTGGTACTCACAAATATGGGAGAGTGCTGCCCCCCCACCCCCCAGTATTATGTTCTTACTAGTAAGATCAAATCACAAAATGGTATCCCTTGAAATAAAGGTAAAACTAGTCCCCCCACCTACTTTAAGAGCTTCTCTAAGGTGCATTAACCCCTATTAATGGATGGCATAGCTAGTTTTCAAGTTCCCCCAATCCAGAAAACAATGCAGAGGCATGCATAAAGTATGACCACATAAACAACTCCATAGAATCGGCAGCACCAGACCAAAATAAACCCAGGTCAAACCATAAAAACAAGCCATCCTGGTGGACCCCTGGTATTAATATATTGTACAAATATAAGAAAGAAAATCCTGTCCAGGAGTAAGAGGGAATGTGCACAACAGAGGAATGAGCCCCACATTACTCTAAACAAACAAATCAGGAAACTAGGGAAGTCTATGAAAGCAGACTTTGAGGTAAAAATAGTGACCACAGCTAAGGACAACCATAAGGCATTTTTCAGTTATGTATGAAATATTACGATCAACATCCAAAAGTGTGCAGAATTAGTTGTACATGGCATAATCTATATAAAGCCATAAGACATAGCAAATCTGCTGGCTGACAAATTCAGCTCAAATTTCACCTCCCATCACCTCCAGTTCTCTCCCAAGAAATACCTGCCACTACTCCACAGTCAATTATCACCAAAGGACAGATTGCCTCTGCTCTCTCTAAAGTTAAAAACATGACTTCATAGGACCCTGACAATATACCAGGCTGCCGCTTGAATACCTTAAATCAGGACTTATCTGGCCCATTAGCATCTCTGTTTACTCAAAGCCACCAGACTGGCTTTGTGCCGATAGAGTGTAGGACAGCAACAATAATCCCTCTGCATAAAGGT
Source organism: Protopterus annectens (assembly GCF_019279795.1). Lineage (NCBI taxonomy): Eukaryota > Metazoa > Chordata > Ceratodontiformes > Protopteridae > Protopterus > Protopterus annectens. Next base: position 766,362,147 of record NC_056749.1, read on the forward strand.
GGTCCATCTACTGACATAGGATATTACAAACCCATACATTTGAATAGAATTATATGTAAGTACATGGAAACAATAATCATGGACCTGGTAAATAATGACATAGCAGATCTCCAAACACTGACCTGACCTAATTCAGCTTTGTCAAGGGCAGGTCATGCCTACTGAATCTGGCGGATTTCTTTGAGAAAGTCACTAAGGCCATGGATGAGGGTACAATACATACCACCTACCTTGACCTGGCTAAGGCCTTTGGCACAATTCCCCACTCAGGTATTATAAATAAATTCACAGAACTAGGCATAAATTCCTGTGTCACCAGATGGATAGCCAGTTGGTTCATGAACAGGACATGTGGTTAAAGTGGGTGAATCCAGATCCAGCGAAAGGCCAGTTACTAGTGGTGTGCCTCAGGGTGCAGTACTGGGACCACTCCTGTTCAGAATATACTTCTCTGAAGTCAAGACACATGTGGAAGACCTCTGAATGAGAAAGTTTGCTGACAAATGCAAACTGGGGCAATCACTGAATCCACTAATAATGTAGATATTCTTCAGGAGGATCTAGATCAGAAAAATGATTGGTGCCAGAACCATGACATCAAACTAAATACATAAAAGTGCATTATCACACACTTTGGGAAGTCAAATACTCCTACAAATTGCAAGATCAATAGCACACCCCTTAAAGTAGACTCATAGGTGAGAGATCTAGGTAAACAAACAGACAATAGCCTGAACTTTGAATGCCAAGTGTTCACAGTGGTGAAGAAACCCTTTTATTTGGCACAACGTATAAGTAAAGGTATGGCATCACGATCCAATTAAATTATAGTCCTGCTGTACTCAGACCTCAGTAGACTAACAATTGAGTACAGCGCGCTATTTAACATGTACTTGACTAGGCACTCACTGCATCTGTAGTGACCTCAGATGTTCTTCACAAAGAAAATACAGGGTGTAAATAACATGAACTATGTGGATAGACTAACAACCCTATTGGTTAACTCTGACTACTGACTATTAAAGAGTGACCTATGCCTGACCAGCAAGGCATTCATAAATTCTGCCCTGATGGAGTTGCTACACATCCACAGGTAAAACAGCACAAGGCTCACCTGATCTAGGGATCTAAACTTAGTCAGTGACTCATACAAAACATGCTGGAGAGACATATGTGTCTCAGAGATTGCCCCTTCTTTGTAACAGGCTTCCTATTCACATTATGCAGAGCCCTTCCCTGTCCATCTTCAAATGCAGTTTGCATCAATGGATGGGGAATCACAAATTCACACCTGGGGTAATTCCTGTCTCTTATGGAGAGGTACAATCTGTAAGATACTCAATGCATAGACATAAATCCATGCCATCCTCTTGTCCCTAGGGGATGTGTATTGGATAAAATCTGGTTATATCGGTTAGGCTTGTAAGGGTCATTAAGCAATTAGCCTAGTAATCTCCTATGAACTTATGAACCTATGAACCTATGGGTGGTGGAAAACATTTTAGCCAGTATTTAAAAGCCTAGGAGGGACAGATGCAGACCATCTTTGGGAAAGCAACATGGTCTGTTACCATGTCCTCCTAGGTTGACAAATATTGCATCCCATTAGAATGACACCAAAAAGATGGCCAGTTGTTGAAATCAATAATGTTTTGCTCATATTTCATCATCATCATCATCATCATCATCATCAGTGATGGTAAAACGCTGATCAGTGCTATGCTCATACAATCCTATGACACATAGACTGAGAGCTTCATAATGTGTCTCTTCATATAGTTCAGGGAAGTACTTTTCATGTCATTTACCCCACATGGACTAAGATGGATTCATATTGGTACTGATGGTATTACAACATAAGGGTGTATGACTTGGTGCGTCTTGGTTCCAGATAAGCAACTAACAGTTGTCTTCTACTTAATCAGCCTGGTTAGAGGGGAGTCAGCATGTCTTAAAATAGAGTCCTCTATGTTCAGAGTCTTGGCAAGTCTGTTTGATTGTCTTAGCGATTTAGTGTTTGAGGGATCACTGAGAATGACTGTATGTGTGGTTTTAGGTGTTGTTTATCTGACTGTCTTTGGGCCTGCTGAAAGACAGCTATGCCAACAGGATGTCTAAGCAATCTTTGTTGTTTTGGAAGATTGTTTTTAAGTGCCTCAGTATACATTAGTATATGTGTATGTTGTGTGCCGTTGGAAGTGGGAATTGTGTGTGTGGTTCTGACAATCTGGTTTGTCTTTGTATAAGTACACCTCTTGCACACTGTGTCTGCTTCTTTAAGGACTAACTGGCTGTCAGCAAACAAGAGACAATTGCTACATGATATCAAGCTGACCATATCCACCAAGCTGGCTATAGAGAAGTTAAGAAATTGCATACCCATATGCCCAGTCCTTTGACTGGTGAACTATCCAGGGTGGTGGATTGGGGTTAGAAGAGTTTCAAATAACAATATGAAAACTTCATAAGAAAATAAGTGTGACTAAATTAGAAAGGATACAGCATAAATACATAAATGGCACCCATGGATATGAAAACTTAAAGACTAAAATATCTGAACTTTTGCAGTGTCTCATATAGATCTTTAAGAGTTGATTTAATTCAGGTATATAGGGCACTTAGAGACAACCACATCTGAGAATGTTTGTGGTTATTAAAACATAGTGGAAAATCATCAAATAAACCTATACAGAAGATTATATATGAATGAGAGATGTACTAACTGGTTGTATTACAGAGTAGCTGATGCATGGAATAGATTACATTTTATTAAGGCGAGCAGTAGTTTAGATATTTTTAAGAATGACTTGGACACTTTTATGGGAATGACTGTCTTGGTATATTCACAAACTTGAAAGGCATTATTGCCCATCTGTGAAGTAATTGTATGTATTTAAGTATGTATGTATGTATGTATGTATGTACACACAGAGTACAAAAGCTCTTTGTTGTGACAGTAAGTGTGATACCAGCATTCATTTTTAAATGCCAGAAATGCACTGAAACTTTTTGTCTCCTCAGAATGTGGGGCCTGACTGAGCCCTAGCAGTCCAAGTGGCCTAAGGCTGGCCTGCTGCACATACTCACACACGTGTGTGTTCTATGTGCTGAACGTGAAAATAATTGCAGTAGAGAAGTTTAGAAAAGTTTAAAAAGTAGTTACCAGTAACTGAACTGCTTTTTCTGCAACAAACATTTATTTAGCATGGTCTAATGCCAAACATTTATGCCATCAGCTATCTGCAAGGTTAGTGAAACTATCGGCTTTGTGAAGCAGATCAGTTTTATAAACTGAAGTGAGAACAATCTAAAAAAGATTATATCCAGCATTTGGAAAGAGCAGATTTTTGACTTTGATCTAAATTCATGATTTAAGATATCTAATATTTTATAACACATTTATTTGCTTGAGTTTAACCTGGTAAGCTGTATGCCTATAACACTGTTTTTTAGTTAACATCTGTGACATCCCACTAGCCTGATTTAAGGTGATGTGTGAGTTTGGAATGTGATCTGAATAGTTTAGTAAAAGCAGCTTGTTTGAGTAGCCATACATTTATGGTTATCATTAGTACTTTGTAAGTTTCAGCAGTACTATGCAGTCTTACAATATCTGCCATGCATAAGTAACGTTTTACAGTTTAAGTACAGTTAGGTTAGTTTGTTCTAACTACTATGATTGTTTTGGATTTTATATAGTGACCACTATGTATAGTATTATAGTGTAACGAATGTTGTCCAAATGTAGCTATTCTACTGCTAGGCTTTTGCTCCCATTTTTTTAAACAGTAATGGAAATGTATAGTTTTATGGCATTTCAAATCTCGCTTATGTGTAACTATTTTATTATCAAGATGAGTATGTATAGTTGCTATTTTAATCACAGTTATTAGATTGCTGAGACTTTTGTTTTTATTTTTAAATAATAACTATGTGCAGCCTTATAGTATATTTATTTTATATGCTTTTTTTGTTTGATTTTTATATGTGCTTATGTGTATATTCAATGGTTGAATTTGGGGTGTATGTATCTTTAAGGCAGACTGCTGTAGAATGGTACACCTATGTAGTTTACAACACTATGTATGATTAGTGGATGGGGTGGCTTGCATTTGAATGAACACCTGCTGATGATTTATTGAATAATGTGAGTACTATAAAAAAACATTTTTTGAATATTTTATGCTACCATGGTCTGATGAAGCCACCAGAGAGGTGGTGAAAGCACTTTCCATTGTTAAATCATTGCCAATAAATGCTGTTTATTTTTATGACATTTAGTGTTGTGCTTCATGTTACCACTTGTCTTTTTTCCGTTATACTGGAAAGTGTTTTACAAAATGACGTGAAAAATAAAGGAGTGAATCAAATAACTTACTTGGATATTTTGAAGAAGAGACTATTTACTGTTTCCTTACTTTGTTGACACTTTAAAATGTTACAATGTTTCTCATCGTTACATTATTGTAAGATGCTGGCATGTCACAGGATGCAGGGAAGGAAAATACGTGTTTACCCTGTGCTTGCTTTTTTTTCTTTTTTTTTTTTTTTTTTACGTTAATGTCAATATATCTACTTCAGCTTGATGTGAGTTGGATATTGCTTTAAGTTATTCCAGAACATGCTGAAATATTGTCTGGTGCTCTGTACCTGGATAATGATTTTTTAAACAACAGTATCCCACTTTTCAAATCCTCTATCAAAGGCAGTCTGCCTATTACAGTTTGAACTAAAACAAAGAGTAAAAAGGTCACACAGATAACCAACTGGTTAAAAAATGGAAAAAGAAAAATCTAGCAAAGCTAGACTTCTAACTGTGTGATACCTTAAACCTCTCGCATCAGAGGCCTTGTGGGATATATGCAAATCACCATTTAAGGATATCAGGTGCTTCAGCTAAATGGCAATTCTGAATATCCTCTGCTTTTTCTTTTATTTTTATTTTTAAGTCTATTTATGGAAAATTTCAGGCCATTAAAGCCAAACCCCTCTAGCTGTGGACATGCATGTTTCTGCCTTTTTATGACATCATCAGCACAGGGTTGTAATAACCAGCTGATATCCATAAACATTAGGGTGTCTACAAAATATCCCAACTAACAAACTAAAACAAAGAGTAAAAAGGTCACACAGATAACTAACTGGTTAAAAAACACAAAAAGAAAAATCTAGCAAAGCTAGAGCTTTCATCATCTGCCTGCCTTCAGGATTCATACCATGTTGAAACAGATTCTGCTCACGGCAGCATGCCTTATAATACAGCAACTCTATAAATGTCATAAATGGGAATCTGTAAACACTTAAACATGCCCATTGCAAATATCATGCAAGTTTAATGGCTCTTGTGTTTATCCCAGGTAAGAAACCACCTCTGGGTAAAAAGTAATTGCATCATCAGTCACATTGTCCTCACTGTGACACAAGGCACTTTGTTTCAGGACTTATATTTATGGATTACATTAGTAGTGGTAGTGTTATCTGCAAAATAAAGTCGATCCAGTAATCTCCTGAACATGTATATCCCTGACCTTTTGTGTATTTTTCACTCATTTATTGTTATAAAAAGTGCCACTGCTATGCCTTATGCTCTAACACAAAATTTTATAGTTCTCATTAGATTTTGCTAGGAAAATTTTCTCTAGTGAGCTGTGGTGTGATTTGCTATAGATAACCATGTATCAGTTTTTGTTTTAAAAAACTGCATCTATGTAACTGGAATGCAATACACATGCAATAAAAAAGTAAGCAATCACTGTAAACATGGTATGAAATCTCTGGCTGCTTAATTTTGTCAGTTGTCTGTCAATTATAGAAATAGGTGACAAACATACTATTTAGAACTGCTAACTACTTCTTTCAGTAAAATAAAGGCCCATGTCAGTCCCTAATTATACCTTTGATATCATCTTAGACTAAACACAGAAGATATTGCCAATATATTTGCAGCTGCATCATGCTTTTTAAAATAAAAGCACACTTGAATTGATGAAAAGCTGGTAATATGTTTAGAAGTTCAGGGGGTCTGGACTGACCAAACATTCTGCTTTTATATGCTACTAATGATATGAAACTCAGCAAAAAGCCAGATTTTTTCTGAATGTTTTTCTTTTTCCTTTGGTGTTTATATTTATACATCACAATGATAACCATTTATCAACAATGTAGCATCACTGAAAGAAAGAAAAGAAAATAATCATTAAACATATTTAGTACATCACAGATAGAAAGAAATCTAACTTACAAAATACAAAGTATATACAATAAGTGCTATAGTTCAGCAATCCTGTTTATCATATTCATTTTTATAAGATAGGATTCATGTCCATAAACATAAAACTCTTAACTACCTATAGAAACTATAAAAAAGAAGTATCCTTGTTGCCTATCCCTGGTTTCTCTTACATCTTTCTCCCCTTGTGTCCTGCATTTTTTATTGCTGAATATGGTCAAGTTGTATGTTTCAATATTGTAAAAAGTAGGAATGTTTACTTGGTTTGTTTGTTATTAGTTTATGTGCTGATATGTATTTGACTGCCATTTGCCTGAAACCAACCAATAAGCAATATATTTTTTTAAAGGTATGTAGAGAAATGTATACACTATAACAAACTTGGAGATTCAGTAAACTCTGTGTACCTTCGTACAAAGCCTACACTGAGTTTACGTTTGCGAGATGAGCAGTAGTGCTATTCGCATATACATGCTGCTCATTGCGTTTACATGAATACGAGCAACATTTTGTGGCCGGCAACAGTGTTGAAGGCCAGGAAACCATGCAGAGCAGCATGAATGCAGAAAGAAGATGCATACAAATGCATACCAGTTTGCCTATTGGCAAATCTGCTCAGCAAGGTTGTACAGATAGCCACAGTGATTACAGGGGGTGAAATTACTGCAACAACTGCAGTATTAACACATTATAGATAAGTGTACTCAGTGTATTGTACATTACAACACATTTTTGCAGACTGAAATAATAGATGTTGGGGTGATCAGCAAGGGCAAATAGAATGCAATATAAATACTCTAGGCAGGGGATAGTGCACTGATTAAAATGGCCACAGACATGAATGATAGGAATGAAGAAAGAGGAAGCAGGCATGTACAGTATGGCAATGTACCCACGATAGGATATGTCAAGTTATGTACACTTCCAAGACAAGTCAGTAACATAACATGAAACACATATGTAGATAGTACAGTATGTACTGCTGTTTACACCTCCTGTGTGAGTATATTTATATCGCCACACATTATTTTATATATATATATATATATATATATATATATATATATATATATATATATGTATAGGTTCATAGGTTGATAATAGGCTATCAGCCCTAGGGCCTATACAAGCCTAGCCATAACAATTTCCTGGCTATTTCTTCCTACAGTATTTACTGCCCTGGACCCCTGTCTAGCAGGGTGACTGATGTGATCCCCAGGGTGAATTTCCTATCTCCCATCCAATCGTCAAGGTTTATTTTGAAGCGGGCCAAAGAGGCGCCCTGCTTGACATGTATGGGCAGTCTATTTCAGAGTCTGGGGAATGTGTGTGTGTGTGTGTGCGTGTGTGTGTGTGCGTGTGTGTGTGTGTGTGTGTGTGTGTGTGTGTGTGTGTGTGTGTGTGTGTGTGTGTGTGTGTGTGTGTGTGTGACTGTCGTACAAGGTTACAAGTCCCTGGAGATGAATGGTTGTGATATAAACAACACTGACATGCTTACTGGAGAGGACATTTAGTTCGAATGGTATATAAAATAGGGGGTATGTGCATCTTGTAAAGATCTTCACAATTACTTTTTTGAATATGACGGGAATGTCAGCATACCTCAAAACCAGTCATGGAGACATATCAACAAACTCAATGACAACTGTTGCCAGAAGGAGACACAATCAGAAACAATTTAAAAATATCAGCAGCATTAATCTGTGACACTGCCAGACTATGTGACTTTAAATTATTATACATGCTCTGTAGGAACAGGTGTGTACAAATATAATGATTCTCGGTATTCTATAAGGGGAATTCACCACCCATTTTTCAAAAATAAACTGTCTTTGGGTGGGTTAAGTGGGACAGTATTAAAGATGGAGTTGAATTTAAGGACAGTCCTGGCCATTTGAGAAATTGGCATGACATATAAGCCACGTAGCACATGTGCAACAATCGAGCCTATGCCATTAATGCTTATAGGTTCATAGATTCATAGGTTCATACTAGGCTATCTGCCCAAGGGCATTTATAAGTCTAGCCCATAGTTATGTGGCTTTCGCCATCCCTTTAGTTTGAAGAAAACTATGCCTATTATTTTGCTGTGCCTCTGTCAAGCAGTGACACTGAAGTAATCCCTGGGGTATATCTGCGATCTCCCATCCATTGGTCAAGATTCCTCTTGAACAAGGCCAGCGAGGTGCTCTGCCTCACATGTACCGGGATTTTGTTCCACAGCATAGGGAGTCTCTGGGTGATGAATCTGTCCCTCCAGCACGTTCCATTAATAACCGTGTCAAGGTTTAAGTCTCCCGCCCTTGTGGTTCTGAGGGATCTAGATTTTTTGAGGTGAAGCATATTCATCAAATCTGGGTTTGACATGGCCTTATATGTCAGGCACAGGTCACCTCTGAGCAAGCGGTATGCGACTGAATAGAGCTGGAGTTCTTTCAGTCGGGCAGCATAAGACATATTTTTGAGACCCTTTATCCTTTTGGTGAGGAACTTTTGGGGCCTTTCCAGCTGCTGCAGGTGTCAGGTCAGATACATTCCGAATGGGGCATTGTACTCAATCATAGGTCTAATGAGTGATGAGTACAGGGAGACGATGACCTCCCTAGATCTAGATGTGAATCCCTTCATGATCAGGTGGGCAATGTAGAAGGTTTTCCTAACTACTTTGGCAACATGAGTGTCAAACGAAAGGTTACTGTCAACCTGGGTCCCCAGATCCCTGATGACTTCTTCTGTACTCAGTGGATTGCCACCTATATGGTAGCTAGGGGTAACCTTGTTTTTCCCAAAGGGTATGACTATGCATTTCTTGGCGTTTAACTTTAGGCCATGGCTCTGGCACCAGTTATCCGTTTCTGTAAGGCCCTTCTGAATGTCAATGATCTCTGTATTTACTGTGTGCAACATAGAAAGACATGTCACTCATGCATCCTGTACAACACCTTGAAGGCAGTCTGCACTGTTAATTTGTAATAGGTCAGCATACTAAAGAATATTTCTGTATAGGTGACAAGATCTGTGCAAGCTCACTGTGCCAAATGTAATACACCTGACTAAAGAATCCCTGGCCGACATAGGTATCAGCCATAAGGCTAACAACACTTACAAGCACCACACAATTATAAGTGGATTCCCTACACAAAGCTGTGTGTTGCATGCATCTGCCATGTATAATAGCAATGGATAAATTCTCTGAAGCATCTTCAATTGATATTTGCATTAAGAACTGGTGTGTTATAATGAATGGCATAGCAGTATGTGAGACTGATGGCAATGCATCAGCTATGCCCATGTGAACAGAAACTACAGCAGTGCAACATCTAGCATCAATGAGCAAAGAAGCTGTCACTGTGGTAATGTGTTCACATACCAAACAATACATGAAGCACACTTAATACACTATAGCTGTACCTAGGATACAATTGGAGTTCATATATTCGTAGGTTCATAGAAGAGTACTAGGCTAATGTTCTAAGATGACATAAAATCCTAGCCATATTTAACACGTTTCACAATTTTAAATATCTATGTGAACAAAGTTTTTACATGGATGACAACAATATTGACATGTGCAATCTTCATATGCTCATAGGACATTACTAGGCTAATGACCAACATCACAATAAAGCATAACTATTATTATTGCCTTTAAACCAAAATCAATGTTTCTATAAGAGCTAAGACAGCAGGGGTATGTGCATATGGGTGTATGTGTCTGATTGTAAAAAAAAAATGAACAAGCACAGGAATCTGTCTAGTTTTAACCTCACCAACACGAGTGTTGCGGAAAAAAAAAAAACAGAAAACTAGTAGTCTTAAAACTTTTTTGATGAGCTCAGTCAAAATAATTTCCAAAAGTCATGAAACCCAGGAAGTGTTCCAAAGCAACACACCTTTATTCGTCACAAACAAGTGATTCTTAGCAAAAAAAAAAAAAAAAAAAAAATCAGAAATACTTCACAGTGTTAAACATATAAGCTTTTATGCACTTAGAAGTAGGTGTGGAAAATGTATGTATTGTTTAATTTTAAATCAGCCTATTTCAGGCAATCAATATAAACAAGGCTGTAAAAGTGCATTTAACAACAGCAAGTACCCACCCCCACACACTATTACTGATTAGAGCAAACAAAATCCTAGTTAAGGAAAACACTACCTATCTATATGCAACCCACATTCCAAAATCAGGTATTAAGAAAAGCATAGCATACATATAAAAAGACTAACTTTTAACTAAAATTGCTTTCAGCTAACTAATGCAATAAAGCCTTCATGAGGTCTGAGAAAAGAACTAAAATCATATACATAGATAAGTAAAAACAGCTAACTAGATAGATACAGTGTTTTTTTCTTGTATCCGTCTAGTTAGCTCATTTTGCTTATCTACCTATGTATATGATTTTCGTTCTTGTCACAGACCTGATGAAGGCTTTATTGCATTAGTTAGCTGAATGTAATTTTAGTTAAAAGTCAATCTTTTTATATGTATGTTATGCTTTTCTTAATACCTGATTTTGGAATGTGGGTTGCATATATACCTAACTAGTTAGTCCTGGTACAGAGCACAGTATGTAACATTTGTGCCATCACAGAGCTCTGATATTTTCATTGTCATAGTGGACTTTATAGAGGATGGCATCATCATAATGGTGCAGGTAAGATACACTGTTATGTGACTTGTGTGCAAAGGCTGGACTTTAGATTTCTAGATTTTGTGATTGAAATGTGCAAAAATACTTTAAAAGTCTTCTTATTATCCTAGGTGAAATAAGGTGTGATGGATGCAAGTTGAAGAACTGAGACATACATTTCCCTGTTTCTTAATATGTTGTTTACATAACACACACATGCACACACACACACTCACTCACACACACACACACACACACACACACACACACACACACACACACACACGCACACACACACACACGCACACGCACACAAGCACACACACACACACACACACACACACACACACACACGCACACACAAACACGCACACGCAAACACTTTGGAAAAAGCAGAAATGCAAATGTTGATGTATGTCTGTTCATATTCTGAAGAATCGATATCCACAGTACTAGATTTTTTTAGAAAATATCAATGTGTTTTCATCATTGATGACCTATGGCTAGTGTCAGTATAAAAGCATAAAAATGTAACAGTGCAGCTGTTTTATTTATTTCTGTAGTGTAGTCTTGACATTGGACCTATTACTGAGATAGCATTTGCAAGTGCATCGCTGCAGGGCACACGAGTCTATGTAAGTATGTCTTCAGCGAAAAACACATCTCCTCTCTTCTGTTGTGTTTATGAATGCCTTTTGATGGGATGGGAGCTAACTGTACAATAACCATAGTAATACATGCCAAACACCTGTTTACATAGCACTTTGCCCAGAAAAATTATTTGTGCGAACAATGGCAAGATTCCCATTTCGTGAAAACAACTTGAACTTGAGATTTTGCTAGGAATATATGTTACATGAGAATTAGCAGACAGATACTATGCTGTCCATACTTTGTTTTTTATTGGAAATGTTTTGTCATAACTTTTATAACATGAAGAACTATTGCAATTGCCTTCCCTGTTTTGTCAGAGTTAAGCAACAACCATATGCAGTTCTTTGCTTAAGTATAAAAAATAGTAATAGTTCTGTTGCTTGACCTTCCTTTGTGCAAATAGGCTAAGCAGCAATGTGCAGCCACCAGCACTCTGGACAGTACTGAGTGTAAAAAATACAACTTGCTTAGCTTTCCCTGTGGCAGCAGGTGTCAGAGCAATAAGTTAATGATCAGAGGACAAGTAGCACAGAGTTCAAATCCAGCTCATTCACTTTTTGTATAGATGGTATCAGGATGGCATTACCAAACAAAATGTGATCATTACTGCAAATATGAAAAAAAATGACTAAAGTAAAATATGTATCTTACACAATTTTTATCATTAATGCCTACTTCTATACAGTGGTACAACTACTAGCTGCTTTACAGGCCTCACTACAAATTACAATTTAGTTGTGTGTACAGCTTTCTAGAAATGACAAGGGGTGGTACATGTTTTGAAAAGATTATTTCTGACTCAGCAGATATGATAACTATTATTGTAGGATCATATATCCTGTAAAATATGTGAAGTATGCTTTTCCACAGTAATGACAGTTTACATATCGCATTAGATGAAAACTTCATCCAACATCACATGAACATATCAAAAAACAGAATCCTACAGATGATTTTAAAACATTGCACAGTACATGAGAAATGATAAACTATTAGTATTAGTATTAACAATCAGCACAATCAAGTCAGTCTGCAGGCACCAACAATCAACCTAATAGATGCACACACGTACAGAGTAGTTGGAGTGATAGGATGAATACAAGTAGAGATGAACATACTCCTAACAATGTTTGATGAATAAATAGATAAATAAAGACAACAAAAGCAGAGTGAGAGATGAGAGATAACATCCAGAAAAAGTTCAAATAATCAGTCTTCTGTAACAAAATAATCAATTTATTGCACAGATAAAACTTCATCACAAACAGACAGTAAACAAGATATGTAATTTTAAATAACTGTATTTAATCAATCAAATCAATCATTTTATTAAAGCAATGATATAAATAAAAAACAAACAAAGCTAAAAACTAATTTTATAAACATGATATTATTAGTATTTCAAGATTCGGCTTAAATGGACAATAGAATGTGCATGTTATATTAAAAATGGTGTTCTTATTGAACACAACCTTAATATATGTAAATAATAATGCAAGACAACGTAGATGGATGCCATCAAAGGCATGATATTTAACAATAAGAAACAGTCATATACAGATCGAGAGAACTATTATCAAAACAAAGTGATACTTGTTATAGTAAAATCAGTACACATGAATGTATATATGTAATAAATATATATATATATATATATTAAAATGTAAAATGTGTGTGATGTATAAAAAAATAAAAAATAAAAATAAATATATATATAAATATAAATAATGAATAATGGATGAATAAATAAATTATTGTTTAAAATAGAGCTAAAACCTACAATGTGAAATGAATAAATTAGCCAGAGGTATATGTGTGTACAAATATCAAAAATGCATGTAAATTAAAATATCAGAACTTAGTATGCCCAGCACCTAAAAACTTAATTATGTTCACTTGTTGTTGTTTGTGTCACATGCTTGGCTAATGCATTCTGCAAATTGCCTTTCTTTATATTATAACAGTGTTCCCTTATTCTGTCTCTTAATACCCTATTCGTTTTACCGACATAAAAACATGAACACAGTTCACATACAGCTAGATATAAGACATCAGATGTCATACAGTTGGCATTATGTGTATCTGGATGTATGAATACTATACTAGAGTCTATTAAGGAACAAAAGTTGCATTGTCCACAAGGTGTGGTACCATAACTAGAACTCGGGTATATTCCCTTGTTTGGTGGGTAACAGAGCAGTCTTTTAAGATTCTTCTTATTCCTGTAGGTAAAGGATGGAAAGTCAGTTAGTGTGTCATCAGTTTGGTATATAATTCTTTTTTTAGATGATCTCTCTGATTTTGTTTATCTGCTGTATATGAAGTCAGAAACCTGACTTTTGCATTTGTGACTTCTTTAACATTATTGTTTACTAAGGGGCCCAAAGTAAGTAAATGGGTACTGCTGTTGAACGTAAACTTAGAGCCTTATCTAATTGTAAATCTATTTCCATAGGGTTATAGCCTCTTTCTGCAAACTTGTCTCCCAAATCATATAAGTCAATTCATCCTAGACATTCATAGGGTCTGTCCTTTCACTATATTATTAAAAACATACTTTATCATACCAAATCTCTATGGAAAATCATCACTTTTATGAATTGTCATATATGGGCAATTAAATATATCATCCACATATACCATTACACTAAGAAAGGATGAGAGATGTATCTAGAATTAAAATATTGAAGTTATTCGAAAAAAAAAACAAACTACAAACCGATGATTTATGTGACCGTTACATTCAGCAGTGTAAATAACTGTCAGAGTAAATGTTTCAAAGAACTTAACTGTTGTTGCCTTTCAGCTTTTCCCAGTTAGGGGTCACCACAGCAGAACTCTGGTCTGCTAATGATTGGCAGTAGATTTTCACAAACGCGGAGGTGCCAGCTCGATGTTCAACCTTCAACAAAGGCACGCCCATTTACGCATGTCTTTCGAACACCCACCCAACCATGGGGAGGACATGCAGACTCCACACAGAAGGCACCCCCCGCACTCCAGCCGAGAATCGAATGGGACAACCTCTTGCTGTGAGGCAACAACGCTACCGCTGCACCACCGCGGAAGTACAAAAACTGTCAGAGTAAATATTTCAAAGAACTGTTTTTAATCTGGTTTAACTCTATGTTCCTTTAGTGCAGCGAGTTTAAGCAGCATTGTGCAGAGATAACCAGACTAGTGTGAATGATAGGAAAAAGTCACCACTGCTCGACATTGGTCAACAATGCCAAACTCTGGACAATGGAGATGATAAAAGGCTTTATTAGAGGCATTTCTGGCCATGTGTGTGGTGTGTGTTTCTATTTTTTGACCAGATTAAAGGTTTGAAAATGGGGCAGATATGAAAGTGTTGAAATGGGGCAAGGGGGCGGTAAGAATAAAGGGGAAGCATTTTCAGGAGAGAGTTAGGAAATGTGAATACACACATATATATATATATATATATATATATATATATATATATATATATATATATATATATATAATTGGATGAATTTGGATTGTAACCACATCACAGATAGTTGACAACAATGCAAAAATGTTGTTTTTTTTTTTTTTGAATTTTAAGAAGAGAGGAAGGAACACAGGAATGTTAGTGTCAGGTAAGTAGGGTAGGTGAAGAAGCAGGTATAGACAAACAGGACAAATAAGACAAACACAGGGATGGTGATGGGCACAAAAGGTTGGGGACACCAAGATTGGAGAAAGGTAGGGGACATTGGAGGCACATGCTCTTCAAGCATGGGGAACAGTGAGAATCTAGTCCTCTCCCTCAGAACTGTTATCACTGTCTCCTTCCTAGGCTCCCTGTGGGATTGCTTGATAATGGGGGACGTTTTTGCATTCCAAGGAGCAACTTCTCCAGATGGCTGAGGTGTTCAACAATTCTAGTTTTTAACACCTCACACACCATCCCTGGCAGCTCCTGGCAGGTGATGTAATCCTCACAACCACCAATAGACCTGGAAGGTAACAATGCACCAGCAGCTGGGGCAATGCTATGTGATGTGGATGGGCCAGGTAGTGCAGGGGCTGTGGAGGCAGTACTGACAGGTTGTGTCCCAAATCTGTTGGGTGTTGGTACAGTAGCCAGTGGAGATTTAGTATAAAGTCAAAACAGTGTATTTGCACAACTTCACATAATCGAACATCCAAATGTTAGACTTTCATATGGGCGAGACCATATGATCGAACATTTGAATGTTTGAAAATGTGAGAAAAAAACATAAAAAACTAACAAACAATAAAACTAAACAGTGCTAAAAGGGGGGCAAGCCCCCCTGCACCTCCCACATGGGAGGCTGTGCCCCCCCTATTTAAATATACCAACTCCGAGATCACACTATATTGCGGTACAGGGAAATCTTCCCATTCCATGCTCTATGGAGATCCCCATTCAGACCTTTCTGACTTTTAAAAGTTTGATCATATGGTCTCAGCCATATGAAAGTCAAGCTTTTAAACATTTGACCATCTGAAGATGACCCATATATAGATCATCATCATCTTCTTTCGGCTGTTCCCATTAGGGGTCTCCACAGCTGATCATCTGTTTCCATTTCTTCCTGTCTTCTGCATCATGCTCTTTCACACCAACTGCCTGCATGTCCTCTCTCACCACATCCATAAACCTTATCTTAGGCCTTCCTCTTTTCCTCTTACCTGGCAGCTCCATCCTTAGAATCCTTTTCCCAATATACCCAGCATCCTTCCTCAGCACATGTCCAAACCAATGCAATCTCGCCTCTCTTGCTTTGTGTCCAAACTGTCCAACCTGAGCTGACCCTCTAATATACTGATTCCTAATCCTGTCCATCCTAGTCACACCCAGTGCAAATCTTAACATCTTTAACTCTGCCACATCCAGCTTTGACTCCTGCCTTTCCATCAATCCAACCCGTCTCACTACCCTCTTGTAGACCTTCCCTTTCACTCTTATTGGTACCCGTCTGTCACAAATCACTCCTGACACTCTTCTCCACCCATTCCACCCTGCCTGTACTCTCTTCTTCACCTCTCCTCCACACTCACCATTACTGAAGTTTTTAACCAGATTGTTTAATGAAATCTTGGAAAATCAGGGGATGCCTGAGGAGTGGATAAAAAGTGTTTTGGTACCTATTTTTAAGAATAAGGGTGATGTGCAGAGCTGTAGTAACTACAGAGGGATTAAACTGATCAGTCACAGCATGAAGTCATGGGAACGAGTAGTGGAAGCTAGGTTAAGAAGGGACATGATGATTAGTGATCAGTAGTATGGGTTCATGGCGGGAAGGAGCACTACAGATGCATTGTTTGCTCTGAGAGTGTTGATGGAGAAATACAGAGAAGGTCAGGAGTTGCATTGTGTCTTTGTGGACTTGGAGAAAGCATATGATAGGGTGCCTAGAGAGGAGTTGTGGTATTGTATGAGGTAGTCAGAAGTGGCAGAGAAAAGAGTGAGTGTGGATATGTGTAATGAGGGTAGTGTGACAGTGGTGAAGTCTGCAGTGGGAGTGACAGATACATTTAAGGTGGAGGTGGGATTACTTCAAAGATCAGCTCTGAGCCCTTTCTTATTTGCAATGGTTATGGACAGGTTGACAGACGAGATCAGACAGGAGGCCCCATGGACTATGATGTTTGCAGATTACATTGTGATCTGTAGTGAGAGTAAGGACCAGGGTGAGGAGAACCTGGAGAGGTGGAGATATGCTCTAGAGAGGAGAGGAATGAAGGGCAGCAGGACTAAGACAGAATATATGTGTGTGAATGAGAGGGAGGATAGAGGAATGGTGAAGGGGCAGGGAGTAGAGTTGGTGAAGGTGGATGAGTTTAAGTACTTGGGATCAACAGTTCAGAGTAATGGTGAGTGTGGAAGAGAGGTGAAAAAGAGTGTACAGGCAGGGTGGAATGGGTGGAGAAGAGTGTCAGGAGTGATTTGTGACAGACGAGTACCAGTAAGAGTGAAAGGGAAGGTCTACAAGATGGCAGTGAGACCAGCTATGTTGTATGGGTTGGAGACGGTGGCATTGACAAAAAGGCAGGAGTCAGAGCTGGAGGTGGCAGAGTTAAAGATGTTAAGATTTGCACTGGGTGTGACAAGGATGGACAGGATTAGGAATCAGTATACCAGAGGGTCAGCTCAGGTTGAACGGGTTGGAGATAAAGTAAGAGAGGCAAGATTGCGTTGGTTTGGACATGTGCTGAGGAGGGATGCTGGGTATATTGTGAAAAGGATGCTAAGGATGGAGCTGCCAGGTAAGAGGAAAAGAGGAAGGCCTAAGATAAGGCTTATGGATGTGGTGGGAGAGGACATGCAGGTGGTTGGTGTGACAGAGAAATAGGCAGAGGACAGGAAGAAATGGAAACAGATGATACACTGTGGCGACACCTAACAGGAACAGTCAAAAGAGAAGACCTATTAACAAGTAATAGAGTTATACAAGACAGTTGTTCAGTATACATGTGTGTGGGTGGGTGGACTTCTCAGCCTAGTTTCAGTTTCAGCTATTTGTTACAGGACATATAGGTGATTATGTATTCACTGTCCCCCTGTATTATTCCCATTGTGATGCCTAATTGCCATCCTTGCTTCATTTCTTCCAGGACCATCCTCCTTGCAAAGTGTGTAGACAGCTGCACATAGTAAGTATTATTTAGCTAATATAATTATCTGTATGCGTGAAGAGGGCATAATGAGTGTCCGTACTGCAGTACCATCTGTGACCATGTGACCAGTGTTACTTTTTTATCATTTATATTGATTTAATATTTTGTGTAGTACTGATTTCATTTTTATCACAGGTGATCCTGACAGTGGAAGTGTAGGACTCCTACCACCTGATGTCAGAGTAAAGGTAGGCTGTAATGATGATGGTGGCTAAATGGAGGCACAGTTGGGAGGAAGAAGCTAGACATGAGGAAAGAGTCCAACCGGCCATGCCTAGACTTGGAGAAAGCATATGACAAGATCCTAAGAAAGTCAACAAAGTACACTATGACAACAAGCAACGGAACCAGAAAAAAAAAAATCGTAAAAAAAGTACTAGAAGCAAACTAATGAAAGCCAATACTTTATTAAAAGGATAAAGCGCTTTTCGTCCTCAAGTAAAACAAACTTCATCAGATAATCCTAAAAACAGATGTCATTTCCTTTATACTAATTACAGCAGTCACATGGACTTCTCCATAGCAACAGAAAACTCATTAAATGATAAAATATGGTAAGTTGTGATCATAAAAGACTGGTAATTGTGATCATAAAACAACCCCCCGCCCATACAAAAAAATCTCAATTAATATATAGTACAAATACTACATATACAAATAATAAATGTTCAGTGCCACTTTATATTTACTAAACCCTAAAAGCTATAAATATTCCATAATGCTTTCAGTTTTCAGTCATAGATTTTACAATAATATCCTAAACCCATGTGATTATTGAAATATGAAGTATAGTTACATATAGTGGTCCTGGGAAATACACAATATCCCTGTATTAAATACATATAGACAAATATAACTATTTGAATTCTATGTCCAATACTAAATGTATGAACCTATAATAAACATTCTACCTCCATCCTTGATATTGCATGATCAGCTTATATAAATCATACATCTGTTTTACTTCATTCTGTCAACATTTATCATAACAAGTTTCTTAATTTTAATAAGCACATAATAGAAAAAATATCATTTAGACCCGGTGGGGTTATAAGCATTAAGGCGTACCTGCCATTGTAGTTCTGCCCTCTCCAGAAGTAATGGGAGTGGCTCACCCCTTGGGTTATGTTCTATCTGGTCTACAATGAAAAATGTAAAAGTGTGTTGGGAAAACATATGTGAATGCTTGGCTAGCGCACTATCCATTTTTTGTTTATTTGTACTATACACGTGCTCATATATTATATCTCTAAGCCTGAATTCCGTTTTACCGATGTAAAATGCTTCACAAACTTGGCTGGTAGCAGCTTATACCACCATTCTTGAACAACAATTGCATTTTGTTTTACAATAAATTCTTCTTTCATTAATCACTTTACTAGCACCCACTTGGATATATTTACAGTAAGGACAATTCCCACATTGGTTTATCCCTTTTGATTCACCAAACTAACTATAATTCCCCTCCAACAAAGATTAAAAATGATTTCCTCTCTTTAATATAAATTTCGGAGTAGAGCCTACCCTCGCCATTAGATCTCTATTGTCCAGAAATATATTACACTTTTTCATGATTATATCTTTTAACGAGTAGAATTCTGAGCTGTATGTCACCACAAACCCCAAGTAATAGCCATTGTTGCCACTGGTGTTGTGTTCAGCTTCTGGATTATTCCTTCCATTGATGTTCATATCCATATTATCAAATGTATGTGTAGATCCTTCTACATACAATATAGGTTTATATTTCACTTCATCAATCAGTTCTTCTAATAGCAATAAAGGGTAGGCCCTTCTTAAGAACATGTGTTTAAGATGTTCATATTCATTATCAAAATCCTGTTCTGTTGCAGTCATACATGCTGCCTGGACCAACTGTCCTTTGACTACTGATTTTTTCTGTTGGAAGGGGTGGGCGCTAGTAAAGTGCAGAAAGGTATAAGTAGCCTTTCTGTATATTTTAGCTTCAAATGTCTCTCTATCTAGATTCTTAGTTAGAGTTACATCCAAAAATGTGATTTGTTGTTCATTAAATTAATGTGTAAAGGATAAAAAATCACTAGTATTATTAAAGTACTGTACTAGTTCATTAGCTTCTGTTTCTTCCCCTTTATTAAAATGAATATATCATCCAAATATCTTGTATTAAAAATAATGTTGTTCATAATATCTTCATGATTGAAGATTAAATAGGTTCATAGGTTCATACTAGGCTATCTGCCCGAGGGCATTTATAAGCCTAGCCCATAGTTTTGTGGCTTACGCCACCCCTTTAGTTTGGAGAAACTATGCCCATTATTTAGCTGTGCCTCTGTCGAGCAGTGATACTGAGGTAACCCCTGGGGTGTATCTGCGATCTCCCATCCATTGGTCAAGATTCCTCTTGAACAAGGCCAGCGAGGTGCTCTGCCTCACATAAACCGGGATTTTGTTCCACAGCATAGGGAGTCTTTGGGTGATGAATCTATCCCTCCAGCACGTCCTATTAATAACCATGTTGAGGTTTAAGTCTCCCGCCCTTGTGGCTCTGAGGGATCTAGATTTTTGAGATGAAGCATGTTCATCAAATCTGGGTTTGACATGGCCTTGTATGTCAGGCATAGGTCACCTCTGAGCAAGCTGATGCAACTGAATATAACTGGAGTTCTTTCAGTCGGGCAGCATAAGACAGATTTTTGAGACCCTTTATCCTTTTGGTGAGGAACTTTGTGGCCTCTCCAGCTGCTGCAAGTGTCGGGTCAGATACATTCGAATGGGGCATTGTACTCGATCATTGGTCTGATGAGTGATGAGTATAGGGAGACTATGACTTCCCTTGATCTGGATGTGAATCCCTTCATGATAAGGTGGGCAATGTAGAAGGTCTTCCTAACTACTTTAGCAATATGAGTGTCGAATGAAAGGCTACTGTCTACCTGGGTTCCCAGGTCCCTAATAACTTCTTCTGTGTTCAGGGGATTGCCACCTATATGATAGCTAGGGGTAACCTTATTTTTCCCGAAGGGTATGACTATGCATTTCTTGGCATTTAACTTAAGGTCATGGCTCTGGCACCAGTTATCCGTTTCTGTGAGACCCTTCTGAAGGATATCTGTGTCGGATGTGTTTTCAACTACGGCGCCCAGTTTGCAATCATCTGCAAACTTTGTCAGCCATAACCCTCCTGTGTTTGCTTGTACTTCAGAAAAGTAGATGCCAAACAAGAGTGGGCCCAGGACTGAGCCATGTGGGACACCACTTGTGACAGGCTTTGAGTGTGACATGGTGCCAGCAACTCTGACCCTGTGGGTTCTGTCGCTCAGCCAGTTTGCAACCCATCTTGTAATGTATGGGTTTACATTTAAGTTGATGAGTTTTTCAATGATACCCGAGTGGGGTATTGTATCGAAAGCCTTTGCCAGGTCTAGGTAGGCTGTATGGACTGCCTTTCCCTCATCAATGGCCTTGGTGACTGTTTCGAAAAAGTCAACCAAGTTTAAAAGGCATGATCTGCCTTTGATAAAGCCAAACTGGGTTGGATCCAAAGTCTGCAAATTCCCTATGTCTTTATTTATGAGATCCATTATGATCCTCTCCATGGCTTTGCAGATAAGGCTTGTCAA
The DNA here is from genome assembly GCF_019279795.1 of Protopterus annectens. Taxonomy (NCBI): domain Eukaryota; kingdom Metazoa; phylum Chordata; order Ceratodontiformes; family Protopteridae; genus Protopterus; species Protopterus annectens. Next base: position 766,383,917 of record NC_056749.1, read on the forward strand.
GCTAATGGGACGGTAATTTCCAGGATCGGTGCAGGCACCGCCTTTGTGGAGTGGGACCACAGTCGCTGTGCCACTCCTGGAGTGCGTATCCGGAGGTGAGACTAAGATTAAACAGCTGTCCTAACTGTGGGTTTAATTCCTCATTGAGTTCATGGAGCACACAGCCAGGGACACCATCAGGTCCCATGGATGCTGTGTTCTTTGCCTTGGAGAGAGCAGTTCTCACCTGGGCGTTAGAGATGTTTGGGGGCTACAATCATTTGGTATAGATATCTCTCCTTTAAGGGGGGGAAAGTTTGCACTGAACCTGTCAGCCAGTATGTTGGCAATGTCTGTAGGATCAGTAATCTTCACATCATTTTGAACTAATTCTGAGCATATCTGGGAGTTTCCTCCTAGGTTTCTGACATAGCTAAAGAATGCCTTATGGTTGTCTTTAGAGTCCTTAGCTATTTTTTTCTCAAAATTAGCTTTGGATGATTTTATGAGAGCTCTTAGCTTTTTACTTATAGTGATCAGCGGTGTCTTAACTTTTAAGGATTTTGCTTTATCTTGTAGTAGCTTTCTCCTCTTGTTGTAGAGTTTTGTGGGAATTGTGTTCCCAATAGGATATAACCATGTTTACAAAGGTGGAACCACATGGAGACCCCACAGCTACACTCCTAGTTTGTAAATAATATTTCCCTTTAAAATATATAAAATTATAGGCAGATCAATGTCTAATAGTTCTTCCACTAGGGAGATCTCATCATGTGAAACACTTCATTTCTAAGATATTGCTTATCCATTCTATCCCTAATTCATGCGGAATAGACATATATAAATCCCTCACATCTACTGTGGAAAATTAAAGTTGGGGGTTAAACATTAGTTGTTTAATTCTATGCAAGGAAGTCCATGAATCCTTACAAATACAATATTCACTAGCTACGTATTTCTTTAAAATAGTATCTATACCCTTTGAACAAGCATATGTAGCTGAGTTCCGTCCATCCACTATCGCCCTAAGTGGGGGTGTTATTAAGGTCTTTATGGATTTTAGGAACTTCAAAAATTGCAGGTGTTAATGGCATTAGTATTTGCATATAATTGTACATTTTGGCATCAATTCTACCTTCAATGTACATATTGTTTATATAAACCTTAATGCTTTCATTAGCTATATTCAATTCATTAAGAGATGACTATGCATAAGAATCTGAATTCAACATACTTTCAACTTTATTTTCATAATCTATAGTATCCATGAGAACCAACCCCCCTCCCTTATCTGGTTACATGCTTGGGCTGATCTTAAAGTATTCAGCGAGTCCCACTGGTTTCTTTCAGATTGTAGTTCCTTCTTTTTTCATCTTGTTTTTATCATATATCATTCTAATATCCAGTTCACAAATTCTTCCAAAGATATATAACAAATGATGTAAAGGTGGGTTATAGATACTAGGAATACTGAATTGCTGTAATTGTGTATCCAAATCCCCCAACAATACATCCAGAATAAGTTTGCACACAAACATTTTCAATTCCTAGATACATTTTGATATGTCCATACTTCTAGTGGAAACAAATGTAAGTCCCTTTGCCAAAATGTTCACTAATTCCTCTGAGACCACAAATGAGGAATAAATATAGATAAAAAAATCATGTTCCGAGTTAGCCACAATCGTACATTGACCATTCAGGTTATGCTGACTAACATTCAGGTTATGCTGACTAATATTTTTTTATTTCCACTTGCCGTTCTTTTTCTGGCTGTTTTGTTCGGTTTGTTGTTTTCCCCTCTAAAAATTTGACGTGGATGGGGCCTGGATTTTGTTGAACATTACTACATCGTTGATGGTGATGATCATTGTTTCTGCCATTTCCTTGCTGCATTAATTGTTCGCTTCTCCTTACTTCTCTGTTTTCATTATTAATGTTATTTTCTCGTGGACTACCTAAGGTTTGTTGTACTAAAACATCCAAATGCTGATCCCGTACAAGCACTTCCTCCATGTTTGCACTAACAGTGTCTGTTTCGTAGTTAGATCCACCCCTTCGGACAGTCCAAGCTTGTGACTTAGGTGGGGGAGGATATGCTGCTCTTTTCTGATATTGAGCCAAGTCTCTATCTAATTTCTTTATTTTAGTCTGTTTATTCTTAATTATGTACTGATCCACACTAGCAAAAATACAACCATATTTGAATTGGTATCGGGGAAAATCAATTCTTCTTCTACAGCAGATCACCTGTCTGCTCATGATTGGCAGTGGAGTTTTACTGTGTCGAGGTGCCCAACCTTCCACAGAAGGCACACACACATGCACACTCACACCTAGGGCCAACTTAGAGTGTCCAGTCCACCTGCGGCATGTCTTTGGGATATGGGAGGAAACTAGAGCACCACATGCAGACTTCGCACAGAAGGTACCCCAGCTGAGGATTGAACCAGAGAACCTCTTGCTGTAAGGTGGCAATGCTAACCACTGGACCACCGTGGCCACCCATTGGGGGAAGTCAATATGAGCCTTAATTTGTTCATCTAGTGTGGAAGCCACCATTGCAATTTTATCTACAAGGGCTGTGTAATGTTTGCATAATAAATCAAGGAATTGTAGCCCTTGCTGATTAAACAATTTTATCAAATCCATATGGAATTGGGACTGGGCTATAAGCCCAGTGGGATATTACCAATATTTGGGTCCCTGTGGTACTTTTCCCAGTCTAATACATTCCCAGAAGTACTCCGCTTGCAGGCGCAATTTCTTATATTTCAAAATATTTTGATCAATGTCATCCAAAAGCAAAGTAACAGTGGGAGTTGGAGGGTTAATGCCATCAGTTTCATGCTGTTGATATGCCATATCATTGAAATATACCAAAACATCTAGCCATTCCTTCAATATAATGTTGGCGTGATTCAAGGTAGTATTTTTATCCAGTTCATAGTGTGTTGCTGCTGAAGCGTAGGTGTATGGTTCTTTTCTTACCTCTCCTAAAGTTGGAGACAACCCATTAGATCCTGTCTGTGACAGAGAGTTAGTCCATGCTGAGCCACTTTGAATATGCAATTGAGATTTCAATGAACCAGACTGTCCTGCGCATAGGCTATCCACTTTCTGTCCCAATGTATCCACCTGTTGGGAAAGTGCTTGTACTTGTAATATAAGATTTCTGACTGTGTCGGTTTCTGCCCATGTTTGAGCAAACAGTTTTTGGGTAGAATCTAGTCCATCAGTGGCCATGGTACTCAAAAAGACTGACAAATTAAATCACAAAAATAGAAACAAACTGGAAACTCAATGAAGCATACTACGGCAACAAACAATGGAACCAGATGAAAAATAAAAAAAATGTAAAAAAACATACTAGAAGCAAACTAATGAAAGCCAATACTTTATTAAAAGGATAAAGTGCTTTTTGTCCACAAGTAAAATGAACTTCATCAGATAATCCTAAAACAGATGTCATTTCCTATATACTAATTACAACAGTCACATGGACTTCTCCATAGCAACAGAAAACTCATTAAATGGTAAAATATGGTAAGTTGTGATCATAAAAGACTGGTAATTGTGATTATAAAAACATAAAAACAACCCCCTTCCCATACAAAAAAATCTCAATTAATAAATAGTACGAATACTACATATACAAATAATAAATGTTCAGTGCCACTTTACAGTCAGGGGTGCAGAGGTTGAATATGAGAAGGACGTTGTGACTCTCAGATCCTCTGTATTCCTTCAGACACAGTCTGCACATACTCATTCCACTGAGTTCTCAGATATTAAACTGATTGAGGGTGATACTCTTAATTAGGGTAGTGTGTTTACTGCGGCTTCAATGCTGGTTGACTCTGGCCATAGCTAAAGTGTGAGCAAGCTGCCACCTAAGACAGTTGTTAGGGGTGCTCACCCTCCACCTGATCCTGGTTTGTCATGAAGTGCCACTCTATGTATGTTTAGGGCCATCATGGAGGTACAGGCACGTTCCATTAGGACCTCTGAGAACATGTTTAGGCTTTTAGAAGTGGCATATGTTGATGTGTGTGACTGCCTCTGCTGTGTGGCCCGTTCAATGAATTGGATGAAGGACACAATGCAATGGGCAGTGTCTGTGATGGAACGTCTGCAGGAAGGGGGGTAGCATCCACTTGGTTGTAGGTATGTAACATTATCTGCTGTTATCTAATGTGGCTGTGCATGATCCTGCTCCTACAGTTGCACTACTTCCACTTCTGCATCAGTGATTGAGATGTACACACCCAGACGTGGTTGGCCACGGGGTCATGGACCTGGGTGTCGTCATGTGGACAGCTCATCCAGCAGACATTGCTCACATTTAGATAACAGCAACACATGTGACCATGGGCATGGACATGCCAGTGCAACACCAGTTCTCAGTTTCGAGGGCAATGACAATAAACTGATACCTCTACCATGCACTGTTCACACCTGTCTAACATGCCAGCACATACAGCTAGCACAGAGCTTGGCTGAGTTCATGCAGACACCCATGCACACATTTCACATCGAGTGCCCATAAAGATACACACACATAACAGGTGCATGAGGGATTCATGAGGCTTCTGGTCATTCTGTCTCAATGACCATTTGATAATTAGCTACATTTCTGTCTGCTTGTCTTTCTTACTCACACACACACTCTGACTACTTTTATGTCAGCCTTGCCCCCCCCCCCCCACCAAACAACAACCTGTGCAAATGATGACAACTGTGCCATCTCCTTGTTTCTGTCTTTTGGATTCAGGGATACTTATGTATATTTTCTGATGCACATGGTTCATAGCTAACTGAGCGCTTAGTGTATGTATTGCTGATGTTATTTTGAAACTTTTATTGATTTCTTGCAGCCTTTTTACTGTTGTGGTTTATACCTTGAAACCACTGATACATCAATGTAGGAATTATTAGACTTTGGACTGCATTTTCTATTGTGCATATTTGTGCTGCATGAGGCATGCTATCTGATAAATGTCAGAAATCTATTGACATAAGTCAGTCCTGTCACATATTGATGTCATTGTTGGACAACTCACACATATTCTACTTAGGTACATTTTAAGTAACAGTATGACAAGTATCTGCCATTCATTCATGTTCTTACCCATTTATTTTCCTGTTCTAGGTTCAAAACGTACCTTGATAGACCTGCAGTTACAACTGTTATAATTCAGGGCTGATTCTATCAGATGTTAGCAGTACACAGCCATCACATGGATAAGTAAAGGTTGTAAGCATTGCCTGCCATCAATTTTACTGTATGTACCAGTATAGGATGAAACTTGTACCCCCTATGTGGTCAGCACGTGTGCTATCCATTGCCTCTTGGCCAGGGGCAAAGCCATATTGTACACACCTAGGTCTACCTACACCCACAGTAGCTGGTGGTTCCCCCTCTGAGTCCTCAACTGCATGTGGCTGTGGTGACCTTGCCAGTGGTGGGGAATGGGTGCCCCTTCCCCTTGATGTTCCCGTTGCAGCTGTTTACTCAGGATAACATTATGTAAGTTAGTACAGACAGTGATAATTTTGGCACAAGTACTGGCATCATATTGCAAGCCCCACTCTGATGTATCTAAGCACCAAAACTGTGACTTCAGCAGCCCAAATATATGCTTTATGATATTTCTTGTTTGAAAGTGTGCCTCATTACAGCATTTCTGCATGGTTGATTGTGCATTTCTGATGGGAGCCATAGAGTGCATACCCTGCATTCCATAGTAAATGGCCTTGTAGGATACCCCCACACACAGAGCACCTCTGGTAGAGTTATGAGTTGTACCAGATATAGGAGTCATAGTAAATGCCAGTGTTGCTAGCAAACAGATTCAGAATGATTCCCTTAGTTTTACACACAACCTAGCTGTTAATGGAGTGTAAGCCTTTTCTGTTTATATAGACCCTTTCCTGTTCCCCAGGTGGTGCTTTGATCTGAATGTGCTTGCAGTCTATGGCAACCAAGACTTCAGGGAAAGTCTGCTATAGGGTAGAAATCCTGCATAGTTGTAGCTCTGCCCTTGGGGTTATGGGGAAAATATATATAGTCACTGTCATGCTGTAGCATAGCATTCAGGAATTGATGTAGAATCCTGGATGCTGATGCCTGTGACACCCCCAGCATGTCCCTTGTTGTTTTCTGGAAGACTCTTGAAGCTAATATTCTAAGTGGTTCACATACCTTGGTCTCCACAGGTATCGGTTCTCTCAGTTTGCCCTTGTTCGCAGTTGAGGATGACAGAGGTTGCAGAGTTCCTGGGGTGTGTGTCTAGCCACCCTGTATTGCTCTACTGTTTCCCCCTCATGCAGACCATGAATAGTTAAATGAGGTCTAACACCCTTCTCTTCCTTGCCCAAGGTCTTGCAGCAGCATAGACGTCAGCCTGTTGCACATACACATGCAGAAGAGCAGCAGCAGCCCCTAACATTGTTTCTATGCAGTGTAGTTTCCATGGCTGTAATCCTATAGGTTTTGGAATTTGAGTCAAAAACTTACACTAGGTGTACGCAATTGTTTTATAGCTTGTTAAATAGCTCTGTCATCTTGGATTAGTTGATTAACATACAATGTGGCTTCTTATGCTGTAAATAGTATGCCACAGTGTTTGGTCAGGTCATGATATACCAGTAGTACCACATGGCCACTGTCTGCAGACTCTGTGACGCTTTCAAAGAAGTTAACCAGAATCAGTAGACAGAATCTACCCTTCACAAAGCCAAACTATTGGAGGTAAATCAAATAAGATTCTTAATGAGGTGAGTAATATTATGCTCCATGGCTTTGCAGATGAAGATCGATAGATCTGTAATTACCTGGGTCATTTGCATGACTACACTTATAGAAGGGCATCACAACAGTAGTGAGACACTCATAATGGACTAAACCAGTAACTAAACTTAGGCTAAACAATTTAAGTCATGATTAAAACTATGAATTAAGCAAATAGGCATATTGTTAGGTTCCCATGGTAAAAGTAGTTTTGGTCTTGAGCAGCACTTTCAGCAAATGATCCTTACAGATAACTGGTGGAGTAAGGGATTCAGGTAGTTTAGGGGTTTGGATAGATGTCTCAGATGTAAAGTTGCCACTGAATTTGTATGCAAGGATGTTGGCGATATAGGGTATTATTACTTAGTTTTCTAATATAGCCAAAGAAAACATTATAATTATCTTTGGCTTTAGAGATCAGTCTATGCTCATGGGCATCTTTAGTGGACCTCCTAGTGGTTTTCATTTTTTTTTCTTTTTAATGCTTCTGATATTTTCCTTGAAAAGATCAGTTTTGGATCTGCTGCATAATCAAAGAAGTTTTGTTGTTTTGTCAGAGAGTTTATTTATGATAGTGGACCAATAAGGTAGTTTATTTTTGAACTTCTAATAATATTTGGTTCTGGTAGGGACTGCTAACTCTATGCATTTTTCTAAATGGGTGTAGAATTCCTTAGTGAAGCATGCTGCTGTATCATAGTCAGGGTGTTGCTGTCAAAAGTGAGTTTTTTAGTTATTTATAAAGTAGATTTATAGTCTTTAAATGGTCAGTGAGGTTTTTATAGGGGCTTTGTGGAGTTTAAAGGTGAAGGTCATAATTTTGTGATCTGACATCACTGGGGAAAGAGATAGCAGAGAGGTACTGCTCATATGATGTTAGCTGCAGTGATCAGCACAAAAGTCAGCAGAGAAAGAGTGAAAAAATAACATGGAAACAGCTGGAGAGAACTCCACTGGTCATAGAACAAGCAGTTATAGAACCCGAAACTGTAGGAACACACGGGAATCAAATTCAGAGTGCAGAATGGAAACAGCTGCAGAGAACTCCACTGGTCATAGAACAAGCAATTATAGAACCCAAAACTGTAGGAACACACAGGAATCAAATTTGGAGTGCAGAGAAAGCATCAGATACACTTCATGTTGAATATAGTGTAGTTAACCAGTTTCACCCAAAAGTTGCACCACTTGCATTTAATGTAAAAGAAAACACAAGACAGACAGAATCAAAGACCAAGCAATGTAAATTGATGGTGCACTGAAAGGATAAACCCATTTAAGAGAGTGTTTTAATACAAATAACCATGGTCTGTCGCTGGATTTATGTCATTTTATGGAAAATAAAACCCACTAACAAGAATGAAACTGAATCATATGGTTTACATTTGCTACCATCATTCTTAACCAAAATGATGAGCCTAATACAGGAGTCTGTACAAAAGAGGCCTGCATATGGCATACAATGATTATGGTGCTATGCTTGTCTCCAACGTACAAGTATGAATAGGAAGTGTTCAAGCCAGAGGAGTACCCAGGGTATGTTTACCCAGTGTCAGTAAGCTTACGGGTTAACTGAAGTAGCATCTTACTGGATGATATGGCTTATCCCCATACATTAGTGCTGGGGGTATCACATGACAGTGTCCCAAAATGACCTTTCTGTGGCTTGTGAAACTGTAGTGTTGGGACACACTGGGATGATAGACCACAATGCCCTGTTTGGGGAAAGCCACGTTATCCTTCCTTATAAACCAAACAAACATAAAAGCATAAATATAGCATGTATTTACATCCCCCCAGGCAACAATAATAACAAAACCTTAGAGGACTTTCTCCACTGGTTAACTCAAACTCACCCCCAGGAATCCATAGTGTTAGGTGACTTCAACATCGATTGGAATTCCTTTTCATCTAGCTCCCCATCTAGCAGCATAAATCTACATGGCTTTTCTCAGCTCATATCCACTCCTACCAGACTAGGTAAACCCCAAAACAAAGACAGCATCCTGGACTGGATCCTTACTAATAAAGATCCTGACCAGTACTCAGCAGGTACTCACCCAGAGGACATGAGTGATCACTTACTCACCTATGTTATCAAATTCAAGAAAATCACCCCCCTTCTTACAACCATAAAAAAATCAGGAACAATAATAAATTCAACGCCTCCATTTTTCAAACTGAACTTAAAGCCCACAACTGGACAATACTCAAGTCTCTTCCTCTTGAAGAGGCAGTTATCTACTTCAACACCACCTTCCTCAAGATTTTAGATTCCCATGCTCCAATACGGTCCATTAGAACTAAAACCAAAACCGCGCCATGGCTCTCTAAGGAAACAAAATCCAAAATCCTATCTAGAAACAAGATGTGGGTCACATGGCGTACCTCTAAAGACCCCCACGCCCACCAAACCTTCCGGCAACTTAGAAATGAAACTAAAAGAATGATCTTAAATGATAAAAAAAACTTCTTCCTCCACCTCCAACACAAACACCTTAATAATCCACAAAAATTCTGGGCAGGCTTAAACAAGCTCCTGCACCCAGGCCAGGCAACCACCCCCACTCCAACAACTTGCAAACAACAGTGCCCTGTAAACATTGCTAACACATTCAATAGTTTCTTCACATAAACTATACAATCCCTGGCCACACAATTCAAACAAACAACCAGCCCACTCCACTACCCATGCCATCAGAATACTACAACTACATCAGATCATCTATTTACCTTCGATCCAGTACCCATATCCTCTAAAACATCTCTTCTTAAAAAACTAAAACCCACTAAGCTAGCAGCTGACCTTCTCCCAGCTGAGTTTCTGCAAAAAGCAGCTGAGGCCATTTCCTATCCTGTCTCCATAATCATAAACCGTACCTTGTCAGAAGCCTTCATCCCCCCCATATGGAAAATGTCCCACATTATTCCTCTCCATAAAGGTGGTAGCTCACTAGAGCTAACCAACTACAGACCTATAGCTATACTCTCACCCCTGGCCAAAATTATGGAAAAGTGTGTCCACAAACAACTGATGGAACACCTCACCAAAAATAAAATTCTAGCCAACTCCCAACATGGCTTCAGGCCAAATCACAGTACCACATCAGCTCTACTATCTTTTTCTAATACCATCAATAACTTCAGAAACAATAATAAACTATCATCTGCTCTTTTCTTAGACCTCTCCAAGGCCTTTGACATGGTGAACCACATTCAACTCCTCCATACATTAAAAAAACTATCACTCAGCAATTCCATGCTGAAATGGTTCCAATCCTACCCGTCCAATAGGCAACAGGCTGTTCTATGGCAGGACAAATTATCCACATGCCTACCTGTTACACTTGGAGTTCCCCAAGGATCTATTCTTGGCCCTCTTCTCTTCACCATCTTTGTTAATGACCTGCCCACAATCACCCCCCATGCCACATGCATTCAATATGCAGATGATTCGACTATCATCAGCACCGCCTCCAACCTGGCAGACCTCACTGCTTCAACCCAAGACACCTTCAACCTAATAGAAAAATGGTTCTCAAGTCGTCAACTAGTTCTCAACCCCAACAAAACAAAACTACTTACTTTCTCACCCACTAACAAGACTCTTCACCCCACCTTCTCTATTACATCCTCCAATGGAATCACTATATCACCAGAAGCTCACACAAAGCTATTAGGTATTACTATTGATAACTCCCTTAAATTTGACACCCATTTCAATCTAACCATCAAAACCGTCAATAAAAAGCTTGGCTCTCTCTATAAAGTAAAACACTTTCTCACTCCTCACGCTAAAATTACAATTGCCAGCACACACATACTATCAACTCTTTTCTATGCCTCCCCCCTTTATACAAACCTAAACAAGACAACCCTTAACAAACTTGCTTCTTGTTACAATCACATAGCTAGATTTGCCACAAATTCCACCTTTAGAACGCACCACTGCACTAACTTGAAGCAACTAGGGTGGTTAGAGTTTTCCAGCCAACTCCATTTCAACCAACTCAAAACGGCTCACGAGATACTGTATCACCCAGAGAAAACACCAGCTCTGAAAAACATCATTCACCCCTATATTAACCTGCAATCTTTACGCTCCTCCAATAAGATCTTAGCTCAAACTACCAAAGCCAATAATTCTGCTGGGGATTCTCTATTCTCAAACTTTGTAGGTAAAATGTGGAACTCCCTACCGACCATGCTCACCACAGAACCTTCACTCCTACAATTCAAAAAAAAGCTTAAACCCCATCTCAATACTCTCTGGCAATGTCCCTGTTCCAAACCTGATTAACCAGTATCATTTACCCTTCTCTTACCTCACTATTCTTAACCACTTTTTAACAAGGCGCCTCGCCTTTGTAACTGACCTATGTTTTTTTTTATATGCTGCTGTTATTTTTTTCCCAAGATGTGATGTATCTTTATATTGTATTTAGAACTCAACTATCTTCCTTTTTTGCATTAACAATGTTCATATGTCTGTTATGTACCTGGAGCTTTTCTCCCCGGGCCTCCGCTGAAAATGGACATGTATCCAGTCGGACTCTCCCGGTTAACAAATGTAAAATAAAAATAAATAAAAATAAATAAATAAAAGAGAAGACAATAAAGAAGGAAACAGGGATGTTGGTCCCTCAAGTGGGATAGGGATCTGGCCCCGAAATAAAGACTATGGCTGAATTCATGGAGGACGGAAGGGTTTCTTTTTTCTTTTTTTAAAGAGGGATAGAGCTTTGACTAACTAGACAAAGATGCTATTGAGATCTACATAGTAGAGAAGAAGTTAAACTTTGTGGTTGTAACAATTGTGCCTGCAACCCTAAAAGTTGGAGTATTGGGCTAAATTTGCCTGATATTAACTGAGAGTTAATTATATGAATTTAATTTAATGTTACCTGCCTGTACTGGCCTCTGAATATTCTTTATAATGTGTCTGAAATGGTATGGTGCAACTGTAGCAGACAATCAGAATGAAGTTTAAATGCATATCAATCCGAAACATTAAAACTTTATACAGGTTGCAGCAGACAGACAGCTCAAGCATAACACAATGAGAAATAATTTGAGTGAGATTATTCAAGTCATTAAACTGTTACAGTTATTCAAGGTTGTACATAAGTGTTAATATCATTAGTCCGAAAAGGTCTTGCCTTTGGCCATGTATCTGTTGAGGAAACAACCTATGACACACTGACCACACTACAATGGGGAAGTCTCTCATATATAATTTAGAGCAGTACTAGATTTGTATAATAGGCTTCTGACATATTATAAAAGATGTTAGGATCTGTAGGGACTGACCAGTGGTAGACATTAAATTACACAGAACTTTGAAATTCATCTGGTCAGTGGTTTTGCATGATAAGATCAGGGACAGATGGGGTGGACTGAGGTGTGAGTACAAAAACACAAAAAATACTATCCTTTCAGAGGAAATGTTTCCAGTGTGGGGAAATATGCTAAGCCAGGCTGGCAGCAACACCACAGGACTTAGGAAGGGTAGGAGGAAATGAAGTAGCTGCCACTGACTCATACATGCAGGATTTGCCAAACATTTTGAAAGTTTGTAAACTTTCAAACTGTTATTATCTTTTTCAAATGGTAGCAATGAGTTATTAAGCTGATACATAATCTTTTTACTACCTTAAAAAAGTGTGACAGTTTACATGCATGTAATCCCGATCACTTACAGACAACAGGAATGTAGGAGAATGGTTGTGATGCTAAGGGAGGCACTTTAAACTTTCTTGATGCATCTCTGTTTAGCAGATCAGACTGAGCCGTCTTGAGTATTGAACTAGTGGTGATTGGTTGAATAAGAGAGGAAAAATAATTATAAACTCTGTTGTAAAATCAATTCCTCAAATGCACCACTTTCCTCAAGATGGATTCACTTTACTATAATGTAAACAGCACAGACCACTGGGAGCTATACCTTTAAAGGCTTACTCCCATATCTCCATAGGTCCATCCTCCTACATTTAAAGGCGTACTCCTCATTATTCTCTCTCTCTCTCTATTTCCCACATGTCCACAGGTCCATCCTCCTACCTTTAAAGGCTTATTCCTCATCTCTCTCTCTCTCTCTCTCTCTCTCTTTATTTCGCATATGTCCGTAGGTCCAACCTCCTGCCTTTAAAGGTTTACTCCTCATTACTCTCTCTCTTTATTTCCCACATGTCTACAGGTCCATTCTCCTACCTTTAAAGGCTTATTCCTCATCTCTCTCTCTCTCTCTCTCTCTCTCTCTCTTTATTTCCCATACGTCCGTAGGTCCAACCTCCTGCCTTTAAAGGCTTACTCCTTATTACTCTCTCTCTTTATTTCCCACATGTCCATAGGTCCATCCTCCTACCTTTAAAGGCTGACTCCTCATTATTCTCTCTCTCTTTATTTCCCACACGTCCATAGGTCCATCTTCCTACCTTTGAAGGCTTACTCCACATTACTCTCTCTCTGTTTTACACATATCCATAGGTCCATCCTCCTACCTTTAAAGGCTTACTTCTTATTACTCTCTCTTTATTTCCCACATGTCCATAGGTCCATCCTCCTACCTTTAAAGGCTTACTCCTCATTACTCTCTCTCTCTCTATTTCCCACATGTCCATAGGTCCACCCTCCTACCTTTAAAGGGTTACTCCTCATTACTCTCTCTCTCATTATTTCCCACATGTCCATAGGTCCATCCTACTGCCTTGAAAGGCTTACTCCTTATTACACTCTCTTTATTTCCCACATGTCCATAGGTCCATCCTCCTACCTTTAAAGCCTTAAACCTCATTACTCTCTCTCTCTCTCTTTATTTCCCACATGTCCATAGGTCCATCCTCCTAACTTTAAAGGCTTACTTCTCATTAATCTCTCTCTCTCTCTATTTCCCACATGTCCATAGTTACATCCTCCTGCCTTTAAAGGCTTACTCCTCATTACTCTCTTTCTTTATTTTCCACATCTTATTAGGTCCGTCCTCCTACCTTTAAAGGTTTACTCCTCATTACTCTCTCTCTCTCTCTCTCTTTATTTCCCACATGTCCATAGGTCCATCCTCCTACCTTTAAAGGCTTACTCCTCATTACTCTCTCTTTATTTACCATATGCCCATAGGTCCATCCTCCTACTTTTAAAGGCTTACTCCTCATTACTCTGTCTTTATTTCCAATATGTCCATAGGTCCATCCTCCTCCCTTTAAAGGCTTATTCCTCATTACGCTCTCTTTATTTCCCATATGTCCATATGTCCATCCTCCTACCTTTAAAGACTTACTCTTCATTACTCTCACTCTCTATATTTCCCAGATGTCTGTAGGTCAATTCACCTACCTTTAAAGGCTTACTCCTTATTACTCTCTCTCTCTTTATTTCACACATGTCCATAGGTCCACCCTCCTACCTCAAAGGCTTACTCCTCATTACACTCTCTCTCTTTATTTCACACATGTCCATAGGTCCATCCTCCTACCTTTAAAGGCTTACTCCTCATTACTCTCTCTCTCTATTTCCCACATGTCCACAGGTCCATCCACCTACCTTTAAAGGCTTACTCCTCATTACTCTCTCTTTATTTCCAATATGTCCATAGGTCCATCCTCCTACTTTTAAAGGGTTACACCTCATTACTGTCTCTTTATTTCCCATATGTCCATAGGTCCATCCTCCTACCTTTAAAGGCTTACTCCTTATTACTCTCTCTTTATTTCTCACATATCCATAGGTCCATCCTCCTACCTTTAAAGGCTTACTCCTCATTACTCTCTGTATATTTCCCATATGTCCATAGGTATATCCTGCTACCTTTAAAGGCTGACTCCTCATTTCTCTCTCTCTCTATCTCTCTCTCTTTATTTACCACATCTCCATATGTCCATCCACCTGCCTTTAAAGCATTACTCCTCATTACTCTCTCTTTCTTTTTTTCCCACATCTCCATAGGTCCATACTCCTACCTTTAAAGGCTTACTCCTCATTATTCTCTCTCTCTCTCTCTCTCTCTCTCTCTCTCTCTCTCTCTTTATTTACCACATGTCCATAGGTCCATCCTCCTTCCTTTAAAGGCTGACTCCTCATTACTCTCTCTTTTTCTATTTCCCACATCTCCATAGGTCCATCCTCCTACCTTTAAAGGCTTACTCCTTATTACTCTCTTTTTATTTCCCACATGTCCATAGGTCCATCCTCCTACCTTTAAAGGGTTACTCCTCATTACTCTCTCTCTCATTATTTCCCACATGTCCATAGGTCCATCCTACTGCCTTGAAAGGCTTACTCCTCATTACTCTCTCTCTTTATTTCCCACATGTCCATAGATCCATCCTCCTACCTTTAAAGGCTTACTCCTCATTACTCTCTCTCTATTTCCCACATATCCATAGGTCCATCCTCCTACCTTTAAAGGCTTACTCCTTATTACTCTCTCTTTATTTCCCACATGTCCATAGGTCCATCCTCCTACCTTCAAAGCCTTAAACCTCATTACACTCTCTCTCTCTCTCTTTATTTCCCACATGTCCATAGGTCCATCCTCCTAACTTTAAAGGCTTACTTCTCATTAATCTTTCTCTCTCTCTCTCTATTTCCCACATGTCCATAGTTACATCCTCCTGCCTTTAAAGGCTTACTCCTCATTACTCTCTTTCTTTATTTTCCACATCTCATTAGGTCCATCCTCCTACCTTTAAAGGCTTACTCCTCATTACTCTCTCTCTCTTTATTTCCCACATGTCCATAGGTCCATCCTCCTACCTTTAAAGGCTTACTCCTCATTACTCTCTCTTTATTTCCCATATGTCCATAGGTCCATCCTCCTACCTTTAAAGGCTTACTCCTCATTACTCTGTCTTTATTTCCCATATGTCCATAGGTCCATCCTCCTCCCTTTAAAGGCTTATTCCTCATTACGCTCTCTTAATTTCCCATATGTCCATATGTCCATCCTCCTACCTTTAAAGACTTACTCTTCATTACTCTCACTCTCTATATTTCCCAGATGTCCGTAGGTCAATTCGCCTACCTTTAAAGGCTTACTCCTTATTACTCTCTCTCTCTTTATTTCACACATGTCCATAGGTCCACCCTCCTACCTTCAAAGGCTTACTCCTCATTACACTCTCTCTCTTTATTTCACACATGTCCATAGGTCCATACTCCTACCTTTAAAGGCTTACTCCTCATTACTCTCTCTCTCTCTCTCTATTTCCCACATGTCCACAGGTCCATCCGCCTACCTTTAAAGGCTTACTCCTCATTACTCTCTCTTTATTTCCAATATGTCCATAGGTCCATCCTCCTACTTTTAAAGGGTTACTCCTCATTACTGTCTCTTTATTTCCCATATGTCCATAGGTCCATCCTCCTACCTTTAAAGGCTTACTCCTTATTACTCT
This sequence comes from Protopterus annectens, assembly GCF_019279795.1. Lineage (NCBI taxonomy): Eukaryota > Metazoa > Chordata > Ceratodontiformes > Protopteridae > Protopterus > Protopterus annectens. The sequence continues at coordinate 766,400,081 of NC_056749.1, forward strand.
CTCTTTATTTCTCACATGTCCAAACGTCCATCCTCCTACCTTTAAAGGCTTACTCCTCATTACTCTCTGTATATTTCCCATATGTCCATAGGTATATCCTGCTACCTTTAAAGGCTGACTCCTCATTTCTCTCTCTCTCTATCTCTCTCTCTTTATTTACCACATCTCCATATGTCCATCCACCTGCCTTTAAAGCATTACTCCTCATTACTCTCTCTTTCTTTTTTTCCCACATGTCCATAGGTCCATCCTCCTACTTTTAAAGGCTTACTCCTCATTACTATCTCTCTCTTTATTTCACCCATCTCCATAGGTCCATACTCCTACCTTTAAAGGCTTACTCCTCATTATTCTCTCTCTCTCTTTATTCACCACATGTCCATAGGTCCATCCTCCTTCCTTTAAAGGCTGACTCCTCATTACTCTCTCTCTTTCTATTTCCCACATCTCCATAGGTCCATCCTCCTACCTTTAAAGGCTTACTCCTTATTACTCTCTCTTTATTTCCCACATGTCCATAGGTCCATGCTCCTAACTTTAAAGGCTTACTCCTCATTACTCTCTCTCTCTCTGTTTATTTCCCACATATCCATAGGTCCATCCTCCTACTTTTAAAGGCTTACTACTCATTACTCTCTCTCTTTATTTCCCACATATCCGTAGGTCCATCCTGTCACATATTGATGTCATTGTTGGACAACTCACACATATTCTACTTAGGTACATTTTAAATATCAGTATGCAAGTATCTGCCATTCATTCATGTTCTTACCCATTTATTTTCCTGTTCTAGGTTCAAAACGTAGCTTGATAGACCTGCAGTTACAACTGTTATAATTCAGGGCTGATTCTATCAGATGTTAGCAGTACACAGCCATCACATGGATAAGTAAAGGTTGTGAACATTGCCTGCCATCAATTTTACTGTATGTATCAGTATAGGATGACAATTGTACCCATTATGTGGTCAGTACATGTGCTATCCATTGCCTCTTGTCCAGGGCAAAGCCATATTGTACACACCTAGGTCTACCTACACCCACAGTAGCTGGTGGTTCCCTCTCTGAGTCCTCAACTGCATGTGGCTGTGATGACCTTGCCAGTGAAGGGAATGTGTTCCCCTTTCCCTTGGTGTTCCCGTTGAAGCTGTTTACTCAGGATAATATTGTGTAAGGTAGTACAGACAGTGATAATTTTGGCACAAGTACTGGCATCATATTGCAAGCCCCACCCTGATTTATCTAAGCACCAAAACTGTGACTTCAGTAGCCCAAATATATGCTTTATGATATTTCTTGTTTGAAAGTGTGTCTCATTACAGCATTTCTGCATGGTTGATTGTGCATTTCTGATGGGAGCCATGGCTCAAGTGCATACCATGCATTCCATAGTAAATGGCCTTGTAGGATACCCCACACACACACACACACAGACCACCTCTGGTACAGCTATGAGCTGTATAATACACAACACAGAATCAGGCAAGACCAAAGGGCATCCAACAAACAACACCAAATGAACGATATAAAAGTTTAATACAGTAGTTTAAAGCGCTTTTCATCTGCAAGGTATGCAGACTTCCTCAGAAACATGTACAAAGGTTACAATCAATCCTTATAAAGGAGATCATACTCGCTAATTACTAAAAACATCAATAAAACAATTAATTACAATTAATTTAAACAATAAGTTTCCATAGACACAAACTCCTCCAATCAATTAACTCCACCACCATCCTAAACAGTAAGAATAAAAACTACGTTATCTAACTCTAAAGTGAATTACTGAATTAAAGGCTTCCATAATAAAAACCCCACTACAACTTACTCAATGTATATGTATTAATACTGATAATATTTACGTTCAGTACTATGTTAGTACCCTGTAAAAAACTCCATTGATTTAATTATTATAACTATATAGTGTTATGTTATAATATAATATAAAATAAAATATGTAATATATAATATAAAATATGTAATATATAACATATATAACATTAAGCCCACACCTGGCTATCTCTGCAAACTTCTAAGTTTTAAAACACTGCTGATTGAACACGAGTCATTCAATCCTGGGAAAGAATACGCATTAAGCCTAATTTGCCATTTAAGTTCTGATTCTTCTAATAGTAAAGGTAAGGGAGCACCCCTCTTGTTTTTAAGTATTTGGTCAATAACCAGAAACTTGAAACTATGTTCATTATAGCTACAAATGTGTTTATCCAGTGCATTCTCCTGTTTTTTTCTTCGTAATGGCATACTGATGCTCATAAACTAGTTCACGTAGTTTCCGCTCCGTTTTACCTAAGTAAAATGTGGAGCATCTCTGGCACTTGTTTTATTGATGTTTTTAGTAATTAGCGAGTATGATCTCCTTTATAAGGATTGATTGTAACCTTTGTACATGTTTCTGAGGAAGTCTGCATACCTTGCAGACGAAAAGCGCTTTAAACTACTGTATTAAACTTTTATATCGTTCATTTGACATTGTTTGTTGGATGCCCTTTGGTCTTGCCGGATTCTGTGTTGTGTATTATCCAGTGGTTTCTTGGTCTACTTGTATCGTTTGGAGTTTTTTTGACAGCTATGAGCTGTACCAGATATAGGAGTCATAGTAAATACCAGGGTTGCCAACAAACACATTCAGGATGATTCCCTTAGTTTTACACACAACCAAGCAGTTAATAGAGTGGAAGCCTTTTCTGTTTATATAGACCCTTTCCTTTTCCCTGGGTGGTGCTTTGATCTCAACTTGCATGCAGTCTATGGTAACCAAGACTTCAGGGAAAGTCTGCTATAAAGTAGAAATCCTGCATAGTTGTAGCTCTGTCCTTGGGGTTATGGGGAAAATATATATAGTGACTGGCATGCTGTAGCATAGCATTCAGGAATTGATGTAGAATCCTGGATGCTGATGCCTGTGACACCCCCAGCATGTCTCTGATGGTTTCTGGAAGACTCTTGAAGCTAATATTCTGAGTGGTTCACATATCTTGGTTTCCACAGGTATTGGTTCTCCTCAGTTTGCCCTTGTTTGCAGTTGAGGATGACAGAGGTTGCAGAGTTCCTGGAGTGCGTGTCTAGCCACCCTGTATTGCTCTACTGTTCCCCCCTCATGCAGACCATGAAAAGTTATACGAGGTCAAAACACCCTTCTTCTTCTTGCCCAAAGTTTATCAGCAGAGGGGTAGACTTCAGCCTGTTGCACATACACATGGAGAAGAGCAGCAGTAGCCACTAACATTGTTTCCATGTAGTGTAGTTTCCATGGCTGTATTCCAATAGGTTTTGGAATTTGAGTCAAAAACCTACACTAGGTGTACGCAATTGCTTTTTAGCTTGTTGAATAGCTCTGTCATTTTGGATTAGTTGAGTAACATACAATGTGGCTTCTTATGCTGTAAATAGTATGCCACAGTGTTTGGTCAGGTCATAATATACCAGTAGTACCACATGGCCACAGTCTGCAGACTTTGTGACCCTTTCAAAGAAGTTAACCAGAATCAGTAGATAGAATCTACCCTTCACAAAGCCAAATTATTGGAGGTAAATCAAATAAGATTCTTAATGAGTTGAGTAATTTTATGCTTCATGGCTTTGCAGATGAAGATTGATAGATCTGTAATTACCTGGGTCATTTGTTTGACTGCACTTATAGATGGGCATCACAACAGTAGTGAGACACTCATAATGGACTAAACCAGTTGCTAAACTTAGGTTAAACTGTTTAAGTCATGATTAAAACTATAAATTAAGCAACCAGGCATATTGTTAGGTTCCCATGGTAAAAGTAATTTTGGACTTAAGCAGCACTTTCACCAAATGATCCTTACAGATAACTGGTGGAGTAAGGGATTCAGGTAGTTTAGGGGTTTGGATAGAAGTCTCAGATGTAAAGATGCCACTGAATTTGTATTCAATGATGTTGGCAATGTAGGGTATTATTACTTAGTTTTCTAATATAGCCAAAGAAAACATTATAATTATCTTTGGCTTTAGAGGTCAGTCTATGCTCATGGGCATCTTTAGTGGACCTCCTAGTGGTTTTCATTTTTTTTTCTTTTTAATACTTCTGATGTTTTCCTTGAAAAGAGCAGTTTTGGATCTGCTGCATAATCAAAGTTTTGTTGTTTTGTCAGAGAGTTTATTTATGATGGTGGACCAATAAGGTAGCTTATTTCTGAACTTCTAATAATATATGGTTCTAGTAGGGACTGCTAACTCTATGCATTTTTCTAAATGGGTATAGAATTCCTTAATGAAGCATATTGCTGTATCATAGTCGGGGTGTTGCTGTCAAAAGTGATTTTTTTTAGTTATTTACAAAGTAGATTTATAGTCTTTAAATAGTCAGTGAGGTTTTTATAGGGGCTTTGTGGAGTTTAAAGGTGAAAGTCATAAGTATGTGATCTAACATCTCTGGGGAAAGAGATAGCAGAGAGGTATTGTAAGAGGTGGCCATATTGGTAAGACCCTTGTCAAAAATTCTACATCCTTTAGTAGATTTGCTTACCAAATGATTAAGAGAGTTTTTGTTTATAAAGTCTGGGAATTTTTGGGCATATCCTACATTGGAGGAATACGTGTTGCAGTTTATTGAAGGGTAGTTAAAGTCATGCAAAATAGTGGCATTTATGGTGATAGGAGAACATTTAGAAATCTGAGGAATTTTGCGTGGTCATCAGAGGGACAAGGAATTTGTTTTGTGACAAGTTACTGATTGAAAATTAATCCTACGTACAGTGATCTATAGTTGAAGGTGTTTGGTTTGTGGGGCTCCAGGGATCTGCTGCATGCTAGATGTTTCCAGATCTCTCAACTATAACAATTTTGGAGGTATGCACATATTTTCAGGCTTGATTTATCCTTTTTTAAAATACATGGACATGAGCTGGAATAGGAATGCAAAAACAGGCAAAGCTTTATTAATATGCTTCAGATGGAAAAGTAAAGGTTGCATGGCAAACTGGCAGAATGGTATACTACCATTCCTGAGGTCTATATTATATTCTCAAAAGCCGACAATGTCAAATCCGACATTGTCGACACGGGAATAGCGAAAGTGCAGAACATCGAACAGGCAAACGGAAATCGCCGTAAGGGGAGATTTCCATTTACTTCAATGTAGTGTGGTCTCGGAGTTGGTATATTTAAGTAGGGGGGTGTGGGGGGTGAAGGGGGATTGCTACACCCTTTAGATTTTCTTTTTTTTTTTTTATTTATTTTGATGAACATTTGAAAATTTAATATTTCGATCATTAAAGGTCGACCTTTAATGATTTGAACTATTAAACTTTCGATGTTCTAAGTACTAAGTATAAAAACCTGGAGTCTGAAGACTAAAACCAAAACAATTCTTTATAAAAATCAAATAATACATTAAAACAATTTCTAGAAATCATCATTTCCCATGCTGAGCTAATACAAGAAAGTTAGTTTGCTGCAGCAGACATGCAAAAAGAAATTCTTCCCTCAAAGTGAAGGAATGTCTCATGCTGCTCATCTGATGTTGGCAGAGGTTATCAGCACAAAAATCAGCAGAGGCAGAGTGAAAAAAAAACGTGGAAACAGCTGCAGAGAACTCCACTGGTCATAGAACAAGCAGTTATAGAACCCAAAACTGTAGGAACACACAGGAATCAAATTCGGAGTGCAGAATGGAAACAGCTGCAGAGAACTCCACTGGTCATAGAACAAGCAGTTATAGAACCTGAAATTGTAGGAACACACGGGAATCCAATTAGGAGTGCAGAATGGAAACAGCTGCAGAGAACTCCACTGGTCATAGAACAAGCAGTTATAGAACCCGAAACTGTAGGAACACACGGGAATCAAATTCAGAGTGCAGAATGGAAACAGCTGGAGAGAACTCCACTGGTCATAGAACAAGCAGTTATAGAACCTGAAACTGTAGGAACACACGGGAATCAAATTTGGAGTGCAGAGAAAGCATCAGATACACTTCATGTTGAGTATAGTGTAGTTAACAAATTTCACCCAGCAGTCACGCCACTTGCATTTAATGTAAAATAAAACACAAGACAGACAGAATCAAAGGCTAAGCAATGTAAATTGATGGTGCATTGAAAGTATAAACCCATTTACGAGAGTTTTTTATTACAAATAACCATGGTCTGTCACAGGATTTATATTATTTTATGGAAAATGAGACCCACTAACAAGAATGAAACTGAATCATATGGTTTACATTTGCTAACATCATTCTTAACCAAAATGATGAACCTATTACAGGAGTCTGTACAAAAGAGGCCTGCATATGGCATACAATGATTATGGTGCTATGTTTGTCTCCAACGTACAAGTATGAATAGGAAGTGTTCAAACCAGAGGAGTACCTGGAGTATGTTTACCCAGTGTCAGTAAGCTTACGGGATAACTGAAGTAGCATCGTGCTGGATGATATGGCTTATTCCCATACATTAGTGCTGGGGGAGATCACATGACAGTGTCCCAAAATGACCTTTCTGTGGCTTGTGAAACTGTAGTGTTGGGACACACTGAGATGATAGACCACAATGTCCTGTTTGGGGAAAGCCACATTATCCTTCCTTATAAAAGAGAAGACAAGAAACAAGGAAACAGGGATGTTGGTCCCTCAAGTGGGATAGGGATCTGGCCCCGAAATAAAGACTATGGCTGAATTCGTGGAGGACGGAAGGGTAATATTTTTCTTTTGTAAAGGGGGATAGAGCTTTGACTAAATAGACAAGGATGCTATTGAGACCTATATAGTAGAGAGGAAGTCAAACTTTGTGGTTGTAATAATTGTGCCTGCAACCCTAAAATTTGGAGTATTGGGCTTAATTTTTCTAAAATTAACTGAGAGCTAATTATATGAATTTAATTTAATGTTATCTGCCTGTACTGGTCTCTTAGTATTCTTTATAATGTGTCTGAGATGGGACGGTGCAACTGTAGCAGACAATCAGAATGAAGCTTAAATGCATAGCAATCCGAAACATTAAAACTTTATACAGGTTGCAACAGACAGACAGCTCAATCATAACACAATGAGAAATAATTTGAATGAGATTATACAAGTCATTAAACTGTTACAGTTATTCAAGGTTGTACATACGTGTTAATATCATTAGTCTGAAAAGGTCTTGCCTTTGGCTATGTATCTGTTGAGGAAACAACCTATGACACACTGACCACACTACAATGGGGAAGTCTCTCATATATAATTTAGAGCAGTACTAGATTTGTATAACAGGCTTCTGACATATTATAAAAGATGTTAGGATCTGTAGGGACTGAACAGTGGTAGACATTAAATTACATAGACCTTTGAAATTCATCTGGCCAGTGGTTTTGCATGATACAATCATGGACAGATGGGGTGGTCTGAGATGTGAGTACAAAAACACAAAAAAAATTATCCTTTCAGAGGAAATGTTTCCAATGTGGGGCAACACACTAAGCCAGGCTGAGCAGGAGCACCACAGGACATAGGAAGGGTAGGGGGAAATGAAGTAGCTGCCACTGACTCTTACATGAAGGATTTGCCAAACATTTTGAAAGTTTGTAAACTTTCAAACTGTTATTATCTTTTTCAAATGGTAGCAATGAGTTATTAAGCTCATACATAATAGTTTTACTACCTTAAAAAAGTGTGACAGTTTACATGCATGTAATCCCAATCACTTACAGACAACAGGAATGTGGGAGAATGGTTGTGATGCTAAGGTAGGCACTTTAAACTTTCTTGATGCATCTCTGTTTAGCAGATCAGACTGAGCCGTCTTGAGTATTGAACTAGTGTTGATCGGTTGAATAAGTGAGGAAAAATAACTATTAACTCTATTAAGTCAATTCCTCAAATGCACCACTTTCCTCAGGATGGATTCACTTTATTATAACGTAAACAGCACTGACCACTGGGAGCTATTCCTTTAAAGGCTTACTCCCATATGTCCATAGGTCCATCCTCCTGCCTTTAAAGGCTTATTCCTCATTACTCTCTCTCTCTCTCTCTTTATTTCCTACATGTCCATAGGTCCATCCTCCTACCTTTTATGACTTATTCCTTATTACTCTCCCTTTATTTCCCACATGTCCATAGGTCCATCCTCATGTACACTGACCTACTCAGTCCTCACTTGATACTGCTTCTGCTATATATTTATAGGTTCTAACTTCTATTCCACCTCTCCTGTCCTATAGTGATTGAACTCTGTCATTGTCTTTTTGGTTTCTATAACTTACATGCTCCCTATTTTCTGTGTTATCTTCCTTTATTCTTGTTTGTTACTTGTTGTTGCCTTGTTTGAAAATGTAATCTTGAGTTAAGGAAATATTATTGCATCTGTCTGTGTTACTAACAAATTCTGCAGCATTTCTCTCCAGGTCTCTACATAAAGGGGGCTTTGTCCATTTGCTCTTTCCTGGTAAACACAAAAGCTAATACATAAATTCATACACACATATGCATATATACATTAACAGATGCAAAAAGCAATAAATAAATCAGCACAGTCTAGTACATAGCAGGGAGTTCATATGGTAGTGTTTAAGTGCTAACACGTGCACAGGCTTGCACAAACTGTTATCTCAATGTACTACCTGCAGTTAAGTGGTACTGAATCCTTATTATTATAGAAAAAGAGCTGCTGTTTACTTACATTATAGATGGCAGATACTCAAACAACTACAATCTTATGCATGTCTGTATCCCATTTGGGGAAGGGGACTCCTTCCTTTGACCATTACATTTAAAGAAAATAATGTATGCCTATTCACACATATACGGCAGACCATCATATGGTTATATGGAAATACTAAAAGAGACAAACAAGGGTTGAACCACATGAAAAAACTCAGAGATACTGCTTGGTGAATGCAATAATCACTGAATAATTGCAAATGTCTGCACACATGAATAAAATACTTCTGTGAGCTGAAACAGTGTGAAAGTGTAGACCAGCTTGTAATCAGCAAAAGAAGTTTTAAAAAATAATACAGAGCACTTATGTTTAATGATGACATTATTATGCTTTAGGCTTCCTTGTCTTCTAGTCTGCATTTTCTCACCTGTGTTACTAGTTTTAATGTTATATTTTCTGGTTTACAGTTCAGACACACTTTCTGTTACTCCCAACTGTTTTATGTTCTTTTTGTATTCAACCCAATTGCCCTGCAGCATGATTCTGTTGAGTTAATAGTTTTTTACCTGCTTTTCCATCAGAGATTGAACTTCCTAGCATCTCTATTTGTATTGCTTGTTCCTCTAATTAGATTTATGTAAATGTGTTGCCTAAATCTACAGTAATGCTCTCTTGTGGAAAACATACTATGGAATAATGTTGAACTGCAGTTATTTCAGGGCTTTTTTAACAAATCTTACAGAAAATGCAATCTTGAACTTGAAGAATAGTTATGTGATATTTTCTTTTGTATTATAATAACTGGTCTCTTGGCTGTTCAGCAGAAAAAGAATGCAATATGATGCTAAATTAACATATATATATATATATATATATATATATATATATATATATATATGTGTGTGTGTGTGTGTGTGTGTGTGTGTGTGTGTATGTGTGTGTGTGTTTGCATTTACAATATTTTAGCTGTTGTCCCCAGTCATAAGATTTGTGCACATTTAAGCATAAATAACTCACTAAAAAAATGTATTTATTTATTTTATTTTTATTTTACATTTGTTGACCGGGCTAGTCTAACTGGATACATGTCCATTTTCAGTAGAGGCCTGGGGAGATAGGCCCCAAACTATGCTAAATATAACAGTATTACAAAAAAATGAAAAGACACAACAAACCCTCAACTAAAACATTAAAATACATTATTTCTGTAGGTTAGCATTATAGAAACTTCTTGAAAAGAATCATGGGTACACAGTTTAGTAGTACAGTAGTTCTAGAAGCCAATGTCAAGGTTAAGGGGTTGACCTTTGACATGTAGAAGAGAAGGAAAAGTAAGACAGATTAGAATTAATTATTAATCATGTTAATAATTATACACTCACGTAAAACAGACAGAATGCATTCAAAGCTGAAATACAGGTGCCTGGAGCAGGGGTCATTGTCCAATTATATGTACTACAGGGTAGTTTGCAGACACTAGAAGACTTGAAAAGTTAAAGCCATAGAGAGGCTAAGTAATCAGGTTAGGTCGTTAAAGGAGGGTGATAAACAGTAATGCTATACAGTTAGTTTTAATGTGGGTTAGTGCATGTGCAGGAGTAGTTTTATTTGATTTTTGAAGAGTGGTAATGATGAAAGTAATCGTAGATTGCTGGGAAGCTTGTTCCAGATTTTCCCTACTGAATTACAGAAGAGGGAGTCACCTGCTTTATTATAGGATTTCTGGATGGTTACTAGTAATTTATTTGCTGAGCGAAGGTTAATAAGATTACTATAGGGAGAGATTAGGCTACTGAGAATAGAAGTATTGGTGGGCTGATAAAGTATTTTATGGGTCATATTAAGTTGTTGAAGTAGTAACTGGTTTTGCAGTTCTAGCCATCCTAGCTGTTTGAGATTTAGGCAATGGTGGGTTTTAAATGGTGAGCCAGTGGCAAATCTGGCAATGTTGTTATAGGAGGTTGCCAGTTTATTAAGGTTACTTTTGGAAAGATTGGTATAAATGTGTGAGGCATAAAGGAAGATAGAGATAAGGTGGGTATGGGCAATGGTGGGTCTGGTTTCAGGGGTAAGAAAATATTTTATTCTGTAGAAAGAGCCATTGTAAATGCAAACAGTTTTGATAGTCGTGTTAATATGAGAGTCAAAGTTAAGATGTTGATCAATTGTTATGCCTAATAGTCTGGTAGTTGGGTTTGGTGTAATGATATTACCATTATTGGCCTTGAAAGTGAGATGAATGGGAGAGGACTTTAGTGTTGGAGTAAAAAGCAACAGTTTAGTTTTTTTGGCATTTAGTAGAAGGCATCATTGTAGGAACCATTTATCCACTGAGTTGAATACAGTTGGAGTAATGGTTTGAAGCTCAGCAGATGAGGGTGCAGTACACACTCGTATAGAATCATCTGCATATTGAATGCAGGTGGCTTAAGGGATATTTAAATGCAGATCGTTAATGAATATTGAGAAGAGGAGAGGTCCCAGGATAGAGCCTTGTGGGACCCCTGGAGTAATAGGAAGATGAGTGGAAAGGTTATTGTCCCAGAGGACAGCTTGTTGTCTTTGTTCTAAATAGGACTTGAACCATTGTAGTGCCTGTGAGCTGAATGAGAGTGTTTTTAGTATATTTAGAAGTATTTAATGGCTGACCATATCAAAGGCTTTAGAAAGGTCAATAAAGAGTACAGTGGAGAGCTTATTATTGTTGTGATGTTTGTTAATTCAATCAGAGAAGGATAAGAGAGCAATAGTAGTACTATGGAAAGGCCTAAAGCCATGCTGACAGTTTGATAGTAGGTTATTTTGGAGAAGGTGATCAAGTAGTTGTTGGTGGATACGTTTTTCCATTACTTTGGCTAGAGGAGAGAGTAGGGCAATGGGGCAAAAGTTTGAAAGTACGGTTGAGTTACCACCCTTGTAAAGTGGGATTATGTGAGAGATTTTCCAGAGAGATGGGATAGAGCCTTCGGTAATGGTTCTACTGATAAGTATGGACATAGGGTAGGATAGTACCTTTGCTGCAATTTACAGATATTCAGCTGGTCGGAGATCAGCTGAGGGGGTACATGGTTTAAGTTTGGTAAGTAGGGTAAAGATGAGAGATGTAGGAACTGGTTTTAAATGAAAGGAAGTGGGTATGCTAGTCAGGGTGGATGGGAGGGTTGAGCTAGTACGAGGTAAGGAGTTAGCAAGAAATTGTACAGTTTCTGTAAAGAACATATTGAGGGCATCGGCAATCTCATTGGGAGAGTTTAAGAGAGGCCTGCAGGGGTTGGAGTCTTGGTATAGCCTGGGTGTAAAATTTTATTTATAGCTGACCAGAAAGTTTCTGGTTTTTGTTGATGTTTGTGCTGGAATTTAAAGTAATAGTTCTTTTTATCAAGGAGTATTGATTTTTTGTGGCATTTCTTAATTGTTTATAGTTCTGGTGGTCAGTTAGGTTTTTAGTAATTCTCCATTTAGACCAGATCTTATTTATTAATAGAATATTTTGTCTAGTCTCTTTAGTGAGCCATTGAGCAGCTTTACTTCTAGTTCTTATAGATCTAGTAGGAGCATGGTATTCCAGGATTTGTAGGAATTTAGAGTTAAAATAGGACAACGCTTTCTCAAGTGGAAGTTGTTTTAAGGGAGACCAGTCACAGGCTTGCAGCTCAGCTTGGAAGCTGACTGGATTAAAATCTTTTTTGTTTCATGTAGTTTTAAAGATAGGTTGTTTGGTAATGAAGGTTTTTTGCCTAATTATATAAGTAAGGAAGTGATCACTTATATCATCAGGAAGGGTATCTGCTTTATATGAGAGGGGATGGCTATTTACCAGGATCCAGTCTAAGGTGCTTTCTTTTCTACTAGTCTTATGGATTCTGGTTGGTGTGGTGATAATTTGTGGGAAGCCAAAGAGATTTATGTGGAGTGCAGGTTGGGCTTAGGTACAGGTATTCCTGTCAATGTTAAAATCACCAAGTACAATGGTTTCTTGTGGAAGGTTGAGGAAAGCCAACAGAGGATAGTTTCAAGGATGTTGATGTTGTTGCCTGGAGGTAGGTAGGAACATATTATATACATGGACTTGTTAGCATTGATCTGAAGCATAGAGATAAGGATTTCTGCATTATTGTCTAACAGTAATTGTATATCTACGGTGAAAACCTGTAGCCCAGACTTAAACAGAATTGCTACCCCACCACCCTTTTTGGTTGCATGGTCTAATTTTATTATATTGTAACCTGGTGGGATGACTTCATTGTTCTTTGTCACTGGTTTAAGCCAGGTTTCTGTTAGACATAGTACATCAAAGTAATGGGTACTTAGTAGAGCACGGAGTTGGCTGAGTTTGTTATTTAAGCTCTGTATGTTAAGATGACCTATGAGTAAAGAGTTAGGATCTTTAGTAGAGGTAAAGGGGGTGGTAGGCTGGGGTTAGTGGGACTTGAGTGGGGTGTTATTGTATGGTTTTGGGTTGTAATGAATATCACAGTGGAGTAAAGGGTGTTGTTGAAGAGTAAGTTAGAACTTTAGGAGTTTGTAGACACTATTTTGAGACTTTCTGGCTTGTTGGAAGGTAATATGGGTTAATCTATGATACTTTAGGGAGAGGTAGGCTGAGGTAGAGGTGATGTTAGCATGGTTATGGGAGCCTGGTTTAGTCAGATGCAATGTTTGTTTTAGGGTATGGAGGGATTCCCTGTAATATAGATTTTCATACAAGGTAAGGACAAAGGATATAGATGGAATAGCTATTATAGCAAGTAAAAGAACAGGGGTTGTTAGTTTTGGTTGGTGAGGTAAGGACATTTTAAGAAAGAAAGATAGAGTGTCAGCAAGAAATAGAGATTGTTAATGAGATAGATTGGAGTCAGAATAGGCTATCTGGGCAGGTATTATGAAGAGTGATAAGAGTGTAGGTGTGTATGCATGTGAAGTTCAAGTAGAAATTAGGTTAGTAATTGGATAATTAGTTGAAGGGGTGCGGCTTGTGATGTATAAATGTAGGAGCACTGGGGTGTGTGGGAATTGGGGGTAGGGCAGGGGAGTGGAGTGAGCCCGCAGAGAGCAGAGCCAGAGTGGAGAAAAAACATCAAGGAGAACAATCAGCAAGGTGTTAAGGTCAGAAGGTAAGTGTGTAGAGTTAAGGAGGAAAGTAAAAAGGGTTGCAGGGAGAGACTTAGGCTATTAGAAGAGTGTAGTGTGAGATAAGAATCTACTGGACATGAGTAGAGGGTGAAACAGACTACAGAAAAGGCTGGGAGCTCAAATCAGGGAGAGTCACTAAAGAAAAGGTGAGGAAATACAGGGCAGTTAGCTGTTAGTAGGGCACCACCTGGTGGCCAGTCATGTAAATTGCAGCAGGAGAAAAAGGTCCCCTCAGGGGGATAAGAAGCTGGAGTATAGGAGGGAGCTATCCTAGTTAGGAGTAAGAGGATATATGTGGAAAGTAAGGGTTATTTTAAGGCTAAAAAGGAGGAGATTTGGCTGCTGGCTAACCTGGGAGAGTTGCTTGTTTTACCTAGCAGTAGAATTTAGCTAAGTAATAGCAGCATTAGAAGTCATACTTTCACTGTATTCTTTTCAGGGAAAAATGACTCTCAGGAAGCAGGTCGATTTTGTCACTATTCAGGAGTCTATTCCTTGGCTTCCAGCAGGGCACATTCAAGTAGGCTAGAGCTGGGACAAGCAGGAATGCAAAGTTTCACTGTATTCTTTTCAGAGAAAAATGACTCTTGGGGCGCAGTTCGATTTTGTCACTATTCAGGAATCTATTCCTTGGCTTCCCGCAGGGCACATTCAGGTAGGCTAGAGCTGGGACAAGCAGGAACACAAAGTTTCACTGTATTCTTTTCAGGGGAAAAATGACTCTCAGGGAGCAGGTCGATTGTGTTACTATTCAGGAGTCTATTTCTTGGCTTCCAGCAGGACACATTCAAGTAGGCTAGAGCTGGGACAAGCAGGAACACAAAGTTTCACTGTATTCTTTTCAGGGAAAAATGACTCTCAGGGAGCAGGTCGATTTTGTCACTATTCAGGTGTCTATTCCTTGGTTTCCAGCCAGGCACATTCAGGTAGGCTAGAGCCGGGACAAGCAGGAACACAAAGTTTCATTGTATTCTTTTCAGGGAAAAATGACTCTCAGGGAGCAGGTCAAATCACAGGCCTAAAGCAGGTATCTATGCTGACTGTCTAAAAAAACTCCAGCTATACTCTGTTGCATATTGCCTACTCAGAGGTGATCTCTGCTTAACAGACAAGACCATGTCAAACCCAGTGCTGTTGGACATGCTACACAAAGAAATCCCAATTCGTCAGAGCCACATGGTCCAGGGATCTAAACCTGGTCATCACAGTGAACAAAACATACTGGAGGGACAGGTTCCTGACCCAGAGACTCCCCATACTCTGGAATAGACTGCCCATACATGTCAAGCTGAGTGTCTCTCTAGCTCCT
This sequence comes from Protopterus annectens, assembly GCF_019279795.1. Lineage (NCBI taxonomy): Eukaryota > Metazoa > Chordata > Ceratodontiformes > Protopteridae > Protopterus > Protopterus annectens. The sequence goes on from NC_056749.1 coordinate 766,415,152, forward strand.
CTTCAAAGGGAACCTTGACGATTGGATGGGAGATAGGAAATTCACCCCAGGGATCACGTCACTCGCCCTGCTAGAACGGGAACCATGGACGTAAATATTCTGGAAGAAATTACCAGGGAATTGTTATGGCTAGGCTTGTATAGACCATAAGGCCAATAGCCTAGTACCAGCCTCTGAACCTATGAACCTATTTGCTTATGACATGTTCCCTTAATTTTACATCACAGATCTGTTTATGTTTTTTTTTTCTTTTCCTAGTGTACTCTGGGTATAAGCTGTGCATTCTTTTTCATCAAGATACCTGGTTACTTCCTGAAGGGAAGAAAATTAGTTTATAAAATGCATTCAGGTAATGGAATAAGAAGTTATGTTCTTACCATAATGTTCCATGTTAGTTGTCTTCTTCTCGCCTTCTTTCTTGCTGGATGGGTTTGGAGCCGATCCTCAGCTCCGACTCGGCCTATACTATAGCTCGAGAGCTATTTTTACCGGCTCGAGGCAGCCCTATAACCCACAATACCATGCGCTAACTCCCCAGATCTCGTTTGGAAGCTAAGACATAGTATAAATATAATATCATAATCCTCATTTGCAAGTACGGGCTCCCTGCTAGTAACACTAAGGATACAGGGAAACCGTAACATGTTGTATCTCCAGAAATGGAAGGACTCAGAGACCTCAAGTCTATCCAGGCTAGGGGGCAGGAGGGAGGGACACAAGAAAGAAGGTGAGAAGAAGACAACTAGCATGGAACGTTATGGTAAGAACATAACTTCTTAATGTTAAGTTGTCATTCTCGCCTTCATTCTTGCTGGATGGGACAGCGTCCCTAGCACCTTAGTCCTGGGTGGCACAATGGAACAGACTCCTGAGTACAGTGGAACCAAAGTCTATTTCTGGAGGCTATATCAACTTTGTAATGGGCAATAAAGGTATGTTTGGAAGCCCATGTAGCTGCTGCACATATGGCATCTAGTGGTAACCTTGCTTGAAATGCCGTTGATGTTGATAGTGCCCTGGTTGAATGAGCCTTAGTCCTAGACGGAAGTTGCCTGTGTCTCAACTCATAGACAAAGGTAATAATAATAGATGTCAACCATCTGGAAAGAGTAACCTTTGATACCGGAAGCCCTTTCTTTCCTGCAGCATAAGAGAGAAAGAGCTGGTCTGACTTTCTGAGTTGTTTTGTCCTGTCTAGATAATACCGTAGTTGGCGATGAACATCTAATGAATGTAATTTCTGTTCAGCCCTGTTGGCATAGTCTGGGAAGAAGACAGGCAAGTCAATGGAGTGGTTTAGATTTGCTTCCGAGGACACTTTTGGTAGGAAGGAAGGGTTTGTTCTGAGAGTTACCCTGTCTTTGTGAAAGACCAAATAAGGGGGACGGACAGACAAGGCTTGAAGTTCCAATACCCTTCTGGCAGATATTATGGCTACTAAAAACAGAGTTTTCCAAGAAAGAAGCTTGAGGGAGCAAGAAGCTGCAGGTTCAAAAGGAGGCAGAATCAATGAGGTTAGAACTAAATTCAAATCCCATTGTGAAGGTGGATCCTTAAATGGAGGTCTAAGCAAAAAGATGCCCTTGAGGAAGGCTTTACAGAGTTTGTGGGACATAATATTTGCTTCTGAGAGCCCAACATGAAAATTAGCAATGGCCGCTAATTGTACCCTGATAGTGGCCGATGATGACCCTGAATGAAAAAGCTCCGCCAGAAAGTCTAGAACCTTATGAATGGGTGCATGGAAAGGATCTAAGGACCTAGTTTGTGCCCAGTGCAAAAAACGCTTCCATTTACTCACATACGTCTTCCTAGCATTGTACTTATGGGAAGCCAGAATGATATCAAGAACAGGAGGAGAAATAAGGGGAAGCCTGGCTATGGCTGGAAGTGGAGCAACCAAGCTGTGAGGTTGAGGGAATGAAGAGACTGATGCAGCTTGCCAGTGAGATGGGTCAACAGATCCGGAAGGGGTTCCAGATGCCAAGGCTGTTCCAGTAGGTAACTGTACAGGAATGGAAACCATACTTGTCAAGGCCAAAACAGAGCAATGAGGATCATTTTGGATCTCAATGCAGTTGATTTCTGAACTAATTGTGGGATCAATGGTAAGGGAGGAAAGGCATATAGAAGACCCCGGGGCCAATTGTGAACAACAGCGTCTCTGGGGGGATGGCCTGGTAGAGGAAAGAGTGTGAAGAAGTCGAGGCACTTACTGTTTTGAGGAGTTGCGAAAAGATCGCAGCAAGGCTGGCCCCACTTCTGAAATATTCTGCCTGCTACCGCTTGATTTAGAGACCACGCGTGAGGCATGAGGATAGTTCTGCTCAATCTGTCCGCTATGACATTGGACTTCCCGGGGATGTGCGTTGCTATCAGAAACCATTGAGAGGAAATCGCCCATTGCCAAAGTCTGAGTGCTTCTCGACATAGGGGGTAGGGCTTTGTTCCACTCTGCTTGTTTATGTACCACACCACAGACATATTGTCCATTTGAATTCCTATAGTCCCTGTGGGAAGAGAGCTCTGAAGGGCTTGCAACGTCAAAAGCACTGCCCTCATCTCCAGGACATTTATATGCAGGTGGCGTTCTGATTGTTGCCATGTGCCCTGGACCATCCTGCCCTGATAATGTCCCCCCCCCACCGATCAGGGAGGCATCCGTTGTCACCGTGGCAACTGGGGGGCAGGGGAAAAGGGTCTGCCCTGAAAAAGCTGAGGGGAAACCATCCACCAGGAGAGATGATTCTTGCAAGATGGGGTTATCAAAATGTTGTGAGTCATTGGTAGCTGTTGAAATGACCACTGAGAAAACAGCATCCACTGAAGGAGCCTCATGTGGAAGCAGGCTAATGGGAGTAGAAGAATCGTCACTGCCATGAGGCCTAACTCTTTCAATACTAGCTTGACTTAAACTCTATTGGGCTGAAACAGGGACTGAACATTCCACCTTATGTCTGTCACTCTCTGAGGTGGTAATGTTGCAGACATTTCTGTGGTGTTTAATACGGCGCCTATAAAGTTTATACATTGACAAGGTGACAAGGAGGATTTTGCAAAATTTATAGAAATACCTAGACTATTGTAAAGTTGAATAGTGTAATCCCTGGCCATTATAAGATGCTGCTTGGTGGTAGCGGAAATGAGCCAGTTGTCTAGATATGGAAACACCTGGAATCCTTTTTGTCTCAGGTGAGCCATGATCACTGCCAAGTATTTGGTGAAAACCCGGGGCGCTGTGGTGAGACCAAAGGGCAGGGTTCTGAATTGATAATGACTGGCTCCCAGCTGGAAGTGGAGAAACCTCCTGGAGTGCCTGTGTATCTTTATATGATAGTACACATCCTGGAGGTCTAAGGAGCACATCCAGTTGTCTCTGCCCAAAAAGGGTAGAATGGACTGCAGTGTTACCATCCGAAATTTTGTCTTTTGTACAGAGTTGTTCAATCTGCTGAGGTCCAAAATGGGTCTCCAGTCTCCAGTCTTTTTTGGTACCAAAAAGAATCTGGAGTAGATTCCGGATACTAGCTGATCTGCTGGGACTGCCTGGGTGACTCTTTTTTCTAACAGCTTTTTTATTTCTAGCTGAGCCTGACCCTTTTGTCCGGGTGGTACATCTGGTAGGGGTCTTGGCGGTTGTACCGGAGGGGAAGTGAAGGGAATTTTTTAACCCTCGGATATGATCTTCTGTACCCATGTGTCTTGGGAGAGGGATTGCCAGGCTTCCGGGTACAGAGATAATCTTCCCCCGACTGCCTCCGAAGGCAGACAGCCGGGCAGCTTCTCAGGGATGCTGAAAGGGTTGGTCAGGGAAAGATTCCCTGGAACCCTGGTTCTGTGGACACCCTCTGCCCCTGGGGCAGCATCTGTTATTATTCCCCCCTCTGCCTCTAGGGGGAAATTCACCATGTGTGGCAGGTGCGACTCCCTGTGGTTTGCAGAACCACATCTTTCCACCCCTCTGTCCCTTAGGATAAGGTCTAGAAGGTGTGGAAAAATGGACTCCTACGGCAGAGAGAGTCTTACCATCTTGCTGGCATCTAGTGAGGGTATTCTTCACCTGAGGTCCAAACAATTCTGAACCATCAAAGGGGGTGTTGGTGAAGGATGCCTTGAAGGGATCAGCAAAGTTACAGAGTCGCATCCAAGCGTGACGTCTCAACGCAATACCTGTGCCAGCGGCCCTACTTGCTCCATCGGCTGCGTAAGAGATAAGCCGCATGGAGGAGTTAACAATAGAGTTCAGGGTGGCCAGCTGGGAGTTTATCTTGTCCTGATACCCTGCAACAGAAGGATCCTGTACCGTTTCACCCAGTTCTTTGAGCAAGTCTCTCTGAAGGCGGGTGAAATGACATAAAGGATTTGTCCTCTGGTGCAGAAATAAATTTAGAAGGCCTCTTAGGGGTAGGTTCCATTGAATCAGGGGCTGCCCATGCCTTTCTAGCCACTACCTCCATTAGTGGGTCAAAAGGGGGAGACACCCAGGAGGTGGAAGGGCGAGATCCAAAAGTGTCAAGGTAAACCGACTCGTCCTCGGAAGGTTTGAGAGTGGACCAATTTCCCCTCTGTTTTAGGATCTCTAGGATGTCTGAAAAAGAGACATCCTCAGAGGGGGAACTGGGGGAACCCTCCGACTCATCCAAGTCGGTGTCCGACGTGACAGACTCGGGAGAGTCTATGTGCTTCCTCTTGCACTTTCTTTTCCTAGGGGGTTCCCCTGAAACTTCAGGGGAGCCCTTGGAAGAGGAGGAGACACCCAAGGTGGGTACCCTACGCTTTGGATCTCTGCTGTCAGATGTAGGAGGATGGCCAGAGACCGTAACAGGCATTGTAGAGGGAGGAGCTGCAGAACTTAACCTTGGAGTGGACACTGGGTCCAGCACGCTCCTCATTACCTCGAAGGCTCCCCTATCAGATACCAAAGGTAGTCCCGGCTCCGAAGAGAACGGAACCGCCCCCAGCACTGACAGAGAAGGCTCTGAGAATGATGTTGGGGCCGAACTAACCAGAGCCGAAGCTCCGAGAGGGAGAGCGGGGTCGGACAAGGGTCCGATGCCACTCACCCCCTCGGAGCCGACAATGGAGTCCCGGCACCCGGACCTCTCCACGGACGGAACCAATAAAGAGGTCGGAGCCAACGACACCGGAGCCAAAGGTGGGAGTATCGGCTCCAATGTGGGCAAGGTTACGGTTCCGACAAACTCCGGCTCCGAACTCGAGAGGTGAGTCGGAGGAGGAATCAATAGCGGGACCGAAGGAGCCACAGTCTGGTGAGCTGGGCTCTGGAGCATTTGGGCTAGTACCTGAGATTTTATGAGCCTACTGACCACCCTCTCAATGTCGTGGTCAGAGAGCCTGGATGACCTAGATGAGTGAGTCCTATGACTCCACTCCGATAGGAGAGGGGATCTTGGAGCCAATCGGACGGAATCAAGTGAGGGGGATCTAGAGCGCTTACATGCTGGGGTCGGCTCCGATGCTGTTTTTGGAGTGGATACCACTTTGCCTGCCTTGGATCTGGATGGAACCGATGTCAGAGCCATCTCGATAATGCCAGCCCTCGACTCAGAAGCTGGAGCAGAGGGTTTGGTGGTTTTTGAAGACTTCCCCGCGCCAGACTTGGACGGGGAGTCATCGGGCTTTAACAAGCCCCTTAGGATGAGCTTATTACGCCTCTCCTGCAGGACTCTTGAACTAAACCTGTGACAGATGGAACAAGAGTCCTGCAGGTGTAAAGTCCCCAAGCAATAGACACAAGAAGTGTGACCGTCTGTCAGAGACATTTTCTGACAGCACGAGTCACACTTCTTGAATCCCGAGACTTTAGTGTCTTTGGACATAGTCCTAACCACAGAAAACACAGTCAGTCCACACACACACTCAACTTAAAATTAGAAAAGTTAAGGGAACTGACTAAACCCACACACACAGACACTATAAGGGGTGGGGAAACTACGGTAAAGCCCGTAGGCCCAAAGATAAAAATTAACTAAAGAAGGGAAGAAGGGCTACAAAAAGGGTTGTATGAATAAGGCAATTAGTAGGGACCTAAACAAGGGTAACGAACTGGAAAAACTACCTAAAAATTTAGTTTAATAGAATAAATCTCTTTACTGACCTGAGCCGGTAAAAAAAAGACAACTTCGCAGCGAAGCGGCAAACGAGATCTGGGGAGTTAGCGCATGGTATTGTGGGTTATAGGGCTGCCTCGAGCCGGTAAAAATAGCTCTTGAGCTATAGTATAGGCCATCCAGCAAGAATGAAGGCGAGAATTACAACATAACATTGTGGATTAACAGAGTTTATTTTGCCGGAAGAAACGTAGGGAGTATTGTTCAAAATTTCATAGATGTACAGAAAAACATTGTCATTTTTTTCTAACATTTTTTTCTAACATTATCACTACTCATTTAGGCAATGGCTATGGAAACATTATCAATGGTTGTGTATACCTATTTGAAACAACATTACAGCCTAATATCACTCATTATATTACTCTCCATTTTCTTGACACCAGAAGGAGACAGCATGCCATCTAATTTGCTTTTAAACATTCAGAATTCTACCTCCAATACATTTAATTATTTTTCTAAACCCCTGCTCCCCCTGTTCATGCCCTCTTGAATGCCTCTGCAAAATGATATCTCTCTTCACTACCCATTCTGGTAATCCACTCAATGGGCCACCACCTTCTCTATGGACAAGTGCTTTCACATATCCAATGAGGAGCTGGTTCCAACAATCTGCTGTCTATACTTATTTCTCCCTTTTTTATCCTTCTTGTTCAAAACAACCTATTCACTTTCCCTGACATGACCTCATGCAAGTGTATCATTTCACCAGTATGTCTTCTGGTGTCTAGAAAGAAAAAGATCCATCTCCTTCATTCTTTGCTGTTATTATTCCAGCTCTAAACCATTCAAGCTTTTGTCAACTTTCATCTGAACTCATTCTAACAACCAAATGTCTCTCACCTTTTGTGACCTCCAAAATTGCTTACAGTACTTATGATTTGGCTGACCTAACCAGAGACTGGTGGGAGGAGGGTGAAAGCATTTGCTGTTTTATTCTGGATATTATCCTTTTAAGCCATAGAAACTAGGAAACCAAATCTAGCAGTGATGTAGGTCTGTTCCTTGTTGAGGAGCAACAACAACAAAAATAATCTCTTCCTTGATTTTAAACTATAACAAACTACTTGCTACGACTGTAACAAATAGTCAAGCATTTGTTACTATTTTTACCACAAATGGAGCAATAAAGCACTAAAGCACTTCACTTGTTACTGCAAATACAATGCCAACACTCATTTTTGAATGACACTAATAAACTGAAACTTGCCATCTCCTCTTGCCTAAAAGAATGAGAATGTCTGTGGCTTTGGGACCCAATTTCACCCAATCAGACCAGCTGTGATCTTAAGGATATGCCACAGCATTCAGTTCACTCCAGCCACGGCGCTCAATCTGCTCATATTGGTGGTCTAGTTATAATCAGCACTGCAGATGCTGTTTCTGTTTTGTACCCATGATTTTTCCCCTTCCAGGTAATTGTCCATAACCAGGACCACTGTGGGCCAAGTGTATTTCTTTACATTTGTCTGCACTTAGCTTTAGCTGACACCTTTTACTCTTTTTGTCAGACTTTTTGAATCCTTAATTAGACATTGTATCCTCATCTTCTCAAGTTGCACCTAACTTTTTGACACCGGCAAAGAGGTGGATTTTGTTCTGTATTCCCACAGTGGAAAATAGACTGAAGAATATTGGACCTCAGCACAGACTGATGCTGTATTCCACTAGTCTGTTGCCCCTTTTACCACAGTCTTCTGTATCTTATCATTTAGCCATGTGGCTCTCCAATTTAATAGCCTTGCTCCAGCTCACAGATCCTTATAACTTTCCTAGCTGCTCCCTATGCAAGACATGGTGAAGCTCAGGATGACCGTGCCCATTGCCTGTGCCCAACAGTACTTTCTTCTTCTTTTGGCTGCTCCCATTAGGGGTCGCCCCAGTGGATCATCTGTTTCCATTTCTTCCTTTCCTCTGCATCTTGCTCTGTCACACCAACCACCTGTATGTCCTCCCTCACCACATCCATAATCCTTATCTTAGGCCTTCCTCTTTTCCTGTTACCTGGTAGCTTCATCCTTAGCATCTTTTTCCCAATATACTCTGCATACCTCCTTATCACATGTCCAAACCAATGTAGTCTTGCTTCTCTGGCTTTGTCTTCAAACCTTCCAACCTGGGCTGACCCTCTAATATACTTACTCCTAATCCTGTCCATCCTCGTCACACCCAGTGCAAATCTTAACATCTTCAACTCTGCTACGTCAAGCTCTGACTCCTGCCTTTTTGTAAATGCCACTGTCTCCAGCCCATATAACATAGCTGGTCTCACTACCCTCTTGTAGACCTTCCCTTTCACTCTTACTGGTACTCGTCTGCCACAAATCACTCCTGACACTCTTCTCCACCCACATCATCCTGCCTGCACTCTCTTCTTCACCTCTCTTCCACACTCACTATTACTCTGAACTGCTGATCCCAAGTATTTAAACTCATCCACCTTTGCCACCTCTACTCCCTGCATCTTCACCATTCCTCTACCCTCCCTCTCATTCACACACATATATTTTGTCTTAGTCCTGCTGACCTTCATTCCCCTTCTCTCTAGAGCATATCTCCATCTCTCCAGGGTCTCCTCCATCTGTTACCTACTCTCACTACAGATCACAATGTCATCTGCAAACATCATAGTCCACGGGGACACCTGTCTGATCTCGTCTGTCAACCTGTCCATCACCACTGCAAATAAGAAAGTGCTCAGAGCTGATCCTTGATGTAATCCCACCTTAAACGCATCCGTCACTCCCACTGCAGACCTCACCTCTGTCACACTACCCTCATACATATCCTGTACCACTCTTACATACTTCTCTGACACTCCCGACTTCCTCATGCAGTACCACAACTCCTCTCTAGGCACCCTGTCATATGCTTTCTCTAAATCTACAAAAACACAATGCAGCTCCTTCTGACCTTCTCTGTCCTTCTCCATCAACACTCTCAGAGCAAACATTGCATCTGTAGTGCTCTTTCCTGGCATAAAACCATATTGCTGATCACTAATCATCACCTCCCTTCTTAACCTAGCTTCCACTACTCTTTCCCATAACTTCATGCTGTGACTGATCAATTTAATCCCTCTGTAGTTACTACAGCTCTGCACATCACCCTTATTCTTAAAAATTGGTACCAAAATTCTTTTTCTCCATTCCTCAGGCATCCTTTCACTTTCCAAGATTTCATTAAACAATCTAGTTAAAAACTCCACTGCCTTTTCACCTAAACACCTCCATGCTTCCACAGGTATGTCATCTGGAACAACAGCCTTTCAATTCTTCATCCTCTTCATAGCTATCCTTACTTCCTCCTTGCTACTCCACTGCACTTTATGATTCACTATCTGCACATCATCCAACCTTCTCTCCCTCTAATTCTCTTCATTCATCAGCCCCTCAAAGTACTCTTTCCATCTGGTCAACACACTCTCCTCACTTGTGAGTATGGTTCCCTCATTATCCTTTATCACCCTTACCTGCTGCACATCTTTACTAGTTCGGTCCCCCTGTCTAGCCAATCGGTACAGGTCCTTTTCTCCCTCCTTAGTGTCCAACCTTTCATACAACTCTTCATATGCCTTATCCTTAGCCTTCACCACCTCTCTCTTTGCCATGCACCTCATCTCCTTATACTCTTGTCTACTTTCTTCATCTCTCTGACAATCCCACTTCTTCTTTGCCAACCTCTTTCTCTGTATACTCTCATGTACTTCTTCATTCTACCACCAGGTCTCCTTGTCCTCCTTCCTCTTTCCAGATGTCACACCAAGCACCTTTCTAGCCATCTCTCTTACTAGCTCTACTGTAGTTACCAGCTATTCAGTAACTCTTCACTGCCACCCAGTACCTTTCATAACTCTTCCCTGAGCTCTACCTCACAATTACCCTTTTTCAATTTCCACCATTTGATCCTTGGTGCTGCCCTCACATTCATCCTCCTCTTCTTGATCACCAATGTCATCCTACAAACCACCATCCTATGCTGCCTAACTACACTTTCCCCTGCCACCACTTTACAGTCTCCAATCTCCTTCAGACTGGCCCTTCTACATAAGATATAATCCACCTGTGTGCACCTTCCTCCACTCTTGTATATCACCCTATGCTCCTCCCTCTTGTTAAAATATGTATTCATCACAGCCATGTCCATCCTTTTCGCAAAATCCACTACCATCTGACCTTCTGCATTCCTTTGCTTAACACCATACCTACCCATCACTTCCTCATCCCCTCTGTTCCCTTCACCAACATGCCCACTGAAATCTGCTCCAGTCACCAGTCTCTCACCATTGGGTACAGTCATCACCACTTCATCCAACTCACTCCAAAATTTTTCTTTCTCATCCATCGCACACCCAACTTGTGGAGCATATGCACTAACAACATTCATCATTACACCATCAATTTCCAGCTTCATAAATATCTATCCGACACTCTTTTCACTTCCAAAACACTCTTAGCATACTGTTCCTTCTGGATAACCCCTACGCCATTTCTCTTCCCATCCCCACCATGATAAAACAATTTGAACCCACCTCCGATACACCTAGCCTTGCTCCCATTCCATCCGGTCTCTTGCACACACAATATGCCAATCTTCCTTCGGTCCATCATATCAGATAGCTCTCTCCCTATACCAGGCATATTGCCAACATTCAAAGTTCCGACCCTCACTATCACAGTCCTAGCCTTTACATGCCTTTGGGCATGCCTTCCCCCTTTGCTCCTCCTTTGGCCAACAGTAGCCCAATTTCCACCAGCACCCTGTTGGCCAGCAGTACTGGTGGTAGTCATTGTAAACCCGGGCCTTGACCGATCTGGTATGTATATCTGTACTGTTGTCCGCATGTATGATTTGGCAAAATTTTATGCCGGGTGCCCTTCCTGATGCAACTCTCCCCATTTATCCGGGCTTGGGACCGGCACAAAGAAATGCACTGACTTGTGCATCCCCAGTGGCTGGGTTCAAAAGGTAATCCATGTGGCATACATTTTTCCATCCATGGTTTGGCTTGTTGGAATATGGCTAGAGATATTTGGAGGTGAAAGTAGAAATAAACAGTTAAGGTGATGAAACATGATGGACACTCTATTAGCAGCTTGTAGATATTTTGCTAGGGAAATGAGGCATTCAAAAGATTGCAGACAAACACTATTGCGTCTAAAATACATGTGCTTGTAAGTGAGCTGGATGCAGATTCAGTCAGTACTGTATTCCCTGTGCAGAAGATGAGTCATTTTTGAATGAGTATGCAAAAGTGGAAAGGAAATAATTTGGATAAAAACAATGTGGTTATTATTGCAGGATGTAGAATATGCAGGGCAATTCTTTACACGTCCATCAAGATGGCTCAATCATACCCGGGAATGAGAAAAGGCAGATGGAGAAGTAAAGGGCAATGTGTGACTCCTGGGGGTTAAAATAACCAGTAATGAAATGCAGAGGAGGGATCCTATGGAAATTAGTTTGAAGCAGAATTCCACATCTCCATAATATCATTTTGGCTAACTGTGCAATGGAACGCTGCGGAGCATGTAAATTAGGGAATACATTGTGCAAGACATTTTACAACCTTTTTGTTTGTTTGCTTGCCACAGTGACTAACCAAGTGGGAAGTTGAATTAATCTAAGAAAGTTGAAATTGAAGGAAATTATTTTTCAGCTTCTCATTGCCAAAGAAAACACAGCAAAAATTAAATATAGTATTGACTCATTTTGTAGTCCCCCTAATGATAAGTTTCATGCCACCCATCTTGAACCGATGCCCAAAAAGTAGCATGAAAAGCCTAGAGTAACTTAATATCTCTGTAGCAGTAGAGTCCTCAATAAAAATCAATACAATAGATAAGATTCTGTGGATAATGAGATAATGGTCATATGAGTGAAAGAAGTGCAGCTTTTTGGAAAATTGACACTGAATCTTCATTCAGACTTTGTCAGTGATGAAATTATTGGGCACTACATGGATAACGTAATGCTCACAGTCTGGGCCATTGTTTATGCTCACAATGGAAGCAGAAGCAGTGCTGAAAAGTATAGATGTTAGCCAATCAAGCGGCCTAGAAGATTAAAGTATAGATGTTAGCCAATCAGGCAGCTTAGAAGATTAAAGTAGAGATGTTAGCCAATCAGGCGGCCTAGAAGATTTGCTACTTCTATGAATTCTTGTTTCTAGTAAGTTGCAAGCAACTGGTGTTTTGGGATTTTTTTGAGGACCCGTGGGTTGAGCTTTGCAGAGAACAATAGAAATGTCCACTTAAGACACTGTATTTCCTAGGGATCACTACAGACCACACTAGGAGGGGTACTTCCTGTTGTCTGTGGAAAAGACAGGTATCGGCTGTTTTAATAAATAAGGTTTTAGAAGAGAATGATAATATTAGCGATCCCGAGGCTGCCTGGCCGTTTAGCTCATGCATACAACACAATTCATCCAAAGAGATTATTCACAAAATGTCTGTGAAGAACTGGAAGGCAGCAGTGAAAAAGGAAACCTCTAGGTATGAGTAAACAGCGCTGTGAAAGAGGACTCAAAACAGTAATCTTATTACACCTGTACACATGCTTTTTATAAGAGAATAGTTTGTGGCTCCTTGGACCCAAGATAGGAACAGGCAGGCTGAATTAAACATATTATCTTTCTAGAGCTAAAGAATGCCTGGATAGTGATGCTTTTATAGAGAAAATATTTAATTAGTTCACAAGTTTCATGACTGATAATAAAGCATTAGTGGACACTTTTTATGATGAACAAATGGCGAAAGGACAGATCAGGTTGGAAGAGACTGTGTAAACATTGAAATGCAATATTTCAGTAATATTTCAGTAATGGTATGCCAGACTAAACTGCTGACATTCTGTTAGATTTGCATGCATAGGCCTTGCAGCCTGGTATCCCATATTCAGCCAGCGGGAGAACTCATTCCTCCTGATGTATGGATTAGTTTATTTAAATAAATAGCAAATGTTTCTCCACAACTCAGAGTTCTAACTGGTAATCAAAAATAGAACAACCACACTGACATAATGAGAGGTACCGGGATAATCCAAGAAAAAATATGTTTGTTAATACCAAGTGATTTTGTCTGTATATAAGCTGAATCAGATTTCATCAGAATCTGTTAAAATCAGCACTAAATTCTCAATTTAAAGTAATTATAACAGATGATCCCAGTTTGTTAACAACAAATACACATTTAAAAACTTAACTATATATATATATATATATATATATATATATATATATATATATTTTTTTTTTTTTTTTCAGTCATTCACGAGTGTAAATAACAATAAAAATACACAAGTATATGTAAAAAAAATAAATTATATTGAAATTAATTGTGATGATAAAATATTACATAATAATAGAAAATGTATGCATATATATTTTTCATGCAACAATAGCAAACTGTCATTTCAAAACTGTTACCCGTCCAAACACTAACCATGGATAATGATGCTTAGCTTCTGAAATCAAACAAGACGAATTAACTTGTTTTTAGTTTACAACTTGACTGCCTGCAGCCTCAAAACTAACTAACTAACAGAGACTGCATCATTAATGCCAGGAGACTGAGCTGCATTCAGTTACAACTGCTACCTTAGTTCATTATACTCTAAAGAGTTTTCCCAACCCCTCCCCTAATAGAAATATCAACTTTGTCTATAATAAAAAAAAAAAAAAAAAACTTTTGAATTCTCATATTGAGTAGAATGTTTATAAAGTGCATTGCTACTAACTTTCTTTTTTAGATTATTCTGATGCTCTAATATGTTTTAGCCCAGCCTGTTTTACCTATGTAGACGGTATTGCAAGAGAGTTAGCTTGCTAAGTAAACTACAGCTTTACTGTGATACTGCATGCTTCATGGCAGGATGCAGTCTGTGGGTGGTTGGCTACAATCACATATGAGCCTTTATGAAATTTTTTTGCAGTATTTACATGAACCACACTTTGATATTTTCCCCTCATTAGAAACCATTAAAGTCTGTTCTTTCTACTTTTCAAAAATCCCTTTCATATTCAAGCCTCTCTTATAGACAAATATAGGGCTTATTCCTAAATTCTTAGTGTTGGCATCTCTTATCACTGCATTCTTCCATTTTTTTCTAATAATTTCTATTACAACAGATTTTTCCCTACTATGCATACTTGGAACAATTGTAGTGTTAGAAAAATTGTTGTTTATTCCTTGATTTAGTTTCTGTGGATTAAATTCAATGTTACTTAATAAATGGGTGAAGTCTTAATTCCTACATTCCACTATCTTCATAGATACCTGTTGTTTGTGTGGATAACCACTTGCAATAAACATTTGTTTAATTTTAGCAGGCTCCTCCAAGAACACTTGGGATGGTATTAATAGTCAGTTAAGCAAATGTGCTGAGGCTATCCACAGTGTTTGTGGACAAGCACAGCTGAGCTGTGATTCATAGAGACCATTTATGCAAATGTGCGATGACCATGAATGCGCTTATGCAAATATGCAAATAATAAGATATAAATGAGGAATGATGTAAATCATCATATGCTAATGAAGTATATTTTACACCATTTGCAATTCAGAATCATATTTTCCTGCTTTTCAATGATGGTCACAGACTCGCTGCATGAAGACAAGCCTCCAAGCCTATCACAGTTGCAGTCAGTGAAAATGCTTTTACCTGCTACTAGCTTTGGTATTTTCAATTCTAAGTTGCTTATTTTGGCTCAGTCAAAACTGCTTGTGCCCAGCAGTGCTCACTAAGAAGGTGAAAATATAAGCAAAAGATAACTCATTATAATTTTGATAACCAGAAACTCTTTGGTAGGTTCAGAGTAGGCAGGGACAATATAAGCATCTTACAGGGCTTGTTTGACCCCCATTGGGACACTGGAGGAACGTGTGGACTTCCTCTCCCTGTGGACACTCAGGAATGTATAACCTTTACTGTACTTACTACGGGGACCTTCCCCAGACATACTGGGGACATGTTGTGGTATCTCACAAGCTTCTGCCCTGTGAATACTGTGGCCATTCCTGTATGTACTCATGGCACATAAGGATTAGTGTATCTATTTCTGGTGTCACCTCAGGACCATGCCTGGATTATGCATGCCTTTTATGGGCTGACACATTTCCTTGAGGTACTCAGTGCAGTAGATTGCACCCATGTTGCAGTTAGGGCCCCTTGTGGTCCACAGTGGGAGCAGTACCACAACAGGAAAGGCTACCATTCCATCAATTGCCAACCCCTGATGTGATGCATCAGGGGTGAATTACTAATGTCTCTACCCAGCATCCTGGCAGTGCACATGATTCCCATATCTGCTATACAAAGTCACTATACCACCTCTTCCTGCACTTGCCCAAACTTACACAAAATCAACTCCAAAGTAAGCAGAACCCATCTTTGGTGGGGGACTGTGGCCCCCACCCCCCAACTATATATACCAACTCCAGGAGCGCACTAAAGTAGAGAAAAGGGCGTGTTGGGCAAATGCTTACTTACTCAGAAATTGTTGCTGTTTGGGTGTTTAAGCTTTTGAGATTTTTGTCTTGTGAAAATTAAGTTCAGTTATATGAGGTTTGAGGTTTAGAAGTTGATCCATATATTATATATGTGTGTGTGTGTGTGTGTGTGTGTGTGTGTGTGTGTGTGTGTGTGTGTGTGTGTGTGTGTGTGTGTGTGTGGTGGTCTACTTCACATGACTGAAAACTCAAAATACTGAATTTCATTAGACTGAGATCACAATACCTAATTTTCAAAATACTGAAAACTCATTTGACTGAGTCTCATTATACTGAAAGCTTACAATGCTTTATTTCAAAATACTGAATTTTAAGCCATAAATGTGATGTCTGTTTACCTTTACCTGTGACTTGCTTGTGATAAAAAAAAAAATTACTGTAACTTAAAGTGCTGAGTGTCAGAATACCGACAGTAGCGTAGAAAGTAGTGTTGTAGTGTTACTAAATGTGGGTTTGTCTCTTTACATTTTTATGGGAAGTATCTAAAGTAACATGGTGGGCATTTGGTGTGCTCCCAGCAGTAGTGGCAGTGTGTACAGTACTGTAAGGTAAGTAAAGGTATATGCCCTTTTCCTCACTGTAGTGCGAACCTGGAGTTAGTATATATAGTTGGGGGTTGGGGGCATAGCCCCTATCTCGTTTGGTTTTAAATCATCTGGTTTCTGTTAAGAGGGTAAGTAAGTAGTTTTTAAGTTTGGAAAAGTTAGTCGTTGTTGTTGTAAGTGTGCATGTCTGTAGCTTAATTTTGAAATTCAGCATTGCACTCACTCTTTCTGTGTTTTCCAAAATTATGTTCAATGACTTCACATTCTTCCCCTAAAAAATAACCTTTACTAATTAGTACTATCAATAACAATTTTTAATCATATATTTCCATTTTGATCAAGTTTACAAGGAAAAGGCAATTTGTATTCTTTAAGAAAAAAAATGTATCCAACAAAGCAGTTTTTTTAAACTAACCTTGACAATTATATCAATAGCCATTGTAATGCCCCTGCTAGTAAACAGGATTTGATTAAGGTGATGTCATACCCCAGAGCGAGTGGTTCTACCACTGATTAATACATTCTTGATCACACTTTCCTCTTTGTTGTTCTGGCCCTTGTAATAATGACATCATCTGTGAAGGTACAAGGCTGCAGTCCTAGCTGGTCCGACAAGGAGACCATGAGAATGCACTACCTTCCCAGCAATTCTTATCTGGAAATGATCAAGGCAAGCACTCGTCATACAACCTCGAAAAAAATAATCTCTGACAGGAGTTGTGTGAACACCTGTTAACCTTGACAGGTAAAACCCCCTCCAGCTGGCAGTGCTGTAATTGGTGTTAGGATTGGAAGAAGTGTAGGTCTGACCAGCTGCTACATAGAAGAGGTAGTGGCAAGAAGGCCAGAGTTCTGTAGTAAGTAAGAAAAAAATAGTCTGGCATAACGAGAGGTGTTTTCTAAGAAAGATATGTGTACCTGGAAATATTACTTGTAATGCAGTTATGAAGTGCAGAGGAAATTATGAGCATGTTTGTAGTCATATATGCATTAAAAATGATGGATATGAGTAATGTATTAATGGAGTTTAAAAATATATACAAATTTGATGTATGCTTATTAAAATAATTGGTATATGTAGCTCTGCAGATAATATACTAGGTTACAAGAAGAAGAATGTGTTAATGGATTCATAAGTAATGAAAATAAAATTAAAATTACAGATTAAAAGTTATTACTATTGCATAAAACTAATTAATAGTTGCATTACATAAAGCCAGTGTTGTGTAGCCCATAGAAATATAACTAATACAGTTGCTTAACATGGTTGCTTCTTCAAAAGTGTATTTCTACTTGCAAGTGAATTGCCAGCACAAACTTTACTGAGAAATGTTGTTTTACTTCTACATTACCTATAAAATCAGTCACATTGTACAGCAAAGGAAATGCAAACTTAAATGAATTACTAAATTTTGTGTTTGTGAATAGGTTATACCTGAACACAGGGTTACATGCGCAGCATAGTATTTTGGAACCATTTTACACACATTTCATACTTAATTTTCTCTTGCATGACAAGGATAATTAGCACAACATTGTAGAAATTCATACAGCTATGCATACATAAGAGAAAATACAGAAAGCAAGAGGGAGTTATTCCTTAGACAGGAATACACAAACACACACACACACACACACACACACACACACACACACACATATATATATATATATATATATATAAAATGGATAGATATAGATATAAAAGTGCAAATATAGGTAAACAAGAATTGTCTTTCCTCAATACAATACAATCACCAGCAACAACAGACAATGGAAGAAAGGCTAGTGATTGTATTGTACTGTATTGAGAGACGACAATACAATACAATCACCCGAAACACAAACAAGAGACGAAAGGCTGGTTGAATCTTCTGGTAAGTATAACTGAAGTCCGATTGAATTCGGTCTTACTAGTTTATAATATGTATAAAACAAGAGAAGAAAGGCTGGTTGAATCTTCTGGTAAGTATAACTGAAGTCCGTGAGAATTCGGTCTTACTAGTTTATAATATGTATAAAACAAGAGAAGAAAGGCTGGTTGAATCTTCTGGTAAGTATAACTGAAGTCCGATTGAATTCGGTCTTACTAGTTTATAATATGTATAAAACAAGAGAAGAAAGGCTGGTTGAATCTTCTGGTAAGTATAACTGAAGTCCGATTGAATTCGGTCTTACTAGTTTATAATATGTATAAAACAAGAGAAGAAAGGCTGGTTGAATCTTCTAGTAAGTATAACTGAAGTCCGATTGAATTCGGTCTTACTAGTTTATAATATGTATAAAACAAGAGAAGAAAGGCTGGTTGAATCTTCTGGTAAGTATAACTGAAGTCCGTGAGAATTCATTCTTACTAGTTTATAATATGTATAAAACAAGAGAAGAAAGGCTGGTTGAATCTTCTGGTAAGTATAACTGAAGTCCGTGAGAATTCGGTCTTACTATTTTATAATATGTATAAGCACGATGTGCTTAGGTGACTGAAACCCATAAGTCCTTCTCCTTTTCCATCTTTTCCATTCCTGTAGTACCACATTGCCATACATAGGGGCTCATGTAGTCCCCATGGCTACACCATGTATCTGATGATAAAATTCCCCTTCAAAATAAAAGTAGTTGTGACCCAGGAAACTGCATAAATTGTTGAAAACAAGTCTAATGTCAATGTTTGCTAAGTTCTTGTCACTACTGATAGCTTCAGAAAATTATTCCATACCTATGTCTCTTGGTATCACTGTGAATAGATTTTGTACATCTCCTGTCACCAACATTTTGTAGAAAATGCTTACAAGCCATTAATACATATTCACTTTGTTTGAAAATGTGTTTTAACTTGTTGTCTATAAACTTGGCAAGAGGTTCAGTCTTCGATTCTAAGACATAGACAGTGGTTCTCAATGGGGAGTTATCTGTACCCTTATGCATATTTGGTATCCAAACGTTGGCTGGAATAATTGATGATTTTACTTTCAAAGAGTTGTTTAATTTAATGTATTAGTTTTTGGAAAATCAAATCATCTAACATCCAGTCAATAGTCTTATAAGATTGTTTAATCTCATTTAGGATGATTTTTGACAAAGAAGGTATCTGCCAATATACAGTCCATTCTGCTGATGTAATCAATATGATCAATTAGGATCACACCTCCTCCCTTGTCTGGCTTTATGATTCTTATTTATTGACTGCTAATTTATTCAAAAGCTGATTTTCTTCTATTGTCAAGCTATGGAATCCTTTTTTGACAATTTTGCCGCTGTCTTCATAGTCTGTACAATTTATGTTAGAGAATTAAGTCTTAGCCTCACTTACAATGTATGTACCACCCCTTGTATTACAGGGCGAGCAAGGAAGACTACAATTAATCTACCTTTGTATCCTATATTAACACTTTTTAAGAACCGTGAAACAGATTTATGAGCAACATCTACAAGGACACTAAATCAAAACAATAACAACAATTTTTCTAACACTATTGTAGTCCTAGTATGCATAGTGGGGCAAATTCTATAGTAACAGAAATTATCAGAGAAAATGGAAGAATGCAGTGTTAAGAGATGCCAACACTAAGAATTTAAGAACAAGCCATAGATTTCTCTGTAAGAGAGGCATGACTTTGAAAGGGATTTTTGAAAAGAAAAAAAAAACAGACTTTAATGGGGAAAATGTCAAAATGTGGTACAAGTAAATATTGCAAGTATATTAATGAAAGCCTATATGTGTAGCCAACAAACTACCCTGAAGCATGTAGTTGTAAAAGTAAAGCCGTAGTTTACTTAGCAAGCTACTTCTTCTGCCATGCCTTCTCCATGGGTAAAACAGAAAGGTAACTGAACCAAAGGAAATACAAGCTTCAGAATGATATAGAAAAAAGTTATTAGTAATGCAGCTTATAAACATTCCATTGAGTGTGAGAACTTCAAAAGATTTTTGTTTTTTAATAAAGACAAAGTTGATATTGCTCTTAGGGGATGGGTTGGGAAAACTTATTGGAATATAAGAAACTAAGTTGGCAGCTACTATTGAAGGCAACTCAACCTCCTGGCATTAATGATGCAAAAAACAAGGTGCTTGATCAAGTTTAATTTCAAAAGTTAAGCAGGGTCAACTGTGGTTAGCTTTTTTGTTGGGTAAATGTTTTGGAATGCCAGTTTGTTATTGTTGCTAGGGTTGCCACCTTTTATCATGGCTACAAATGGAGTAAAGCCACACCCCTTGCGTCATCAGTAAGCCTGCCCATCCCACCCCTCTCCCGCCCACATTCTGCACATTTTGTGATGTCACAATGACATCACCCAGCATGGAACGCTCTCTTTTTCCATTCCTGCTGTCTGCTTTCGGCTGATTTACTATCCTTTTCTGTAAAAAAGCATAGTAAATCAGTCGATTTACAAACTCCAATTGTCTGTTTCCTTTTTGAAACAGAATACCAGAGTTTCTACAGTGTTTCCTGGACTACCGGAGAATCAGTTTGATTTCTGGATAGTCCGGAAAAAAACGGAGGGGTGGCAACCCTAATTGTTGTAAGAAAACATTTTTTATATGCATGCATTTTCTGTCATTATATAATGTTTTAGCATTACAGTTCATTTTAATGTAATAATTCTTTTTTTTATATTTACTTGTGTATTTGTATTATTTACATCATGAGGACTGAATATATATATATATATATATATATATATATATATATATATATATATATATATATGTATCTTAGAGAGAGATATATGAATATGGGTCTACTTCTAAATCCCATATTGCCAGAAGACTGAATGACACATGACCGAGACCATAAAGCCTAAAATTCAAATTCCTTTAGAAGATAGTGTTCAAGAATACCGAAATGTAATTAAAAAGTTAAACAGCAAGTGGTTTAATAGTGCATTTTCCCTTTAAGGTTTTATTTATTTATTTATTGCATTTGTTTACTGGGAAAGTCTACTGGACCTAAATGAGCCCATATTCAGTGGAGGCCCGGGGAGAAAAGCTCCACATTAATTACATACAAAGACATATAAACACAGCAAAAACAGAATATGTAGAGAGGTAGTAGTACAATCAAAGTGTAAGAACAACAGTGATATTTTTTGTAATAATGGTATAGGTATGGAGGTAAAAATAGAATACATTCAAATCACAGAGCGCTACATTAATTGATACAAAGACGTATAAACACAGCAAGAACAAAATATGTTGAGAGGTAGTAGTACAATCAAACTGTAAGAACAGCAGTGATATTGTTTGTAATAATGGTATAGGTATGGAGGTAAAAATAGAATACATTCAAATCATACCTAAATATACTAGTAAATACAGGGTTATTCATATATATATATATATATATATATATATATATGTATATATATGTATATATATATATCTTTTATTTTAAGCAGAGGACAGTTATCTTCAGATAGGATACAGGAGGGAAAGGTACAGCCAGAGTGGTAGTGGAAGTAATACTTGAACAGTATGTGTTGATTTAGAACAGAGCTTTAAAGTTAAAGAATGCTGGTTTTGTAAGTAGAAATGTACTGGTAAATATAGAGGTATAGGTGCTGTTGTTTGTTTAGGTAGTGGTTACTAGTTAAAATAATAATTGATCATAATAATAATAATAATACAGGAGATCTTGCTGAAGTGGAAATGCATACTCTGTACTGTGCTGTGTAACATAGTGCTGAAATGTTAAGAGAGAGTTCTTTACTGCTCACTAGACTGTTCTCTTTTGCTCAAAGTAGTGCAATCTCGCACTTCGTATATTTAATTTGCAGGGGATGTGGGGGTGCAGGGGGGCACAGTCCCCTTTGCAAAAGTCAAGGATGAAAAAAAATGGTATGTTACAGTTGCTTTCTGGTTTTCAGTATTTTGGGACTCAGTGTTTTAAACTTTCAGGAATTTGAATTTTCACCTTTATGGTCTCGGCCATATGTCATTCGGTCTTCTGGTAATATGGGATTTAGAAGTAGACCCATACATATATCTATCTATATCTATATATGGGTCTACTTTGTTTCAATGAATCTCATTTCACTAAATTTCATTTCACCCGACCACATTGCTGAAAACACAAATTACTGAAAACTCATTTCACTGAATCTCATTTCACTGAACTGAAGTTAATATATATGGCACTGCGTAGAGTATTGCAAGGCAAGTAAATGGGTTCCTATTACGTGATCGATATATCACAATTTCGAATGCTCAGAAGAGAGAAAATGCTGCATATCGAAGTTCGTATTGGGGGATTGCAGTACAGTGAAGATTGGAATATTTGCTCTTTCCTCACTATAGTGTGATCTCAGAGTTGGTATATATATATATATATATATATATATATATATATATATATATATATATATATATATATATATATATATATATATATATGTATTTAGCAGGGGTGTGGGGGTGCAGACACTACAATAGTTTTGATATATGGCATTTTCGCTCTTCTGAGCATTCAAAATTGTGATCTTTCCATCACTTAATAGGAACCACAAGTAAAAGGTATATGCCCTTTTCCCCACTGTAGTATGATCCTGGAGTTAGTATATATAGTTAGGGGTATGTGGGGGGCACAGCCTCCACCTTGTTTGTTTTATATTCTATTTTACCAAAAACGTCAAAACAATACATTTTAAACAATAGGCACGCATAGTTACAACACCAATGACTAACTCTCTCAAGAAGACAATATGTACTCAAACTAAGAAGGGGACTATGCTCCCCACACACCCTCTAACTATATATACTAACTCCATGATCACACTACAGTGGGGAAAAGGGCATATGCCTTTTGCTTGCATTACAGTACTCTACACAGTGCCATATATAACTGTAGTTCAGTGAAATGAGATTCAGTGAAAGGAGTTTTCAGTAATTTGTGTTTTCAGCAAAGTGGTCTGAGTGAAATGAGATTCAACGAAACAAAGTAGACCCCCCCTATATATTTACTTATTCCTTTACACATTATTTAAGGTTTATGATTTATGTATAACAGTTTGGCGCAATTACAAATGTTTACAATTTTTTATACACACACACACACACACACACACACACACACACACATATATATATATATATATATATATATATATATATATATATATATTAGAGAGCTTCAATTTATTATGGGACACAAGGGATTAATTTTCTTTCAGATTGATTTTATTCATTTGTCTGATGAAGTTTAATTTTTTTAAACGAAAGAACTCACGTGTTTATTTTATTATTTTCACAAATAAATTATCAAGTTCTTTTATCTTGCCAGTTTTTGGTGCCTTCTTGCCTTTTAGTTTGGTGAGGTATTGTCACTGTTTACTTGTTTTTCTTCAGTTGGTCTTTGTTTCTTCGGCAGGGTCAAAGATTGCCTTATTTGTAAGGAAGAGATCACTTGTGAGTAGTCTGTATGAAACAGAATAAAGTGACATGATTTCAGATGATCCTCATAGGACAGATGCTAAAAAATTGAATTTTCCTTGTGAAGAACCTTTGTGGTCTGTCCAGTTGCTGCAGGAGCTTGGAAAGGTACATACCAAATGGGGTGTTGTACTCAATTATTGCCCTGATGAGGGAAGAGTACAGAGAGGTTATAACTTCTTTTTTTTTTTTGTAAACAATGCCCTTACTTGAAAGATGAGCAATATAGAATGCCCTTCTTACCACTGTGGAGACATGGTGATCAAAGGAAATTTGCTGTTAACCTGTGTGTCTGGGTCTCTCACCACTGACTGCATACTTAGGGTGTTGTTATTGATGTGGTAGTTAGCAGGAACATCACTCTTACTGAAAGGGATGATAATACATTGTTTTGCATTGAGTTTAAGGCCATGAGTTTGGCACCAGTCATTTGTTTGTTTAAACCCTCTTGTAGGATGTTGACATTATTTAGAGATTCTATGACTGCTTTCAGTTTGCAGTCATCAGCAAACTTTGTCAGCCACAGACCTTTAGTTTTAATTTGCAGTTCAGAGAAATAGATTCCAAACATTTGATGTCCCAGGAGTGATCCATGTGGAACACCGTTGGTTACAAGTCTGCTGTTGGAGGTGGGTTCCCCTATTTTGTATATATGGGTTCTATCCACGAGCCAGTTAGTGACCCATCTAATGTTATATGGGTTAATATCTAGCTGGGTGAGTTTCTCAATTATGCCTGAGTGGGGATAGTGTCAAAAGCCTTGGCTAAGTCTAGGTGGGCTGTATGCATAGATTTCCCCTCATCAAGGGCTGAGGTGGCTGTCTCAAAGAAGTCCACCAGGTTTAACAGGCATGATCTCCTTCTGACAAATCCAAATTGAGTACGTTCAAGTGTTTGGAGGTCAACATTATCTTTGTTGATAAGGTCGATGAGTCTCTCCATGGTCTTGCAGATAAGGCTAGTCAGGCTAATAAGTCTATAGTTCCTGGGGTCTGTGGAAGCACCATTTGTGCAAGGGGATAACAGTGGCCTTTCTCCATTTAGCTGGGATGAAGCCTGTGCTTAGACTATGATTGAAAAGAGTACCCAATTTCCCCCTGTCTATCTTGTATCTCTAAACTGTCTTCAGGTAACATTTTTTTTTTATTAAAAAAAACAAATAAATAAATAAATAGCACGGAAGGTCTTCCTTTCTCCTTCATCTGCTTTCCAAAGCACTGATGTACTGTGTAAGAGTGGGATTTTAAGTCCCATACACATGTGCAATACATCATGAAAGCGGCAAAATCCAGAAACAGTATGGAAGAACACCTTAGCGCCATTATGCAAAGACATTATTTAAGAAATGTAAGTAATTTCATTCTTAAATAATGTCATTGTATAATTGCAATAACCCAGGGCTGGTTGTGAGTAATGCTGGATTTACAGACGGGTGGCTTTGTTAACCCACACCCAGCCATGGGTTATCGCTATACTAAGCCATGGAGGTAGCGAACTGATTCATGCTGAAGCAGCACAAGGCATGCATAATGGTCAGAAACAACACAAATCAGCTAATAGGAATAAGACGTTGTATGGTGGTAGTTGGGGGTAATGGTATTAATCAGGAACAGTAAAAAATGCAGATGATGCAGACTTGCTCTTAGAGTAAGCGACTTACTTCAGTGTAAGGCCTATCTATAAACAAGCTTACACCAGGGAGCAGATTACAAAAGACCTGCTCTCAGTGTAACAGTGTAATTTGTCATTTACACAGAGAAAGAGTCATTTGGAATCCAAACATGTCTTTCATTTTTTTAGGTATATTTCAGTACTTGTGCCGTAAAGAACACTCACTCATTAACATCAATTGCAAACACATTATCTCCTATCCAATGATCAGATTTGTTTTTAAAACTCTCACTATTAGATGACTATCAATTATCAGTTGGTAAATTATTCCAAATTCAAATATAATTCCATCTTAATTGTGTTTTGCAATAAAAGGCATTAGAAATGATATTATCATATTAGTGTCTTCTCATGTTAACAGAGAGAGATTGATATGATATATAGGGTG
The DNA here is from genome assembly GCF_019279795.1 of Protopterus annectens. Taxonomy (NCBI): domain Eukaryota; kingdom Metazoa; phylum Chordata; order Ceratodontiformes; family Protopteridae; genus Protopterus; species Protopterus annectens. The sequence goes on from NC_056749.1 coordinate 766,440,825, forward strand.
TATCAATTTATCCCTAAAAATTTTATATGCACTCTTAGCTTTCCCCTGCAAGCCTATAATGGAGTGTAAATAAATTAAGAGTTTTGCATCAGTCAGAATAAGATACGTGATGAACTGAGAGTATTTGTTTATTAATTTATTTTTGTACAGAATCCAGAACCACTTATTGGTTCATATTTTGTTGGCAAAAAGTGCTATTATATTCTAAAACAGGTATGATGTACATATTAAATAATTAACCTGTCTTTCTTAATCTCTTATTGATAAAGATCTAAACATACTTTTTTATTATAGTTACATGAGATAAGAGAGAAAATTAGACAATATGTATAGATCCAGATCCTTATAGCAACTGGAGTGCCTAGATACTGAATAGTATAAACTCAGATTCAGAACCAAAGTTTTTTTTTACTAAACTCATTTCATCATTCTCTTAGTTTCCCTTATATAAATCAGACTGTGATGAGAACTGTGATTATAATAAGGGGTATGAATATCGAAGTCCACATCTTTTTATCGAAGGTTCATTACTGCAAACTTTCTTCATTGAACCTGTGAAGATTGGGGGAAGATGGGCGAAGGCTGCCAGCCTAGCCAAATAAAATTTGATACATAATTCTATCATTTGTAAATATAAATATAAAATACAGGCTTGTTTCTTAAATGAAAGAAAACACTGTAAAATGTTGAACTTCAAGATTGTAGCAACATTGCCATCTGCTGTAAGGAAAACTAAGCCAAGCATTTCACATCTGTTCTTTTGAAGTTACAACTATGTCTTGTATAACCTTTTGATCTAGATAGTGGTGCCAAAGAGGCTAACTGAACACATTCTTTCTATTGTTGTAACTTAAGGAATAATTACTAGAGTGTACATATGAAATGTCTTTTATTGTTGTAGTTTCCTGAGCAGGTGTTAGATTGTTAAATAATGTAGCCTGTTGGCCTGAGAACTCCAGACTAAGTGTCAAAATGATGTAATGTGTATACTGGGAAAACCTAAGTGTTAAAATTATGTAATCTGGGAGGGCCCAGCGGAGATGTTAGTGAGTTAAAAACTATTGTTCAGAAAGAGACTGTAAGCATTTTGATCTTGATATCCAGCTTATCAGCACTCTGCCTGTTGTTTTAAGTAAGTTATTTTAGAAGTATGTTTTCTTGTAGTAATAGCTAGGACATTAGAAAGTTTAGAACTAAGCATTTTTCTGTTATATCAGAACTTTCCTAATGTATTGTTTTACGTTTCTGTATGATCTCTGAACTCTTGGGTAGCATTGTGGTGTAGTAGTATTATCTTGTGTTTTTGTTTTTTATTATTAAATATTTTAAAAACCTTTTACCTGTGGCTGGTTTGTGTAGAGACAAGTTAAGCTCCAGAGTGCATTGCATATTTATAGAGTTTATTGTACAAGGCCACTCATATAAGCCTTTGACTGATTAGTCACACTTACCAATTGGATAATAATATTGCACAGTAATAATTGGACACCCTTTTAAGGGCCTTTGGGTAGCTGATAAGTATTAGTTGGTGGTGGTAGTAATTACTACCATATAGTCTGGGTAAAGGGGCACAACTGGAGAATTTGTGTCAGCTTTTCCCAGGAGCGTCTGTGAAGTGGTATGAATACTTATCTCAAAGTGTATGTGGTGTGTCAGCTACCTGGGCAGGGACACAAAGCACTGGTGGGACAGAGGGGGTACTGGAGGTTAGTTGCCAGCTAGGCTGAGATCTGGACACTATAGCTGTGTCAGTGAGGAGTCTTATTGGGGACCTGGGGAGCAAGGGAGCAACCAGCCCTAGACTGACTGTGATCTCTGTGTGCACTTAAGGGAAATTGTACTATACTGCATATATTTGTTATCCTATCCTCATATATGAGACACCCTCCCTGGTGTTAGTGGTAAGGATTGAGGCTCCTTGATTGCTGGGCCAGGGCACAGCCATCACAGAACTTAATATAGCAATTGTTCACTTCAGCAAACGTTCAGTTCAATAAATTACTTTCCCAGGGAAAGTAAAAACGTGCACAGCATTCAGGCCATCACACAAAGCACAATATTTTAAACATACCCAGGTGGGGAGTCTATGCCCCACACCCCCACATCTAATATATACCAATTCTGACATCACACTACAGTGGGGAAAAGGGCAAATTTCAGATGCTGGGCAAGTTTTTACTTTCCCTGGGAAAGAAATTTGTTGAACTGAACATTCAGAGAAGTGAACGTTCACTGTATAAGGTTCGTTGAACAAAGATTCATTGTAATGAACCTTCAATAAATGATATAAACCTGAATATTTGTAAGATAAATTACTCCTTCTGTCTGAACAAATCTCTCTCTGTCTAAACTGAAATTGCTGTAATCCTATTAAGCAGTCCGTTCCCTGGATCATGTATTACACATCATCCATTTATTGCATGGAGTATTGTCCCAGTCTGTGCTGCGGACACAACCTAATGGTTCTGTAAACTAGATCCTTTATGATGATCTAAAAAGCGACTGCCAATGTACATTTGTACTTATAATATTCCTGTGTTTATATAGTATATATTTTTTACCCTTGATAAAATGAAGCTGTAATGAAATTTAGATACTGGTAAACTGGTATTTGTATCTCTTCTGTTAACATACCTGCTTTTATATCTGCTCTTTTCATCTTGTTCACTAAGTTTTTATTGTCTTTTCTTGAGTCCTGTCACCATAACTTGTCAATATTTTACATACATGCACAAATAAATAAATACTTTTTCAAAATATTTGTCTCTAGAGCATAGTCTCTCTACTCTGACTTACTTTAAGACAAATCATCAATTAATTATTTGACATAATTGGACACTTATTCATGTCATTGTTAGGATGTGTGTTTTTATGAATGGTGTAATCAGTTAGACCTTTATATTAAATATTCTGTACTGCCACTACTTCTGCCTACTTATAATACATAAAACTTAAGCACAAACATGTTATCCCCTTCAGTTCACTGACCGTGGCTTTCATACATTACAATGACTTATCTTCAGTTTTCCAGCACACAAAGAGACTTTCTAAAATAGCTCCACATCTAAACATTATCCTCTCCTACACATAGGAAACATGCCTCTCTTTCCCACAGCAAAACTTAATTTCCAATAATGCAGTCCACAAAAGAAAACCTATACTATCCACATTTTATTGACTTTCAGACAGAGAAATCCTGTGCTCAGATAGTCTGCAATGCTAAGTTCATCAATATATATTTAAAGATCAAGGGTATGGGGGAAGGCCACCCTCAGAAATGATTATTTAGTGATTTGGCAATCTTGGTAGTCCAGAGTAGCTTTGGATGTTTTAGCTGTAAGTATGCACTAATTAAACACCCCCACATTTTCCATCTTTTAATTGTCACATATTATATTTTTAATGCAATAAGATTAGTAATCATGGCTATAAATTCCTTACTTCCTTCATTGCTTTTCCCTTTTGTGAAGGGTTATTCCATCAATGGGTTGAACTAAACATGTTTTGAGTATTACGTTTATTATTAGCTGGCATTGCCTGTTTAGGACCTGTAATGTTCAGATGCATTTTCATATGCTTGGACTTTATCTTATTTGTTTTACTGTCACATTCTTGCAAGACATCTGTATTAGAACCTTTTCAGTTTCTTCAAAAGTCTGTTTGGCAGTTTTAATCTATACGCAGCTTTCACATGTCCTCTCCTCTCCATCTGTCTCCATATTTGTATGTATACACAGATATATAGATAGAGATGTAGATATGAATACACACACACACACACACACACACACACACACACACACACACACACACACACACACACACACACACACACAATATATATATATATTTTTTTAGCTTCTTTCACCTGCTCTTGTTTCTTTGTCGGAAAACACACAATCTACTTCAATCTGTTTTGTCTGCTTTGCATTAGCTTCTCTTTTCTTCTTATTTCTGCTTTTTCACAGTTTTCTTAGATGTGAATAACTGCCCACATAAATCAGAATTACTGCTTGTGAAATCATCTAATGTTTTGCATGCTTTGTTGAACTTCAGGTTTTCATAGACATATAAAAAGATAGTAATTAGATTATCTTTTTAATAAGCCCCCCTCACTCGACATATTAAGTATTGTTTTTGCTAGTGTTTGTAGAATAATGTTCTTTTAAAATAATCTAATCGAAAGACTGCTGCCAAATATCTCAAATCACCATTTGTGTTTTTCAAGTGTAATTTTATTTTCTGCCTTTCCAGTAATCATGTTAATAAAAACTCAGTTTTATACATTTTAAATCATATGTTTGATGTCTGAATTTTCATTGTAAAAAAAAAAAGTACATGCCACTTTCACTACCAGTAGAAAGTTTGTTTTCCCAGTTTAACTGTATATTTAATGTTCTTACTGTTTTGGAAGAAGTTGGACATAACAGTGGGCACTCTCAAGCTGTAACCTAATATTCTCTATTTTTGTAAGTACAAAAGTACAAACTTCCTTAGGTTTCCTACTGTGAACACTTCCTACATAACATCTTTAGAGAGGTCACCAAATTCACTCAAGAACATTGTTCTCATACTATTTTGCTTATTAATCCTGCTGGTTATGATCTCAGCATTATCCTTGTCTAACCCTGTTATTCATAGATGTAATACATTTATGTGGACGATATGCATTGTACTTCAGTATGCACTACCATGATTCACAGATACGGATCAGTGAAGTCCATGGCGACATACACCAGACATCCAGTTTTGTAGAATAATGCAGATTAGTAAGCTACAATGTAACATACTTAGTAAATAGCTACATATATATCCACTTTGTTCATAGGTTCATAGGTTCATAGGTTGGTACTAGGCTATCAGCCCTAGGGCCTATACAAGCCAAGCCATAACAATTCCCTGGCTATTTCTTCCCACATTATAGTAGTGT
>NC_056749.1:766453254-766548254 GCF_019279795.1 Protopterus annectens
CTTTCTGTGTTTAGTGTACTGCCACCTATATGGTAATTCATGGATACATGTTTTTTCCGAATGGGGATAACAATACATTTCTTGGCATTGAGCTTGAGCCCATGGCTCTGGCACCAAGCATCTGTTTCTGTAAGGCCCTTTTGTAGAGTATCCACATCATTTCAGGATTCAATAATGGCTCCCAGTTTGCATCTGCAAACTTTGTTAGCCAGAGTCCCTTAGTGTTGACCTGTTCTTCAGAGAAGTAGGTCCCAAACAAGAGCGGCCCCAGGACTGAACCCTGAGGTACTCCACTTGTCACTTGTCTGGAGCTGGATTTGGAGTTGGCTACTTTTACAGTGTGGGTTCTGTCAGTAAGCCAGTTGGCAACCTATCAAGTGACTTATGGATTTATGCCCATCTTAGTAAGTTTATCTATGATTCCAGAGTGGGGCATAGTGTTGAAGGCCTTGGCAACGTCCAGATAGGCTGTGTGGACCACCTTACCCTCATCCACAGCTCTGGAGACTGATTCGAAGAAGTCAATCAGATTCTGGAGTCAAGATCGGCCCTTCACAAACCCAAACTGGGTGGGTTCCAGTGTTTGAAGGTTGCCAATGTCTTTGTTTATAAGTTCCATGATAATACGTTCCATGGCCTTGCAGATCAGGCTTGTCAGACTGATGGGACGGTAGTTCCCAGGATCCAAGGTGGATCCCCCCTTGTGGAGTGGGATAAGTGTAGCTGTGCACCACTCAGTGGGCATGAAGCCTGAGGTGAGGCTATGATTAAACATGACACTTAGGTGAGGTGCCAGTTCATTTTGTAGTTCATCAAAGCACTTATTTTATATTAAAAGCACTATGTCATTTATGTTAGTGTTTTAAGCATCATGCAGTTGAAGACATCCATCTACCATTCTCTGGCAGATTGTTTACTAGCAAGGTTTATTAAAACACTGAAATCCATAATGAGGAAAGTTTTTGAAACTATTGGTAAAAACAATGACTAGTTGTTACCTAACTTTCTGTTTGCAATAAGAGGGGTATCTCAAGCTTTAATTGGATTCATTCACCCATCTTGCACTTCTGTACAACAGGCACCTGCTTATCATTCATAAAGTTACATAGGAAGAGGAAAATATACCTTTTAAAAGTGTAACAGAATGCTATGTTTGTTTGCAGAATACATTAAAGTTGGCAATGCTTTTGTAAAGGAGCATTTGCAGACAGCCCAGGAAATAAAACAATTCTCAGAAATACCTGGAAAAGTTAAACTAATAGAGTACAGTATAAAGACAACCCCTGATATGAAGGTTATATTAAGACCTTAGAGGGTGCCTGAGTCAAAAAGCATTAATAGCAGATGACTTTCAGGTCACACTAGGCATAACAGAAGCGTCGCAGAGTGACTGCAGCAGCTCAGTAGGTGTAGGTACTAAACCTGACACAAAAGCATTATTCTGTGGTAACTTTACAAAACTGAATAGCATTTTAAAGTTTGACAGCTGTCCCATACCTGAAATTGATGAGCTGATAGAAAATCATAGCGAAGGCTTGTCAGCACTTGACTTGATATGAGATAATGGCAGATAACACTTACTCTCTGCTACTTAAGGAAATAAACAGCATTTCTTATCCTTAATGATCGATTTTGGTGCACAATAATTGCCATGTGGCCTATAGTACCCCAGCCAAGTTGATTGATGACTAAACCATTGAAGCCCCACTCACAACATGGTACTGCATATCTGGATGTCATGTTTTTTCATTCAGAGGGTTAGGAATTTCACTTGTCTTATGATATAGGCTATGTTAGAATTCAGGCTCTACTACAAAATGCAAAGAAATGTAAAACAGGAATAGTGGAAGCTGAGTAGTTAGGGTAACTTGCAAGAGGAGGGGTGTTAAGACCACAACTAGAAAACAAAATATAGAACCATAAAAACTGTCTTGTACTCTCTGCTAAGAGTGAGATCTAGGCTTTGTTTTCAACTAGCTGGGTACTACAGAAAGCCTGTGCCTAATATTGTCTGACTTTTGTTAGATCTCTAGAGGAAAGCTCTAATTGTAGCCAGTTTTAGGTACCAGTGAACTCAGAGGTCACTGGAGGGCACAAGGTCCTGGGGGATCCCGGTCCATGGCAAGTTATCTTATTTTGATATTGAGCTCTATTTATCAAACAACAAAAGGTAGTACAATTGTCTGTACTTAATAAACTAGGTGATTAATAAGAACTCATGTGATGAAGAATTCTAATGATTGACACAATTTGTTCTCCTTTAAAATGTATTTATTTACATTTGTTTGCCATGATAGTATGACTGGGTCAGCAAAAGCAACCTTCTTTTCAGTAGTGGTCCAGGAAGAAAAACTTCATAATCCAGTATGAGTAAGACAAAGTACACAAAACAGAAAAAAAATGTTACAATAATTTTCCTAGTAGGATAACATAATACAGAGTAAACTTATTTAAATCTAATCTAAATAGAAAAAGCATGAGACAATATCAGATTTACAATTCCTTTGGTAATTTGTCACAGTTACCTATAAAAGGTAGATTTAGGGTGGATCAGTTTTTAAAATATCTGTTCAGATATAACTCTGGTTGTAGTGACAGTGTCTTGCCAAGTAGCTGGCTTCATAATTTCATTAAATGTTTTACCACTGACATAGTTAAAGCCTGCTGGTAGACATTCCCTCCACTAAAACTAACATCATAGGAGGCTTTATCCACCAGTGATATACATGGCTGTGGGGATCCCCATGTTATCCTTGACTATGTGGGGGCCCCACAACAGCCACAGTTGGTTGGGGGAAAATCAGCAGAAAAAAATTATCCATTCTCCAATTATGTAGTATATCCTAAACAGGGTTGTAATATGACCCTGTTAGGGTAAAGTCGGTAATCAGTGAATGAACATGACAGAAGTATAGATTGACACTCCTGATAGGATAAAGTCGGTAATCAGTGAATGAACATGACAGAAGTATAGATTGACACTCCTGATAGGATAAAGTTGGTAATCAGTGAATGAACATGACAGAAGTATAGACTGACACTCCTGATAGGATAAAGTCGGTAATCAGTGAATGAACATGACAGAAGTATAGACTGACACTCCTGATAGGATAAAGTCGGTAATCAGTGAATGAACATGACAGAAGTATAGACTGACACTCCTGATAGGATAAAGTCGGTAATCAGTGAATGAACATGACAGAAGTATAGACTGACACTCCTGATAGGATAAAGTCGGTAATCAGTGAATGAACATGACAGAAGTATAGGCTGACACTCCTGATAGGATAAAGTCGGTAATCAGTGAATGAACATGACAGGAGTATAGACTGACACTCCTGATAGGATAAAGTTGGTAATCAGTGAATGAACATGACAGAAGTATAGGCTGACACTCCTGATAGGATAAAGTCGGTAATCAGTGAATGAACATGACAGAAGTATAGACTGACACTCCTGATAGGATAAAGTCGGTAATCAGTGAATGAACATGACAGAAGTATAGGCTGACACTCCCGATCTTCAGTGATGGTTTTCTCTATCTGGGAGTTTTATAAATACTAGCCAGATACAAGGTACTATAACTCTCAACTTCTTTTGGACAATGCCAAAAATAATGGTGGAATAAAGGTCCAAAACCAGAAACTATTTTTAAATTTTACTCTAATTAACTTAAAAAAAGTTAATAGAATAATACATTTTACTCATCTCATTTTCTGAACAATAAGAAGTATGAAACTCCAATCTCTGGCATTATGGATTATCTGTAAACCTGACGATTAATCAGCAAATCAAAATTGTTAGGAGTAGCAGGGCAAAATATGAGACAAAATCAGAGACTTTCTGTGAAGTCAAATAGCGTAACACATATGTATTACTTCAAATGAGGTGACTAAAAGTGACTTACCAGTGCTGTCTTATAACTGATAAACGACAGTCACTGATATGGTGTGGCAGTACTAGTGTCACAAAATGCATTGCTATTTGCTGAAGTTAGTGCAAACCTCATATTGATATCACTTATGTTTTTTACTGTATATGTATGTGTGTGTGTGTGTGTGTGTGTGTGTGTGTGTGTGTGTGTGTGTGTGTGTGTGTGTGTGTGTTTACGGGGAGGGTGAAGTGTAAGAGTAACAAGCTGGCCAGAATTTCTTATACTTTTTATTGCAAACATCTTCAGCCTTGTTATTATACTTTTGAGTGTAGTTGGAGATGAGGTAATGCAGTATATTTAAGAGTCACATGTTGGCCATAGTTACTTTCACTTAAAATCAAAAGCATAGATCTTACACATGATAGGCAGCTGTCTTTATTTATTGAATTGAATGCCCACTCTCCCTAAACTCATTGCAGGTCTCATTCATTTGTTCTAAGAATACATTGTTATCAGTGTTCAGTCTACTAACCCTAGCCAATTGCACCTTGACTATACCCTTAAAAACATGAGGTGCATGCATACTAGATGCATAAAGATACCTGCCAGATGACACCTCCTTCTTAAACACAGATGTATTAATAATACTATCTTGCTTCTTTAACACAATGTCCAGAAAGTTTATAGATGTGGCCGAAAATTCAGCCTTAAATCTCAGAAAGGAAGTTGTATTATTCAAGAACATAATATAGTCCATCAGCTCATTCGATGTACCCTTCCATAAAAAGAAACAGTCATCCACAAACCTCTGGTAGAAGATGAGATTATTATTCAAAAAACTTTCCCCATTAAAAATATATGACCTCTCCCACTGATAGAGGACCAAATTGGCATATGTATTCGCCACTGGTGTGCCCATTGCCACACCTGTTTGTTGCAGATAATAAATCTTATCAAACAAAAATACATTATTTTTCAATACCAGATCTGACAGCATACAAATGTTCTCAATATGCCTAACAGAGAATGTAGAGCAATGTATTAAAAATTCTCGTATGGAGTCTAACCCATGATCATTCGGGATGACAGTAAAGAGTGATGTAATATCCATCACCACCATATACATGAGACTGCCTCTGTGATTGGTAGTGTTGCAAATGGCACTGAAGGAGAAGCTAGCGTTGGGTTGCGTACGTCGCAACAAACGCTATCAAGCTTTTTCCATAAGCCCTTTTAGCTACAGCAGGCTGAGCGGGTGAAGGAACGTACCGTCGCCTCAAGATCAAACTCGAGGGGGAGAACTAAACAGAGGGATTCTGGTGCGCTGATGGATGCTAAGCGTAAGAATGAGAGTCCACCAAAACAACTGAAAATAGCCAGGAGGTAATGGCAGGTATCGTAAATCTTTCCACTTTTACTTTAAGAAAGGAACATTGTTCGCTTCTAAAGAAAGGATTGGGATTTATACCGACGCGTGCAGAGGATATTGTGAAGGTTATAACAGACTTAAAGCTTTTTATTAGATCTGTAGCCTTGAAGCTGATTTTTAAAAATGAACAGTATGATGCCTCTGTGTGTAAAAGGCGTAGTACATTTGTACCTAACTATGCTCCAGTGTTAATAGCATTTAATGATCTCTCTGAAAGTGAGATAAGGCAGATATATGCATGTAAAAAGTGTACTAGCAGTTTTAATCTTACATATCCTGAATTTATGGCCTTGAATGAATTGAAGGAAGATCCAAGTATTATAATTAAACAAGCAGACAATGGGGGCTCTACAGTGGTATTGGATAGAGATAATTATATGAGCTCTGTACTATCTTTGCTTGGGGATGGCATAGCATTTAAACAGATATCACTTTTGGATGTGAAGAAGCATATTAGTTATGTTAACATGTGTGTATATGAGCTTCAATTATCAGGTGATATTTCATTAGATTTGTTTCATTTTTGTACTGTTCCTAGCCCCATCATACCGCAACTCTATGGTATTCCAGAACTGCATAAGTCTCGAGATAACCCCCCCAATGAGACCTATTGTCTCAGGGAATGGTTGGATAACTGAGCCCATCTCTCTGTATTTGCAGAGGCAGTTACAACCATTATTAAATAAATGTGAGACAGTACTTAAGGATAGTACTGATTTTCTTGTTAAACTCAAGTGTTGGTACATGAGTTTGAAGCAGTTGGATATGGATTGTAATGGGGTATATATGGTGGTGATGGATATTACATCACTGTTTACTGTCATCCCGAATGATCATGGGTTAGACTCCATACGAGAATTTTTAATACATTGCTCTACATTCTCTGTTAGGCATATTGAGAACATTTGTATGCTGTTAGATCTGGTATTGAAAAATAATGTATTTTTGTTTGATAAGAATTATTATCTCCAACAAACAGGTGCGGAAATGGGCACACCAGTGGCGAATACATATGCCAATTTGGTCCTCTATCAGTGGGAGAGGTCATATATTTTTAATGGGGAAAGTTTTTTGAATAATAATCTCATCTTCTACCAGAGGTTTGTGGATGACTGTTTCTTTTTATGGAAGGGTACATCGAATGAGCTGATGGAATATATTATGTTCTTGAATAATACAACTTCCTTTCTGAGATTTAAGGCTGAATTTTCGGCCACATCTATAAACTTTCTGGACATTGTGTTTAAAGAAGCAAGATAGTATTACTAATACATCTGTGTTTAAGAAGGAGGTGTCATCTGGCAGGTATCTTTATGCATCTAGTATGCATACACCTCATGTTTTTAAGGGTATAGTCAAGGCGCAATTGGCTAGGGTTAGTAGACTTAACACTGATAACAATGTATTCTTAGAACAAATGTATGAGACCTGCAATGAGTTTAGGGAGAGCGGGTATTCAATTGCTCTACTAACTCAGGTTAGAGAGCATGTATTATCCAATAGGTGCACGTTATATGAACCTATTTTTCTAAGGACAGTTACAAATGTGAGTGGATTGTTGAGCACTCCATTGGATGGGGTAGGCTTAAGGTTCATTACTTTGTATAACACTATGTCATATGCTGTTAGAGGCATAGTGAGGAAGTATTGGAAAGTCCTCCTAGCACAGGAAGATATCAAGTTAATTGTGGGTGACAAACCGTACTTTACATACAGGAACATGAGGACGATTAAGAGCATGTTGGGGTATAAAGATTTTGAAAATGTAATGCTTAATTCACATAATGCATTGGGGAATGGCACATTTTGTTGCCATAATTGTAGTTGTTGTGCTGATATTTTTAAGTGTACTAATGATGACCTATCTCAAGGCAATAGTTTCGTTCATCCTGTCTCTAAAAAAGTGTTTGTGTTTCATTGCTTTGCCACTTGTACAACAAACAATGTTGTTTATCTAGCAACGTGTGAAGCTTGTCCCTCTTTTTATGTCGGTAAGACGACAAGAAAATTTAAAGAACGAATTATAAAACATAAATCCAACATAAGAAGGGGTAGTGAAACTAATGCCCTGTCTAAGCATATTATAAGCTGTGGAGCCGCACATAGGTTTAAGTTTAGAGTTATTGATTATGTCAATGAATCTATTAGAGGTGGAGACCTATGTAATTTATTGGACATTTGAGAATTTGAATGGATTGTGAGGTTATCAGCTGATACACCCCCTGGTCTGAATGCAGGTGTTTTGTTAAAACCTGTGTTAGTTAAGATACAGCACACTAAACTGAAATGATTTTATCAAAGTATTTTGTATTTTGACATACTTTTTTTGCATAATTCTTTGTTGTATGTATTTTTTGTACATTTTACATGTATTAAGTTTTTTCAAGTTTTTAAATATTTTTGTATTTGATTAATCATGTGACCTTGGCTGCGGGTCAGGTGATGTGCTGGGCTTTTATTTAAATGGATGATTTTACTGTGCCTGTTGTTAATCATTGAGAAAGGGTTTTATACCTGAAAGCTTTGTTGTTTGATAAAGGTGACTTTTTTTGCTCAACTGCTCAACTGTTGTCTTCATTTTGACTGTATTCAGCAGTATTCTTTTGCTATATTTTGTTTATTTCTCAGCAGTTGAATGCATGTGAAAGCAACTGCTCATTGCAACAGTGTCACAGTGCTTTGTTCTGGTTGAGTTCTTGGCTACTGCTTTTTCTATGTGGAGACTGCATGCCCACCCCCACACCAGGTGCTGTATGGGTTTACTTGTGAGATATGGTTTTCTCCAGCACATTAGTGATATGTTGTAAGTGGATTGCCATTCTTCCAGTTTCTCTAAAGGTAAGCTTGCTGCATGCATGCATGTCTGTGCACTGTATGACAGAATTGACTTGTCAGGTACAGGGTCAGTGTGTATTTTTGTGTGCATGCACATGTGTTTGTATATGTGTGTGTGTGTGTGTGTGTGTGTGTGTGTGTGTGTGTGTGTGTGTGTGTGTGTGTGTGTGTGTGTGTGTGTGTGCAAGCTTATGGATGAAAAAAACACAGATTTTTATCTGTAGATATGCACAATAATATTGGGTACACACATAACTCTTTTGGGGAGCAGTAAGAAAGATGCAGTTAAAAAATCATCTTTCAAAAATATTCAGACCCTTAAGTGTTTCTAGGGGGTCTGATGGCATCCAGACATCAGACTATATAAATGGATTCTAACATGGACTATGTGGTGGCCTCTGCCCTTTACCACACTCATTCTAAAACCAGCCCTGCTCAGAGATATTTACCTAAGCTGTTGCAGCTTGTGGGAGGGGGCGAGGGATTGAGTCATCATTATTTCTTTAATTTTAGTCACAATCAAACCTCAGAAATCTTCACAGGGGATTAATATAGCTTGTGCTGTTGTTTGGGGAAGTTTGGTCATTGTTCTTTTTTGTTCTCTCACAGACCTCAGAGATGTGCAAAGAAAGCCACTATAGCTTGTGTAGGGGTAGTGTACTATGTACGTGTGACAAGCTGGGATACATTAATGTATTCTTTATTTTTTTTCACTTTCCAAACAATCACGAATCAGGCCTGTATACAGATGGTTGCCTTTTGAGGTTAAGGGTGGGGAGACATGCTCACATAATTTTAGCTTTTGGTTTCATCCCACTTGTAATGTGAGATGGTTTCACAGTGACTTTCTTTTCATTTGAGGGAGGGTAGGGACGCAGGTAATATTCCCAGATGGAATGTATGTCTTCGCTCAAACATTGTCTTGTTAATTTGTGGACTATTATTTTGTCAGCTATAAACATTAAGCCTCAGACACAAAGTAACACAAACGACTGAATTTCTTTTGTTATTCATGCTTTATGTTCAGGTCACTACAAGATCAAAAGGCTGTGAAAATCTCTAAAAATGTACCACAGGGCATTACAAATGTACCCCGGGGCATCTATAATCTAGGCTTCATGCACTTATTTCCTACAAAGTTACTCCAGTGCTGTCTTGGTTAGGTGAGGATACAAGGCACTAAGTTTCCCAGCGATGCTGAATTTCCGTCTTTCTTTCCTTACTATTATTTTGTTTAGTCCATCCGTAGATGAAAAGGTTGATAAATACAAAGTTCTAAAATGCACTACAGAGCATTTAGAAAGCCATGTCTTATGGAAAAAGCAGAAGTGTAAGGAAAAATGTAAGAAAAGAAATAAATAAAGTGATGTGTATTAAGTGGGGAGTGCAGGATGGCAGGAAAACAAAGGTGAGTACTGGAGGATATGTGTCTGTGTGTGATGATGGGGAAACAGTAGGCAGTGTGGGAACAAAAGCACCTACTTCAATAGTTATGCCCGACTGTCGCAAGTCTTCGCTCATGCAATGTCGGTAGTTATATAATGGAATTTTATTTCTGTGTCTGGGGTACTCTGACATATGTAATGACATCTTCACAGTTTTTTTTCATAAATATATTGATATGTATTAATAAATAGGATATAATAAAATAAGCAATGCATGATATAATTTGATGCTTTGTGCTTGTTTACATGCCGGTTTATCCTAATGACCCTCAGTGTATGGTATTGATCCTGTCATTGTGCCATGCCGCTATGACCAGTAATTAATGAGTCTTGGATCCTGTCATTGTGCCGTGCCACTATGACTAGTAATTAATGAGTCCTGGATCCTGTCATTGTGCTGTACCGCTATGACCAGTAATTAATGAGTCCTGGATCCTGTCATTGTGCCGTGCCGCTATGACCAGTAATTAATGAGTCCTGGATCCTGTCATTGTGCCGTGCCACTATGACCAGTAATTAATGAGTCCTGGAGTCAAACATCCATCGATTTTCTTACTGGTTGTTGTAGTGGAATGTTATTACAGCTAAAAGAAAATAAAGAGCCTTCTGAATAACTAAATCACATCACCTAAATTGGCAAAATTGTGACAGTAGCGATCTAACAAGGCTTGAGTACCTTGGCTGTGACATCATTATGTCTGTTGGAGACAGATCTGCCTGGAGACATACTGGAAGCATTTTAAACACCTCAAGTCATGCTGCTCTGACCGGACTGATACAGAATGATGATACGTGGAAGCCTGTCCTTTTGGAAAGCTGCCACTGTTTGCTATTCACTGTAGCTTCAATAGATAAGTTTGTTTTGAGCAGTCTAAAGTAAATTGTGCAGCAATCACTTCCTTCTTTCTTTGCTTCAGTTTTTGATCAGTTCAGTACGTACACTAACTGTTTTTTCAACATGTGTTATTGCATTTGTTTACTGCATTAATGTACATTTTTGAATACTAATCCTATGTTTACAGAAAGAGTTCATTGAAGCAAAGTAAAAATTGATCTACTGCTGTTGAGAGATACATTAATAGAGATAATACAATATTTCCTTCTTTCTGATAGACATTTCATTTTTTGTCCAGCAGAGATGTCAAAGAAAAGAGAAATTGCTTCTGGATATTCGTCTACCTTTATTTAGGTTTGCCTTTATTACATTTTAAGCTTTTGACACTTCACTCCTTAATGTGGTTTTTATTTATCTTTATGAAAAGGCTTAATATGTTTATGTATTGAGAGGGTGTATCCATATGAGGGCATTTTATTTACTATGTGAGAGAAGTTGTTTTCTATAGTACTATGCAGTAATTTTGCAGTTTTGTCTTGACTGAATTTTTTTTCTTCTTTTTTCAAATATATTTTTATTGCATTTTCCTCTTTTTTAATACAAGAAAAACAACAAAACAAATATATAAAGACAAGATACACGGAATATTGATTTGCAATAAGCATAATAAGATATACAGAACACATAACATCAGTGTTCATTTATCAATATGCAGAATTAACTAACATTCAAACTGTTCACATTAAGTTGTAAGACAAAATCTACTCTGAGATATTTTAATCATAATAGAATCTGACATAAAAACAGAAGCATCAAGACATTTAACCTACCTAACTTAAATTGTATCTTGTACTAACTGTGTACACCAGTGGCGGCTGCAGGGGATAGCTGAATGGGTGGGGATCAATGGGAAGGGGTGTGGCCAACTAGAAAGGGGAGGGGCTATGCTCAAAACCACAAAAACTAACTTTAATTAAATATGCTGCCCTGGGTGCCAACCCCTCATTATGAGAGTCCAATCAAGACAAATGAAGTGTAAAAGAATAAAAATATTTAAATGCATTGGCTGCATGACAGCTTACTTAATATCTAGATGGAAACAAAAAGGTTGTGAGGCATGAAAAAATAAATTACTTTTTAAATACATTACGGGAATGCCAGTCAAAATCAAGTATAAGAAAAACAAGCAGCACTCAACTCAAACTACTTCTCCTTGCACTGTAGTTCTAATTATAATTTATATTCAGCTTTATTAAAGCATCAAGTAACATGCTGAAAGTAACAATTTCTGTGATGCCCCCACTTGTAAAAATGTTTCTTATCCAAAACAGACCTGCTGCCTGACAACTATCTACTTGTTTCATGGGGAAAACACGATCAAAGTAAAAATGAAAAGCAAACAAGAAACAAGCTCAAGATACATTGCTTAAATTATTACTGTACAGGTTATGGACCACACATGAATGGCATTCTGTTTAGTTTACTGGTAAAGCCCTCAGAGATCACTAGAAGTCTCCAACAAGTGTAATGAGCTTCTTAAAATAATGTAATCCTGTCCTTTACTACAAATACTGTCATATGCATTTCAATATCCAATGCTTATACATTATCTAGTTAAGTATTCTCTGCATGGCAACAACAGAAAGGCTTCAATGTTGGCAATTCTTTAACAGTATGCTTATTAAAGCTTACTTGCATGTTATGATCTCAGACAAGCTTACTTGATGGTCATTAAAGCATTGCTACTTAAAACACAGAGCAATAGGCACTTTGAGTAATAAGCATAAATCAACAGTACAAAAATATGACAAAAAACAGACCATTCTGCAAAATCAATAACAGATGAAAAGCCACTGTAGTACTTGTGTCTACCTTGTATGGGGGGATACCCTGCACATTTACACTGCATAACTGCTCCTTGCTTTGCTTGGACACATCCAGAGTCACTACATGGAGGAGTGGGGTGCAACAAGTATGTCACAATTTGAAATGTCTCTGGCTGACGGTGATGGTCCTAACACATTTATCATACCTCTCACCATCAGAGCAAGAAATATGGGCAAAGTCATACATAGAAGTGGGACAAAGGCCCAAAAATAAGGACAATTTTTAAATATTGCTCTTATAAACTTAGAAAGATAATAGAATAGTAGGTCTTGCATTAGTATGAATTTTCTGAAGGATATGAAATCTGAAACTCAAATGCCTGTCATTATTTTCTAACTTCAGTCTTTAATAATTTACCACTAATTTGCCAAAAAAACACAATTTTATGAAAAATGGACCAACAATGTGAGGCAACAATATAAAATAGCCACACAATACAGCTGGGAACCAGTCAAAGAAGGGACACTTTTTTAATATTAGTACTGCTAACTTGAGCAGCTGACAAAATAAAAGAGTCTACATGCATTTCTGAAATAAAAGTAATCTATAACTCTGATTATTACAGTTATTTCTTAATTGTAAACCCTCCATGTTTTCTTCCAAAATTGCTATTTTTGCAGAGGGATTATTAGGGGAAGAGCAACATTTTGAGCCAAATTCAGGGACAGTTGAGAGGTTTGGCTATGCCTAATTCTATAAAGCAATTTGCATGTACCTCTCAACCTGTTAATGCAATAAATCTGGACAAGACCAAATATATTGGGGGAACATATAAACAGTACTAAAAATTGCTCTTGTATAAACTGGGACAGTTGATAGAACAGGTCTTACTTTAGCATGCATTTTCTGAAGGTTATGAAGTCTGAAAGTAGTGTGTCATTATTTGGTGACTTCATTCCTTAATGATTTGCCAGAAAACCACAAATTTTATGAGGAACAAACCAAAAATAAGAAGCAAAAAAAACTATTCATTCTTTGAAAATCTGGACAGTTGGGAGGTATAGTTCAGCTGGGGCTGTCTAAGTTTGCCGACCTTCCCCCTCACAAAACCATGGTTGAATGGAGCCTCCCCCTGCAGCCATTCCAATGATTCATTACTTTGCTATTTCACTCCATTTACCATAAACACTAATGTGCATACTGATTTACTTCTTTGATGATTTGAACTTCATTTGAAAGTTTTATTTTGCATTTTACAGCACAAACACTAAGACATCTGCTAAACAAACTTGGCATTAAAACTTCTCTGCCCTTGAAACTCACTTTCATTGAAACAACATTAAAACCTACATTCAAAGAAAATACATTTTACCCATGGCAGATAAAAATTAATTCTGGGCTGTTTTCAAATCATAGGCCCCTTGCATATGAAACATACATGTGCTCTTTGATACACCTTCCTATTGCTTTGAACATTTTTCCAGTAAACAATGAAACAAAACTGCCCAATTCAGAACATTTCCATCATAAAAGTCTACACAAACGTCTACAGTCCACTATTATCAGTAAATATGCACAATTCTACAGTCCACCATTATCAGTAAATATGCACAATCTCTGAAGTAGTAAAAAAGTCATCTAAATAATTCCACGTTAAATAAATCTGTAATGAAGAGGTTGCTGCTAGCAATCACCTTTATATTTCATGGTTTCATCGAAAAATAAAGTGTCTGATGCCCCTGAGGAATAAATTGCCTAAATTACATTAAAAATAAGCTAGTAATATTGCAATAGGAAATGGATGGCAAACTGATAACAGGCTCATAGTTAGTATCTTGACTTTCAGTATGGCAGCATTCACCCCTTATGAGAGTAGAACCAACAACCTTCTGCATCAAAAGCAAGTACACAACCTGTTGTGCTATTAGCAATGTGAGCTGACTTAGCATAATCAGCACTAAACATCTTCCCCTGCAGCTCTCAGCTCCTTGTAAAATCTACTCAATACTCAACTGCATCTCAACTTCGCAGCACAAGAAGTCTGGAAAAAGCCAAATTTATTGGGTGGGTCAAAAGGGCAAAAAACAGGGACACATTAAACATTGCTTGTATAATCTTGGAAAGCTGCTAGAATAAAATTCTGTGTTACTGCCAAGGTCCCTGTGCAAAAAAAGAGTCAGAACAACATACCACTATGCCAAATCACCTGCTTTGTGAAAGAAAAATGCTGTGTTACCACCGTACATTTTACAGCCAAGGTCCCTGTGCAAAACAATCAAGAGCAACATACCACTACGCCAAATCAGCTGCTTTGTGAAAGAGAGGAAGACTGAAACTTATATGGCTATCATTTAATGAATTCAGTTCTCACCATAGCTGTCAACCTCTTAGCACAAAACACCTGGACAAACCCAGTAATGAGGGAATACAGCTCTCAAACATATTCAGTGAATTCAGTTCTTGCCATAGCTGTCAACCTTAGCACAAAAAACCTGGACAAAGCCACTAACAGGGTATTACAGTCCCAAAAATAAGGACAAATTTCAAATAGTCATCTTATAAACTTAAAAATTGCTATAATAAGAGGTTGTGTTACTATATATTTATTGCTAGAATAAAAAGTTGTTTTACTATGTATTTTCTGAAGACTATGAAGTCTGAAATTCAAATGCCTGTCAATTTTACTTCTGATGGAACAAAAACAATTTTTAGCAGAGGCCCAGGGAGAAATACTGTAGACACATGTTTTTGTAAAATGGCAGGACACCAGAGCAAATCCACACAAACACAGAGATAAGATGCAGACTCCACACAGTAGGCACCCCAGCCAAGAATCAAACCACAAATCCTATACCTGTGAGGCAACAATACTGCCACTGCAACATCAAATACGTAAGGAATTAAACATTCAGAAACCTGAAGTCTGAAATTCAAATGCCTGTCAATTTTATTTAACATTTGTTAATCAGGATAGTCTGACTTGGAACAAAAAAACAATTTTCAGCAGAGGCCCAAGAAGAAATAATGCAGACATGTCTTTGTAACATGGGAGGACACAAAAGCAAACCCACACAAACACAGGGAGAACATACAGACCCCAAAAAGAAGGAACCCCAGCCAAGAATCAAACCTGAGAACCTACAGCTGTGAGGCAACAATGCTACCACTGCACCATCAAATAAAAGCAAACCCACACAAACACAGGGAGAAGATACAGACCGCACAATGAAGGAACCCCAGCCAAGAATCAAACCTGAAAACCTGCAGCTGTGAGGCAACAATGCTACTACTGCACCATCAAATATCAAGCATTGCAACATTTACAAACCACAGATATTATGAGGAACAGATCAGATCAAATATGAGGCAAAAATCTGCAATTTTTTTTACAAATGGTGGTGGGTAGGGAACTCAAGTCTTTAACACTTGCATACAGGGAACAGGGTTCAAACCTGAGGTATTCCCTACCACACCACCATGAGTCTAACTACCAGTATATTGCACCTACGGCATTTTTACATACACACACACACACACACACACACACACACACACACACACACACACACACACACACACACACACACACACACACACACACACACAAACACACAGAGTAAACTCACCATACATAAATCCAACACACTTACCTGCAAGTAAATCACCATACATTCAATGTCCTTTCTCCATAAATCCAATGCAAGTACATCCAAACCCTGCCCATTACCTGCAATACATCCAAAGACCTGCGAAATCCAAACCCCGCCTGCAACTCTTCCCGACGAGAGACTGCAGCAATTCCAGACTGCTGGTGTTGCAGTCCGACACTGATGCATTTTCACAGTGAGTCTCTGCAGTTTAAAACTGCATAGACATCTGGGAGCTCCGTTCCTCATGTTTCCCTATCAGGACTGCCTGGAGCATGCGCAGAGACTCTCAGCAGCAGTCCGGACTACTGCGCATGCGCCACAAATTTTTAAACAGGTTGCTTGCTATCTTTATTTGTTCTATCAAGTTTTGGATTAATTGTCATATTCCAGTCTCCTCCTATGATATATGAATAGTTGGGAAAGTTCTCTAGAATTCTATATATCTCATATTGATGCCAGCATGGGGCATATACATTTAGGACTAAGAAAGGTCTTTTAAACATAGGTAGTTCACAAGTAAAATAACAACATCTACCTTTTGGGTCGTAGCTACTCTTCATTATAATGCCATCAAATGATTTTTTAATTATTGCAGCAACTCCCCTAGAAGCTGTACTGTCACCAGCAGCAACGCTATGTTTCACCCATTTTTTTTGTATCTTTCTCCCATTCTTCTTTCAATGTATGTTTTTCTTGAACGAATGTTATCTCTGCCTTAGATTTAAAAATTAAATGCATTGATAGATTCTTCTTTTTCTTATTTTGTAAGCCCTTTACATTCCATGAATCAACAGAAATCATCTAAAAGATATATTAAACAGAATGCTGATTTTCTGAGCTAATAGAAATATATAGGGTCATATATAACTTTAAAAATTTCTTAGAGTTTTTGGTACAGGTCAATAATATGTATATATGTGTGACATCACTCCCTTTCAGGGCCCCCTCCGTGCATACCCACACTAGCCCACTAACTGAAAGAGAGTTAAATAAATAATTTACAACTATATTACAAAAAGTTCCTGTCATTCTAAGTCCCATCAAAAATACAGCAACACACATAACAGCTTGTCCAAACAAAACATATGTAATAGCAAGAAATATGATTTCTAACCCTTTCTTCATTTAAAGATAATTAGCCTGAGCATTTTATAAACTGCTTTTAACTAAGATTGAAATATCTAACTTAATAAGCAATCTTTAAATAGTACATTTCAAAAGCATACCGTAGCATTTCTTTCAAACTCACACAAAGAAAACGATTGCATGCACATACTGATTATGATTTGTTATAGTTTGTCAGTTTCTTTTTGCATGTTCCTTATTTTGATGATTTCAAACACAGTCCTTCTTTTAGTATACATCAGTTCTTACTTGTTGGGTCAATGTTTACAGTAAGGGTCAGTAATAGTCCTGATTATTAATTTATTTTATGTGTATAAAGCACATGTACATCTAAGATCTATAGTGTTGACCAGATAATAATATCAAGAGTCTTTCATAGTCTCTGCTGATCTAGATTGCTATGCTTAAATTTTTGATGCATACTTATTTAAAATATATATATATATATATATGTATATATATATATATATATATATATATATATATATATATATACATATATGAAAGAAGATAAAACAAAACAGACCCAACTTCATACTTTATGGGACCTAATAAGGGCTAGGTATTTGTTGCAGGTACAGCATCTGCTACAGCATCTGACCCAGAAGTTTTTTTTATTTGTCCAGTTTGTATATATTCAGGAGAAAAAACAAAACAAAACAAAAAAAGAAAACAAATACATATATATTTATATTGTAATCAAATATTTAGGCTGCTGCCCTTAGTTCTAGGTTGGATTTACCTTCTGATCACCATTGGCATGAGATTTTTCAATTTTTTAATCTTTAGGATACAGTTCCAAAGGTTTCAGAAATGTAGTAGCCTTACTTTCATTTTCATTGGCAAACACAGGTTTTTGGCATTGCTTTGGGCTTAGATGGATGCCGTAGATGTTCATTTGACCTCAGTTTGCTTATTCTTCCTGATCTGTGCTCGCAAAGGATCATGGGAGTTTGCAGTTCTTTCACAGTGGCATACAGATACTTCTAGGCCTGGATTTATAATGTTTAAATGGAAAGCAGTGGATTTAAGTAGAAAGAATGTAATTTAAGTAATTTACCTTCTGGTTTGATTCAATTTAGCATAAATAAATGTTTAGATGGATAGATTCTTTGTATTAGATGCATTTTTAGTGAAAAACACATTTATTCATGTCATTTTGTTTGGTAATTCTTTAAAGGCTTTAAGAAAAGCCGTTTTTGATTCTTCATTGTTTTTACTGCATAGTTTAAGCCATTATATTGAAAGTGTAGAGTCGCTGGATATTTCATTTGGAATCTAATAATTTTGCTTACTAAGTAAGTGCAGTAAGGTGAAAGAACTTGTCTTAATTGTTTGATTTGCAGAGGCAGATCCTGAGCAAAAGTTGTCTTGCAGCCATTCCATATAATGTATTCTCTTTTTTTTTGCAGCTTGAATTATTGCTTGAGCATGTGAAGCATTTAGAATTCTTACATATATTTGTCTGGGGGCATCCAGGGTTTGAGATTTTCTTAATGCTCGGTGTATTCTTTCAATGACAATTGTTTGAGATAGTTCTTTGTTGTCAAGAAGGAGATCAAAGATTTCTTTTGCCACATTAGCTAGCTGTAATTGTTCATACTTTTCTGGGATGTCTCTGATCAATACATTACTTCTTCTTGCTCTGGCTTCAAGATCAATATGTTTTTGTTGCATTTCTTTGACTGAGCTTTCAGTAATGGAGGTAGCTTTCTGTATTTCTTGTATCTTTGTCTCATTGCTCAGTATTCTAGCCTCATTTTAGCTAGTCTGGTCATTATTTGATATAAGTTGTTTCCAAATGCTGTGAGTTTTGAAGAGAAAGATATTTCAGTTTGCAGAGGTATCAAGGCAGCTTTTAATTCCTCCATGTCAAATGATTGTTCACTTTTTGGTTTCAGCTGATGCTTTGCAGCTTCAGCTTGTGTTTTAGCAGTTTTCTGCCTTTTAGTGCTAATTTCTTTCTCAGGAGATGCAATTTGAGATATTCTTGTCTTAGATGTGTGTGTTTCCATTTGTTCCATTATTTGTTTGTTGTGTGAAAACTTGCTTCTTTTCTTCTTTATAGTTGCTACTTGCTAATTGCAGGGCCAATCACATGCACAGGAATCACTGCTTAGTCACCTCCCAGATCCAAGGTATGTGTTTCTTATATTTTTTAACTCAGAAGTTGAAAATAAGATTCTCGCAGATGGAGAAGTAGTTTGATTTTCACAGGAGATGCTTTTTTTGAAGATTCCTGCAGCAGCAGTAGCCTTAGATGAGGTTAGATTCATAGCTAGTAATTGGAGCAAGCTGAAGAATGTGCTATCTACCTGGCGGCCATCTTAGAATCCCTTTTGTCTTGACTGAATTCTAAACTTTAAGCATATCTACCCCAGTCCCTACTGAGTGTGTTTATGAAACAACACTTTCATAATGTGTCATTTCCTGGTTTCATCAACATGGTATCCTCCATCCACATTCCACACTGTCTTGAGACTATGGTATCCTTTAAATTATATTTTAATTGGCCATAGAGCAATCAAAATAAAATTTGTAAGCTATGCGCTTTTGTCTTCTAAAACTAGAAAACTTCATCTGATCTGATGAAGTTTTCTAGTTTTAGAAGATGTAAGCGGTTATCTTACAAATTTTATTTTAGCTTGTATCAATAAGAGACAGTGGATTTTACAACAGTTTTTCAGAGCATCTTTTGGTTGCACCTGCATTCTGTGCCAAACACACCTGTGTTTAGCCTAATAATCTCCTATGAACCTATGAATCTGTTAATTTGTTCCCTGGCAGGAATGAAAGCTAATTTTTTTTGGTTGTTCCTTTTGTGCTTGCTGCTCTCCTAAAGTACAATTCAGCAACTGATTATTTAGAAACTGTGATTTGTAGTTATAAAGTATAGGTTGTTGCAACTCAGCTGGATTTATCTTATAGAAGCCATTATTTGCAAGAGGTGGATGTCAGAGTGCTTCAGTGCTGAATGTGCCATCCTATATTATCTAATAATTGCACTGATACACTGTTTTTCTACTTAAAATGTTGCCATATTGGCCTCAATTCCAAAATACTTGCTCTTAGTGTAAGTGATACACCAGACTAAGCCTTTTAACCAAGAGCAAGTGTTTTGGAATCTGGTCTCTGTTTTAGCCTAATTTATACATAGGCATTACATCTGACTAAGTGACTTACACTAAGAGCAGGCCTTTTGGAATCTGCAACATTGCTGTGCATCAACATAATACTTCAGATTAAACAGCATCTGTATCCATCCTGATTAGACTTCCAGGACTATTTTATAGGAGTCTCATTCCAAGGAAATAAAATGTATGACCCCATGCGTCTCATAGATGATAAGTAATATCCCACAAATCCCCTCAGTCTGCAGCTCAGTCATATTAATTTCTAGCTGTAGCACTAGATGGATACATGACAAATATCTACAAAGTCATTGAATATTTATTACAAGTCTTACATTACATTCATTTAATGGTGATGCTGGGAGTATCTGTTTGCATGTTTACTGCTCATTCATAACAAATCTATCCACAAACATGTCTGTGGCAGTTGCCAGTGCTGCTCCCTTTATTAGTACCAAGCTTTTATCCTGGCATTAGGCATACCATTGTAAATATGTACATACGTAGCTGATCTAAAGTCTTTATACAGAGTATAAAATGTTTCTGAATTCCATGAACTATGATTATCAACTGTAATTCATCCTTGTGCATTATATATCAATAGTCGGCTTCTTCTGGAATATGTCTAGCAGCATTGCAAAATAAGCCTGTTCAAGATTTAAATTTTCTGTTTCGATCTGACAGTATTACTAATACTTCAGTTTCAAGGTGGTACTCATAATTATGACACACGTGTAAATCAACAGGGAGTAGGTGAAATCCCAACCCAAAACAAAAAAACAATTCACAAACATATATGTGTGATTGCACTCTGCTGTACTATAAACAGTAGCACAAATATGCATAGTATGACTTAAAGCATGATCTAGAGCTTGGAGCATGATTCATACATTCTGTCATATGTATGTGAGCATATGTGAGAAACCATACCGACAAAGAAGCAATATACCAAGACGGATAGCATATAATGTGTCATATCCAAAATGACTGCAATAAGTGAAGCAATAGCTGCCATAGAATCAGGCATGTTGTTTCACCATCTGTGGCTGTGAGCCACATCATAGCTCTTGTCTACATCAGTCTTCAGGCAACAGTAAATGAACCATTTCTAAATGGATGCACAAAAAGATGGGATATTTTGTACAGAATGTGCACAGGGATGATGGCACGTGGTATATGTGAGAAGTTGATATTCCTGCAGGCATTAATAATAACCTTAGTGACAATACTGGCTGCAGGAACACTTCAGAAACCAACAGAGGATATTTCTTGAAACTCACAGATGTTACTAAGCCAAATGTAAAACCAGTTTATTGATAGTCTAATCCTGTGCAAGAATGTATATTTACATGCCACTGATACAAGCTAAAGTTCTCCTGAGTTTTGCATGGATTATTATTACTTTACCACTTGCCAGGGATACTTGGTACAAGTGATGGTGTACATAGTGTAATTAGGAAACTTGTCATAAATGATGCACCTGCTTATGTTAAGTAACATGGATAGCACTTTAATACACATTCTATGGTATACCATCACAATGTTTGCATAACAGATATGTGTGTGTGTGTGTGTGTGTGTGTGTGTGTGTGTGTGTGTGTGTGTGTGTGCGTGTGCGGCTGTGCGTGTGTGTGTGCATGTGCGTGTGTGTGTGTTTGTGCGTGTGTGTGTGTGTGTGTGTGTGTGTGTGTGTGTGTGTGTGCGTGTGTGCATGTGTACACGTGTGTGCGCGTGTGCGTGCATGTGTGTGTGCGTGTGTGCGTATGTGTGTGTGCGTGTTTGTGTGTGCGTTTGTGTGTGTGTGTATGTGTGTGCACGTGTATGTGTGTGCGTGTGTGTGCGTGTGTGGTCGTGTGTGCGTGTGTGCATGTGCGTGTGTGTGTGCGCATGTGTGTGCGCGTGTGTGTGTGCGTGCATGCATGTGTGTGTGTGTGTGTGTGTGTGTGTGTGTGTGTGTGTGTGTGCGTGTGCATGCGTGTGTGCATGTGTGCGTGTGCATGTGCCCATGTGTGTGCGCGTGTGTGCGTGTGTGCGTGTGTGCGTGTGCGTGTGTGTGTGTGTGTGTGTGTGTGTGTGTGTGTGTGTGTGTGTGTGTGTGTGTAATCCTGGGAAGAAATTAAGGAAAATGCAGTGATCTAATCATGTATCTGAGCCTTTTGAAAGTAAGCTAAGCCTCTCATTTCACTACTAGGTAATGGCTGATAGCCCTTATAACTACGGCTACTCTCCCTTGTCTGCTTTTCACAATCATCCCAGCAACAGGCATATAAATGGTTTAATCAAAGTACCCAGACATCAATGGGCAAACCCTTACCTACCTCAGGAAATGGTTTCAGTGTCTGAATGACTCTTGGGGAGAAGTACAGTACTCCACACCAAAGCCATATAAATGAATTTTATACACTAGTGAATTATTAGCAGCCGCACCAGTGCAAGTCTAGTGCCACATCCAGGAGGTGATCGTTCAGTACATCCACATTAGCATCAGGGTAGTGTATCCCTGTACAGTACTCCACACCAAAGCCATATAAATTAATTTTATACACTAGTGAATTATTAGCAGCTGCACCAGTGCAAGTCTAGTGCCACATCCAGGAGGTGATCGTTCAGTACATCCACATTAGCATCAGGGTAGTGTATCCCTGTACAGTACTCCACACCAAAGCCATATAAATGAATTTTATACACTAGTGAATTATTAGCAGCCACACCAGTGCAAGTCTAGTGCCACATCCAGGAGGTGATCATTCAGTACATCCACATTTGCATCAGGGTAGTGTACCCTAGCTAAGAAACTACATGCAAACAAAACCAAGTCAACACCAACCACTACACATAAAAATGCACTTTGCAGTCTCTCCACAACCAAGCCCCAAAGGAAAAACACCACACATTCAAACATCTTGGCCATAGGACACTACATCTTGAGACACACAGATGCCCCCATACCAGGATGGATAAAGAGAGGGTTATAATCACTTGCCTGTCATTGGCCAGGATTCACCAGGTCATGCAGGCACCAAAGCCACTCAAACACAATTCCCAGCATGACTCAGTAATAGTCAATATGGCTGTGAATGACCTGAGATATACCTCCCTAGACTATATGTAGAGAGACATGATGGACCACTCCAAATGCATGTCACAGGCTGGTATGAGTCTCACAATGAACAGCATTCTACCCTTACCAAGAATGATACCACAATAGAAACAGAAAATGATTGACTTCAATAATTTGCTTGGCCATATCATTCCAAGAGTATCCAGTATTTGCCAGTGTGGGACAGCATGATAGAGGGACCATGCTGTTTTGCCAAAGATGGTCTGCAGCTGTCACAGCTAGGCTTTCAAGTACTGGTCAGGGCATTCACCACCCCATAGTGCCTTTTCTAGGCAGTGCAAATCCAACAGAACTACCAATGTAACAAATTCTTCTAATGCCATGCTGAAGGTACTACTGCTCAATGCTAGGAGTCTTAACAAGGAGCTGCACTCCTGAAAACTCTCCCAGCCATTGGGAATGATAACATCTGTGCAGTTACAGAGATGTTATTCAAGGCCACAGAAAGCACCCCAGCAGTGCAAGGCTACAATGCCTATCACACATTCAGGCCACCTCTGAAAAAAAATGAAAGGAGGAGGTGCTGCCATTTACAGAAAAAAAAACAATCATACCTCTAACTTGGGCAAGTAGAATGACTCACTTGAGCTACTCCATATCCAGCTGACCACAGGCAAAATCCCCCATCATATCATTGCTAGTTACAGGCCCCAACCATGAACCACAAAAAACACTCTACATACCTGAAGTTACTAGAATCACTTACCATTCAGCCAACACATTACCCATGGGTGATTTCAGCTACCCTTCCATAACCTGGGAAAAATACACTGCCATTAACATGCAGGCTAAGAGATTCCTGGATTTTGTCAATGCAAATGCTCTGGAAAAGGTGGGGCTCAAATATCCTTGACATAGTTTTCACAAGCATGGGCAGCCATGGTGGTGCAGTTGTTAGCATTGCCACCTCACAGCAAGAGGCTCTCCAGTTTGATCCTCAGCTGGTGTGCCTTCTGTGTGGAG
Source organism: Protopterus annectens (assembly GCF_019279795.1). Lineage (NCBI taxonomy): Eukaryota > Metazoa > Chordata > Ceratodontiformes > Protopteridae > Protopterus > Protopterus annectens. The sequence goes on from NC_056749.1 coordinate 766,477,490, forward strand.
TTTGCATGTCCTTCCTGTGGTTGTGTGGGTTTCCTCCAGGTGATCCGGTTTCCTCCCACATCCCAAAGACATGCTGTAGGTGGATTGGACACTCTAAAGTGGCCCTATGGGTGAGTGCATGCATGTGTGTGCCTTCTGTGGAAGGTTGGGCTCTGGGCTGCCAACTTGACACTGCAAAAACTCCACTGCCAATCAGGAGTGGACAGGTGATCCACTGTGGTGACCCATAACTGGGAAAAGCCAAAAGAAGAAGAAGTATTCACAAGCATGGGGAAGCATTGCACCAACCCAAGTGTAATGTCCTCATTTGTAAGATCAGATCATAAATCAGTCTCCTTTGAAATAAATGTGATGGTAGAACCCCCATCAAACACTAAGACCCTAATAATTTTTTCCACAGCAAATTACCTTCTATTAAGTCATATCAGAGGGCAATTTAAAGCTGCTCCTAACTCCACAAACACAGAAGCCTATGCAGAATTATAGATGAATACTCTGTACAACCACTTAAACAACAACTTAGAAACTTCAGTACCTGACCAAACTAAATCCAGATCTAGCCAGAAAAATAAGTCACCTCGGTGGATCCCTGGCATAAATAGACTATACAACAGAAGGAAGAAATTCCTGTCTTCAAGTAAGTGAGAGGGTGTACACCAGAGAAAAGAATTCCTCGTTACTCTCAACAGGGAAATCAGGAAACTAGTCAAGTCTTCAAAAGCTAAATACAAGACTAAAATATCCTCCCAAGCTAAGAATAATCACAAAGCATTTTTTAGTTTTGTCTGAAATCTTACGGAAATCATTTAACAACTTAAGGAAATCACTTAACAATGTGCTGAGTTTTCTTTAGATGGCACTACCTATACTCAGCCAGAAAAAAATAACAAACACGCTGGCTAATAAATTCAGTTCAAATTTCACTGCGTCATTACCTTTGGTCACTACCCTTGAAATACCCCTTACCGTTCCTTTGCTTTTTATTACAGAAAAACAGGTCATCATTGTACTCTCTAAAGCTAGAAACACAGCATCAATGGATGCTGATGAAATCCCAGGATGCCTATCAAAGAGCTTGAAACATGACCTCACAGACCCACTTAAATCTCTATCTAACCACAGTCTCCAGAAAGGCTTTGTCCCAGTAGAGTGGAGAACAACAACAGGCAACCATCTGCACAAGGGAGGTCCATCAACTGACCCAGGAAACTACCGACCCAAAAGTCTGACTAGCCTCATATGTAAGGCTATGGAAAAGGTAATCATGGACCTGATTAACAATAACAGGAAATCTCCAGACTGTAGACTCAACCCAAATTGGCTTCATCAAGGGCAGGTCCTGCATGCTTAATCTGGTAGACTTCTTTGATAAGGTCACCCAGGCCATGGATGAGGGTAGGACAGTGCATACTGTCTACCTTGATCTGGCCAAGTCATCTGACACAATACCCCACTACATATTGTGAATGCCCTCACAAAATTAGGCATAAACCTCTGTCATCAGATGGATAGTAAAATGGTTCATGGCTAGGGAACATGCTGTTAGAGTGAGGGAATCTACATCCAGTAAGAGTCCAGTCATTAGTGGAGTAACACAGAGTTCATTGCTGGGCCCTCTCCTGTTTGAGATATACTTCTCAGATGTCAAGCAAAACATAGATGGCCTTTGGCTAGCCAGGTGTCCTGAAGACTGCAGGTTGGGGCAATCACTGACCCACCAAATGATGTTGATATCCTACACAATGGTCTGACACAGACTAATGACTGGTGTCAGAACCATGGCCTCAAGCTAAATGCAAAGAAATGCATAATGATACCCTTTGGGAAATCAGATATTCCTGCAAATTACAACATTGATAGTACCCCCTGAAGAATGGACCCAGTGGTGAGAGATCTGAGTATTTAAATAGATAGTAATCTGAACTTTGACCACAACATGTCCATGGTGAGGAGGATCTTCTTCTATGTGGCTAAGCTTATACATAATGGCATGGCATCCAGATTTAAGGACATCATAGTACCACTGGACTCAGTCCTCATCAGACTAATAATCAATAATCATTAATGCAATGCATCCTTTGGCATGTATATTGCCAGACACTTGCAACAGCTGAAGCATTATCAGAGGTTTCTCATAAAAAAAATGCAGGGTGTAACCAACATGTCATATACAGACCAGTTAAAAGCACTGTCATTGTATTCAGTTTCCTAGAGATTACTGAGAGGCGATCTGTGCCTGACCTACAGGGCAGTCTCTGACCAAGCCCTGATGTAAATGTTGCATATTTGCAAAACTAACTGCATGAGGGTATCCACTCCAAAGATGTAAACATGATCTATGACATGAAAAGATCATGCAGAAGAGACAGATATGTGTCACAGAGAGGCTTCCTGTTTACACGACACAGAGCCCCTCCCTGACCATTGTCATGGACAGTCTGGTAAAGGACCGATTGCTTTAAAGAAAAATGTGCGCAGTGAGCACTCATGGGTATGATGAGTCAATTGTATCACGTGAGCAGTCATGGGTATGATGAGTCAATTGTATCACGTGAGCAGTCATGGGTATGATGAGTCAATTGTATCACGTGAGCAGTCATGGGTATGATGAGTCAATTGTATCACGTGAGCAGTCATGGTTATGATGCATGAGCAGTCATGAGTATGATGAGTCAATTGTATCACGTGAGCAGTCATGGGTATGATGAGTCAATTGTATCGCGTGAGCAGTCATGGGTATGATGAGTCAATTGTATCACGTGAGCAGTCATGGGTATGATGAGTCAATTGTATCGCATGAGCAGTCATGGTTATGATGAGTCAATTGTATCACGTGAGCAGTCATGGGTATGATGAGTCAATTGCATCATGTGAGCAGTCATGGTTATGATGAGTCAATTGCATCACGTGAGCAGTCATGGGTATGATGAGTTAATTGTATCACATGAGCAGTCATGGGTATGATGAGTCAATTGCATCACGTGAGCAGTCATGGATATGATGAGTCAATTGTATCACGTGAGCAGTCATGGTTATGATGAGTCAATTGTATCACGTGAGCAGTCATGGTTATGATGAGTCAGTTGTATCACGTGAGCAGTCATGAGTATGATGAGTCAATTGTATCACGTGAGCAGTCATGGGTATGATGAGTTAATTGCATCGTGTGAGCAGTCATGGGTATGATGAGTCAATTGTATCATGTGAGCAGTCATGGGTATGATGAGTCAATTGTATCACGGGATCAGTCATGGGTATGATGAGTCAATTGTATCACGTGAGCAGTCATGGGTATGATGAGTTAATTGCATCGCGTGAGCAGTCATGGGTATGATGAGTCAATTGTATCATGTGAGCAGTCATGGGTTATGATGAGTCAATTGCATGACGTGAGCAGTCATGGTTATGATGAGTCAATTGTATCACGTGGGCAGTCATGAGTATGATGAGTCAATTGTATCACATGAGCAGTCATGGGTATGATGAGTTAATTGCATCGCGTGAGCAGTCATGGGTATGATGAGTCAATTGTATCACGTGAGCAGTCATGGGTATGATGAGTCAATTGTATCACGTGAGCAGTCATGGGTATGATGAGTCAATTGTATCACGTGAGCAGTCATGGGTATGATGAGTTAATTGCATCGCGTGAGCAGTCATGGGTATGATGAGTCAATTGTATCATGTGAGCAGTCATGGGTTATGATGAGTCAATTGCATCACGTGAGCAGTCATGAGTATGATGAGTCAGTTGTATCACGTGAGCAGTCATGGGTATGATGAGTCAATTGTATCACGTGAGCAGTCATGGGTATGATGAGTTAATTGTATCACGTGAGCAGTCATGAGTATGATGAGTCAATTGTATCATGTGAGCAGTCATGGGTATGATGAGTTAATTGCATCGCGTGAGCAGTCATGGGTATGATGAGTCAATTGTATCACGTGAGCAGTCATGGGTATGATGAGTCAATTGTATCACGTGAGCAGTCATGGGTATGATGAGTCAATTGTATCACGTGAGCAGTCATGGGTATGATGAGTTAATTGCATCACGTGAGCAGTCATGAGTATGATGAGTTAATTGTATCACCCACAAAGTGCTGTGATGAATATGACTCATGGAGCCTCGCAGGCACGGTGGCAGTGAACTCTAGTAAATTACTGGGGTAAATCCCGTCTGTAAAATTACTTACTTAACCACTATGTGATTAAGATACAATGCTACAACAAATGTTGCTATGATATCAAAACCTGCACATCCATGCTGAATATAATTATAATGTTTAATGTCTATCTGGTAGACTGTTACTGACGCTATAACAAGTGATAGATCTTATAAAGGAAGTGGAACAAAGGTGAGCTTTGCAGTGTTTACAGTTTCATTTCTTGGCTTATTATTCTGTTTAGATCTGTATCAGCATTTAGTAAGCTGACAATAATTGCCTTATACTATTTTAAGTCAGAGTACTCTCAGGCACTTAATTTTAATATTACAGTGTATCTGTATGCTGTGACACTTAACTGTTTTAGGAAGTGCCCTGCTGAGAAATAGATTAGTTTACAATAGTTATTACAGCTGCTCTATTGCTAAACATTCTCCTCATGTTCTTTATAATTTTTGAATATGTTGGATTTATTTATCCTCATATTCTTCATACTTTTTGTATAGGTTGGGTTTATTGATCTTTTCGGTATTGTTTCTAATAATGGTGTGACAGCTGTAGTGACATTCATGCATATAAATAATGGTCCTCTCCAAAACAATGCAATTATCTCTAAACTAAATTGGGGCTATGTCTGCCTTTTGAGAGTAATGCTAGTAATAGCTGATAGATCAAATGAAAGCTGTCAAACAACTTTTTGCAAAAGTGGAGTTTAATCTTTTCTCTATTGTTGTGTGACCTTACAGTGTACACATATATATATATATATATATATATATATATATATATATATATATATATATATACATATATATATATATATATATATATATATATATATATATATATATATATATATATATATATATATATACACTTTTAAATTTTGAAATACCAAAATCTCAAGTTTTGAGGTAATGAACTATCGAGATTTTGGTATCTCAAAATTCAAAAATGAACCAAAAAAAAAAAAAAAACCAACTAAAATGTGCACCCCCCTACTTTAATATACCAACTCCGAGATCGCGTTACAATGAAGAAAATGGTAAGTGGAACAGGAGCATTACCATTTTCTTCACTGTAGCGTGATCTCAGAGTTGGTACATTTAAGTAGGGATGGGGGGCCACAAGGGGGGGTGCAGGGGGGTTTCCCCCCAGTAAAAACATTATTTTTAGCTGTTTTTTTTTTTTTTTTTTTTTACTTCGTTCACTTTTGACTTTTGAGATTCCAAAATCTCGATGTTTTGAGTTTGGTATCTCAAAACTCGAGATTTTGGTATTTCAAAATGTATATATATATGGTTCCCCTTTAGAAGGTCGAACAGCTGAAATCTCAAAATTCATATGGTTGAGACCATACGCTCGAAATTTTAGAAGCTCGACCTTCTGAATGGGGATCAGCATACAGCGCAGACCGGGAGATTTCCCTTTCTGTGCTGTAGTGCGATCTCGGAGTTAGAATAAATAAGTAGCGGGGAGTTGTGCCCACATGAGGGTGTGTAGGGGGGCTTGCCTCCCTGCAGAAACATTGTTTTGTATTTTGTTGGTGTTTTTTTAGTTCCCTTTCAGAAGGCCGAGCTTCTGAAATTCAAGCATATGGCTTCAGCCATATGATTTTCGAGATTTCAGCCATTCGACCTTCTAAAGGGGAACTATATATATATATATATATATATATATATATATATATATATATCAGCTTAGGAGAAGTTGGAGGAGTCCACCCACATAGCATGTTTATTGGGACTTGCCTCCCCCTGCAAAAAATAAATAAATAAATAACTTTGAGGTTCACAGAAAGTTGTTTCAGCAGACTTTTTTGGTATTTTGGGTTTTAGTTTAAGTGTTGTTGACAGAATGATATGATTCCATTAAATATAAATTCTAGACTAATTGAATGTGAAGTGAATCCACATATAATAAAACTGATTAAGAGCAAGTTAACTGACAGGACACATTATGTACATATTTTAGGAAAATAGTCTTACAAGGATCTGTTTTGCAGACCCTTTTTAATTTTGTGTTTTCTCATTTCTGTTAACTGTCAAATGTTGGTTGTATAAATACTCTGATGACTGCAAAACAGGTACTTGTATATCTAAAACAGATGATTCTGCTGGGTAAAATACAAAGGATTATGATCAGGTCTTCAATCATAACCAAATTATTGGGGAAGCAAGATGGCCGCTGTCCTGTAGGGAGTGCTGAAACTCAGGAGAGCATCACTTAAAAATTTATCTGCTTATTTTACATGTAAGACTTAATAATTTTCTCATCAAAAATACGGATTAATTACCCCTACACTTCGTTTCACATACCGGAAGGAAAGAAAGTCTGGAAACTCTTACCCTTAAGGTTGGATTTCTGCTGATTATTTGTGCATCTGGTGACCACATGTAAATCCAGCACAGTGTGGGGATAGGCCAAAGAACCTGAAATTAAATCAGAAAAATAACTCTGCTAACTTTCTGCTTGATACAGTCAACAGTCAACAATCAAAATGCCACTAGCATCAGAAGATATGGAAAGCCAAATTACAAAAACTAAATTTACAGCTATTAACTCTCCAGAGAAAGATTCTACTTCCACTTCTAAAAGAGCCAGATTCCAGAAGGCTTTGCATACTAATAAAAATGCTAATATAGCTAAAGGTAAAACAGAAAGCTCTAACCTGGATGACCTAAAAGCTGCACTTCAACCATTGCAAGATGCTATACAAAATCTTACTGATCAGACAAAGGCTATTGGTTCATATACAGACAAGATATTAACAAGGTTAGACAAGATTGAATCCAAAATAATGGACCAGGACATCAAAATAGATACCATGCCGAACGAGATGAAATTAAATAAAATATCAATTCAGGAACTGCATACAAAAATACTGGATCTCGAAGCTAGGTCCAGAAGAAACAATCTAATCATAAGAGGTATCCACGAAAGCGTTGAACATAACAAGCTAACAGAGGTGCTAACATCCATATTCAAACTTTTACTAGATGATGAGCAAGAAGTTAAACAGATCACAATAGAAAGAGCACACAGAGCGTTAAGAGTTCCTTCGGTGGCAACCAACCCTAGAATTGTATATGCTAAAATTCTGAATTTCTACCATGTGAACAAACTGTTAGTTGCAGCTAAACTAAAAAAAACAATAACGTGGCAAGGAATGAAAATATCCATATCGCAAGACCTACCCCAACAAATCAAGTTGGCAAGACAACAATTAGCCCCATACTGTGCCTACCTTATTAACAGTAACATTAGGTTTCAAATGAAGTACCCCAACTCTCTATCATTCACAACCCAAGAACAGAAATACACAATCAGCAATAAAGAAGATGCTGCAACTCTATTCACTAAACTTTTCAGAACCAACCCTGGTAAGGAAACGAAATAACCTGATTCTATCTGCTTCACCCGTTTACAAACTTGAATAAGCAGCAATAAAAAGCTATATCTCTAAGTTCCCTTAGTCCCAGAAAAGTTTGCTTACCTTAGCGTAATACCTCGCCTTGGAAGTACCAGATCGGAGATGGGCCTGACCATTTCAGACTTGCCTTCAGTGTTTGGTTTCTTTGCCCTTGCTTCTCGTAGCCCCCTGAAGCCTTAAACAGCAAGCGCTGCCTCATGGACGTGAGGATCCAACCTTGTCACCGGTAACTACATTTCCCAGCAGACATCCAAACCTAACGTGACCTCAGCGTGCCTGCTAACTTCCCAGGATGCAATGCAACCTTAAAGCGACAGAATGGGCTAATGAAACCTCTTCATAAATGGATTGAGTTCCTCTTACATCCCTGGAAGCATTAACTCAACGGAAATGAAAGGAAAGCTTTCACAGTGGTGCTTGATCTATCTACATGTCGCCGGACGTGGGAAGAGTGGTAATTCGAAAGGTACTGTCAACCGTTTTCAAAGAGGGCTTTCTCAGTTAATCAACATCATAGGAATATCCAGTGGGTTAAGTTTCAGAGTGAATAACCGCAGTTAACCTACTATGTTGCCCTGATCATTGCAGCTGAGTGGCGTTTGTTCCCCTTGACTGGTCATTGTAGTGAATTTTTTTACTTTGTTTACAGGTGCACTTGCTCTGTCTATAATTTGGAATTTGTTGGTCACACACTAAGGGCTAAATTTTTAATCGTAGGTTTTAATGTACGATGATCAGGGGTGGTCTGCTGGGAGAAAATTGTGTACTGCACTTGGAGACAGCAGATGGGATGGAGGCTTAGCGGCTTTCTTGTGGCCGCTATCATTCAACGTCATTCCCTGCTGTGAAGATCCATTGTTGGTTTTTGCTAGAGCCTCTCTGTTTAATTTGCCACAAGAATAGGCATATTATTTGGTAGAGTTTTCTGTGCAAATGTGCCCATACATCTCTCTTTCCATATTTGTTAACAGATATTGCTATTGTATTACTGGTGGGTCGGTGGGCTGGCAGGTGGGGTGGGGACATCTTTGCGGATAGGCACAGTGTCACTCTGCATTTATCTACATTTATCTGGATAGATAGATGGTCTGAAACTAAACTTTGGTTTTATTTTAACAGCAAATAAGTGATGTATACATTTCAAAGAATGGGGATGCGGTTTGTGTGGTTTAAGCCTCATTTTATTTTATTTTATTTTATTTTATTTTATTTTACATTTGTTGACCGGGCTAGTCTGGCTGGATACATGTCCATTTTCAGCAGAGGCCCGAGGAGAAAAGCTCCACTATAAGCTAAGTAAATTACAATAAGATAAAAATCTAATTATTCTAAGATATAACTATAATCAGAGAAATAGAAAACATAGGACTGAGGATAAATTCAAGAAAATCAAGTTAAAAATACGCATATAATTAAATATCACATAATTGTGCAGAAAGTACATACTTAAAAACTAACAGTAAAAGGAATAGAACTAATGTAGTGCAGAGATGAAAAAGAGTGGAGGAGACACAGGTTAGTCAGGTGTACTACAGGAACAAAGCCAATGATTTTGGAAGTATTGTTTAATTTTCTGTTTGAAAAGTGGCAAGGATGTAGTCAAAGTTATGTCATAAGGTAAGAGATTCCAAGTTCTACCTATTGTGTTACTGAAAAGGGAATCACCTGCTGTGTTGTTTGCCTTTATAGTTTTTGTCATGAGTTTACTAGATGAGCGAAGTGAGTTAAGATTGTTGTAAGGGATTAGAAGTTGTGAGAGTATAGGGGTATTGTCAGGTTGGTGTAGTATATTGTGGGCAATAGTGAGTTGAGGAATTATAATATGGTTTTGAACTTCAAGCCAGCCTAGTTGTTTTAGGTTTATACAATTATGGGTCCTAAAGGGGTTACTAGTGGCGAAGCGAGCTATATTGTTATAGCAAGTAGCAAGTTTTTTTAGATTGGTTTTCTTTAGGTTTGTATAAATTGGGGAAGCATATAGGAGGGTAGATAGAAGGTGAGATTGTGCAATCTTGGTTCTGGTTGTTGGGGTTAGGAAAGGTTTGATACGATATAGGGAACCTATTTTTCTGTTAACTAACCTGATGTTGTTGTTAATGTGCTGGTCGAAGGAGAGATTATTGTCAATGGTTATTCCTAATAGTTTTGTAGTTGGATCAGGAGAGATGATAGTACCATTATTAGAAAAAATGGAGAAATTTAAGGGGGGAGACCGAGTGGTGGGGGTGAAGAGGAGAAGTTTTGTTTTTTTGGCATTTAATAGGAGAAAACGTCTAGAGAACCAAGTTTCTACAGCATTAAAGGTAGTTTGGGTCAGTGAGATCAGCTCAGTAAAGGAAGGTGCTGAGCAGATGAGGGTAGAATCATCTGCGTATTGTATGCAGGTTGCTTGTGGGATTGAAGTCTGAAGATCATTGATAAAAAGGGAGAACAGGAGTGGACCAAGAATGGAGCCCTGAGGAACTCCGATGGAAATGGGTAATAGTGATGAGATATGGTTATCCCATATTACGGCTTGCTGCCTGTTGTTAAGATAAGATCTAAACCAATTAATGGCGACTTTGTCACAAGACAGAGATTCAAGAATGTTTAGTAGGAGAGAGTGGTTGACCATGTCGAAAGCTTTAGAGAGATCAATGAACAGAGCGGAAGAGAGTGTATTGTTGTTTCGATTTTTGTTGATAGTATCTACAAAGGAAAGAAGGGCAGTTGTGGTACTGTGGTGAGGTCTAAAGCCATGCTGACAGGTTGCAATTATATTGTGAAGAGAGAGGTAGTGAACGAGTTGATGATGAATACATTTTTCCATGATTTTTGCAAGGGGTGAGAGAAGGGCAATTGGTCTAAAGTTGGAGAGGTCGAGGGAGTTACCACCTTTATGAAGTGGGATTATGTAGGAGACTTTCCAGATGTCAGGGATAGTTCCCTCTTGGATAGTTCTGTTTATTAGTAAGGAAATAGGATAAGCAATTTCTTTGGCAGCTTTCTGAAGGAAGAGAGATGGGAGCTTGTCAGCAGAAGGGGTGCAAGGTTTCAGTTTGAGAATGAGTTTGTAGATGAAAGAAGTAGATATAGGTTTTAGAGAGAAGTTGTAGGAGGAGTTAGCTATATTAGATGGAATATTAGGGTTGTTGGTGTTCATTTGTTTTGCTAGGGATTGGATAGTTTCAGAGAAAAAAGAGTTAAAATCATTAGCAGTCTGGAGAGGGGTTTCAGGGTCAGCATTAAGAGGGGAAGGAGTTTTTGCAGTCCCTGGGGAAAGTAGTCTGTTTACTGATGACCAGAATTGTTTGGCATTGTTATGATGGGTTTCTTGAAGTTTACAGTAGAAATGTTTCTTGTCAGAGATTATTGATTTCTTAGCCTGATTTCTGAGCTGGCGGAAATGAACTAAATCAGGGTTTTGTTTAAGGCATCTCCATTTTGCCCATGCTTTGTTTCTAGTATGAATAAGTTTTTTAGTGTTGTTGGTAAGCCATGGGGCTGTTTTGGTCTTTACTCTAATAGAACGTTCTGGAGCATGTCTATTCAGTATGGATAAGAAGGTAGAGTTAAAGACTGAGACTGCCTCCTGTAGGGGGAGTGATTTTAAGCAATTCCAATTACATGCTCTCAGTTCAGCTTGAAAATGTTCTAAGTTAAAATGTTTGGTGGAACGAATTAGCCTTGTATTTGGAAGGTTTGTACATTCTGACTTTTGTCTGGTAATGTAGGTTAGGGAGTGGTCGCTGATATCGTCTGGCATAGTACCTACTTTATACTTTTTGTTGTCTTTATTTGTGAGTATCCAGTCTAAGGTGCTCTCTTTCTTATTGGGCTTATTGACTCTTGTGGTTGAGGTAATAGTTTGGGAAAAACCATGTAGGTTAATATGAGACGAGGGATTATCAGCATTGATTGTGTTCCAATCAATGTTAACATCGCCTAGAATTATGGTTTCTTGGGGGTAGGTAGAAGAAACCCAACTAAGAAAGTCTTCTAATATTGGAATGTTATTACCTGGGGGAAGATACAAGCAAATAATGTAAATTGCTTTTTTGGCATTAAGTTGTAGTTTAGAAATGATGACTTCTATTTTGCTATTCTGGTTTGGATATGTTGGTTGAGTAGAGATGTTAAGTTGATTTTTGAAAAGTATTGCTACTCCACCACCCTTACATTTTAAGCGGTCTTGTCTTATTATGTTATAACCTTGGGGTATAATCTCTGAGTCCTTTGTGCCTGGGTTTAGCCAGGTTTCAGACAGGCAGAGAATATCAAAGGAGTGGATATCTAAGAGGGCATGGATGAAGGGTATTTTCTTATTTATGCTTTGAATGTTAAGGTGTCCTATGAGGAAGTTATTATTGAGGTTTGGTGAACAGTTTTGAGGTGGAGGGGAGAAAGGGCCAGGGTTGGGGTGGATGTCACCATCTTGTAGTGTTGGATTAGCTGGTTTAGTGGAATATTTGCTATTTAGAAGTGTTAGAGGTTTTATTTTTTTGTCTGATTGTAGTAGGTAGGTAAGGTGATGTAATCTATGGAATTTAGATAGAAGATAGTTTGGGGTGGAAGTAACATTGGAGTACGATGTGAAAGTGAGTATAGTAGAAGTGTGTTTATGTGAGGAGTTATGAAAGTTGTTAAGTGAGATTTCAAAGAAAGTGAGATGGTAAGTTGAGAGAAGGGTGATTAAGAGTAAGAATGAGAGTGTAGACATAGTTGGTGTGAAGGGAGTCATTATTAGGTAGTCTGAGAGGAGAGGAGGAAAGAGGAGTTGTTCAAGGGAGAGAGACTGAGTGTGTTGAACAAGACAAGAGGGGGAGAGTATGTCCGTTTAAGAGTAAAGGAGGGTAAGTATTGGATTCTGAAAGGAGTAAGGAATGATTTGAGAAGAGAGAACTGTGGAGGGATAGGGAGAGAAGTAAGAGAAAAGGAGATAGGTAATATGAGACTTAAGGTAATAGGGTAAAGAAAGAGAAAGGGGGAGTGGAAAGTGTGTGTTAAGGTTTGGTAGCAATTAGGCGGGAAGGAGAGGGATAGGATGGGAGGGAATAGGGGTGTGGCTTTAGAGGTATAAGAGTAGGACCCCTGGGGTGGGTGGGAATTGGGGGTAGGGAGGGAGCGGAGTGAGCCAAGAGGCGAACGGAGCGGGTCACAGCCACTAAGGAGAGATGAGGAAGGAGACAATCAGCTAAAATAGATAAGGAAAGTGAGATAAAATGAAGACAAGTAGAAGGGGTAGGAAAGAGGCCTGAGAGCACCAGAGATAAAAAAAAAATGAGTGGTAAGAGGAGGTTAGTGAAGAGACATACAGTGGGAGCTGTATGTCTCTTCTTGGTTAAGTTGTTGGCCCACCCGGGCATAGTGTTTTGATCATTTACACCATGGGAGGTGCACTGAGAGTGTCTTAAAGCTTAGGTAGTCACTCTACATAAATGATAATGTTCATGCATATTCTGCAGGGGTTGATTTTATCCTACTTGACAGCAAGAGCTTGCCTGTCGCTCAAAGGAGACCTAACTATCAATAGCTATGGGGTTAAAACATATGTGGTCATTCTAGCCTAATGGTTTAGTCATTGTATATTATACAAGATCTAATTTTCTTTTATATGACAACAAAACCTTGACTGCTGCTCAAAAAGGCGGAACTACTATAGATTGGCATGACCCATAGTTTAAACGGGAAGTTATATAATTTGTCATAAATATGACTATATCCCATCCATAAATACTTCTTAATAAAAATACTGGAGATGAAAACAGTAGGACCATTTTGCCTTATCCAATACGGAGTTGTAGGGTATAACTGAACAAAGCATTTCTTTAATTTAAGAAGACACTGTTATGTTCTCAACTATTTGGTCAAATGATATACTACAACTGTGTATGGTTTTTGCAAATGTGGTTCCTTACAATGCCCTAAAGGCCACAGACCCTAGGTGCTTGATATACTATCCGGCCTAACTGCTTAAGGAAGTTAAAATGTAGCATATACTAACTTGTATTATTCTCTTAGGTAGCTGATAACCAGATAAGGATACTGGAATATTCACCCCCTTAGGAGATTTCCTGATGCCTACAGCAGACATATTATATTCAAATGGTCTGCAAAGATCTACCACAAACTAACCTCACTCATACCTCCACTGCCTAGTGGATGGGAACATGATATTACACCTCAAAGGGAAAACATATACTTTGGTGATAGTCCAAGGCACTAACTCAGGCACTCACAGTTCTTATATGAATACCATCCTTGGGGATTTATAGGGGGTTGGACTGGAGGACAAGAGTAGAAGCATGCAGCGGTTAGGCTATATTCAAGTAATTCTCATGACATGAGTAAGAATGTGGTTCATCTAATTGCCCTTACACTTCATTGACGTTTCAGGATTCGTAGGGCGTTAGGTTACATTATCTACTTACTCACAACTTAAAAAGTAGGGAATATAATGGGCACCTCACACCACAAGAGTAACTACACAGGTTTGAGTAAGCACCTCCTATAAGGCGGAGGTAACATTGTTACCCACCAACAATTCCTTAAATATGACTAATACTCAAATAACCATACAGGATTAAAACTAACTCTGTATCATCAGTGGCCTCCAGATCAAGAGAGGGCTTGGGAAGGGAAATAGTAGGACACCCTTTTAGGGCTCATTTTTGAGATCTGGTATTTCCTATAACACCATTTAACTCATTGATTAGATCAGCAATTCACCCAAAGACTGGGACGAAACTTCCTTGAGATGTAAGAATACCCTATGACTATTACACTCTAAAAGGAATAAAGAATTAAGTTGGAATAGAGGTCTATAGTGGCATACACTTTACATAGACCTGTGTTGACAAGATTGATTTGATCAAAAGCACCTTTCTCTTGGGGAAATAAAACTTGGGTTATTACTAACAGGATTCTGAACATGTTAAATAAATCTGTGAAGTCTTACTAACCATCATAAACAAATATTTGTAATGTCTTTTTACACTTAAGATTTGCTCTGAATGAGTTAGTCAGTATTGTAACTAGAGAGAGCTTAGCTCTCTAGCCGTTGCATAATTGAGGTCTGTAATCTGGGATACATATTTCTTATACTGTACATGTGTTTTATCCTAGTAGTTAGAAAGATTTTGTTTCAACTGACTGCAACTCGTTCAAATAGTATATGTATTCCAGCCTCTTCCAGAATGAAGGAGGAAGTGGATATGCACTGGAGGAATGCTGGAGGAGTCGCCCATCTATTGCTAAATAATATATTGTACTTTTTTATGCCCTCTGTGTTAAACTTTTATACCCTATAAAGGATTAACCTCTACTGTTACCTACAAATGTTAAGAATGTTATGTGGAAGATAGCCTCATGGAATGTCAAAGGCTTACAATCTTATAGCAAAAGAAAATTAGTCCTTCATCTGATGTTCAAAGCCAATTTAGACTGCATTTTGTTACAGGAAACACACTTGTTAAAAGAACAGTGGAACACCATAAATAATAAAAAATGGATTAAGGAGATTATAGCGGCGGGGAATAGAACTAATAAAGTGGGGGTAGCTATCATTATTAAAAACTCCTTTAATCACACTATCTTAAAACAAGACTCTGATCCTGAGGGTAGATGGTGTTACTTTGTAACTAAAATAGACAACTTGGATAAACCTATTTTGATCTTAAACATATATGCCCCTTGTACGTTCCAACACAAATTTATAATGAACTTATACAACATCCTTCACAACTTCCCAGGGCACTACTTTATAGTAGGGGGAGATTGGAATTCTATCCAGGATCCAGTTCTGGACAGGTCTAATAATCTGACCTCAATTAACTCACAGGCCTCCTCCGCTATTTCGGAATTTAAAAATGACTTTAATCTATTTGACCCCTACTGTATTAATCCCGACAACCTGAATAATAAAGGATATGCCTTTTTCTCACAGTGTCATAAGTCCTGGTCCAGGCTGGACTTTTTTCTAATTTCAGACATATTAGGAAAATTTATAACTACTGT
Source organism: Protopterus annectens (assembly GCF_019279795.1). Taxonomy (NCBI): domain Eukaryota; kingdom Metazoa; phylum Chordata; order Ceratodontiformes; family Protopteridae; genus Protopterus; species Protopterus annectens. The sequence continues at coordinate 766,493,084 of NC_056749.1, forward strand.
CTGCACCGAACCGAGATCAATTTCTGATCACTCACAGATTACATTAACTATAGATCGGTCCCACTCTACCCCCCCAAATAATTTGTTGAGATGCTGGAAACTTAACCCTAATCTACTAGGAAAGCCCGATATTAAGAAAGAAATTAATACCTTGTTAGACCAATGTATACTTGCCATTAAAGACACCAACACTCCGTTTGATATATCATGGGCTACCACTAAGGTTTTGATCAGAGGATTATTAATCAATAAATCCGCCTATTATAGGAATAATCACATCTCTAAAGAGAAGTATACAGGAAGAATTAAAATCCCTAGAAACATGAATCCAACAAAACTACTCATCGGAATTAGAGAAAGAGATTAACCAACTACAGTTAAAATTAGTATCCCTACAGGCTGAAAACCTATCATTCTACGAAATCAAAACCTTGGCTAATTATTCACACTGGGCTCAGCTTCCTTCTAGGTTTTTGGCAAGATTAATTAACCAGCATAATAACACTCCCCCTATTTCAAAAATTAAGGTCCATCAAAATTATATATGTAACACACAAGACATAATAAAAATATTTGAAGAAATATATGAAGAAGTATACAACCCCATCCCTAGTATTATAGATGAGCACGAACTAAACATATTCCTTGACAAACTAACAATACCAAATATAGATGAACAACATCAATCTTCATTAGCGGCCGAGATCACTCAAAGGGATACTATGTCAGCGATCAATAACCTTAAAAATAATAAAGCACCAGGACCTGATGGTTTCACAGTGGAATTTTATAAAGCCTTTAGTCATAAACTAACAACCATTCTATGTCAACTTTTCAACTTCATTATTCAGAATGATGTTTGCGACCCTCACCTAAACGCATCCCGAACTATTCTAATTCCCAAACCAAATAAAGACAATACCAATCCTAATAACTATAGACCCATCTCTATCATTAATATAGATATTAAAATTTTGGCAGCAATTTTAGCAAGTAGGTTGAAATCTGTGATTAATAAAATCATCTCTCCTGAACAATCAGGGTTTATAAACCAGAGACAAACTTTCGACCAGACTCTTACCCTAAATGCTATGACCTCTTTATCATTGATTAAACATACTCCTATCCACGCCCTTGCTATTGATGCATCCAAAGCATTCGACAGAATAAACAAAACATTCTTGATCTCGGTTCTACAAAGATTTAAATTCCCTGCACAGTTTATCCACATTCTTAACACCCTTTATAAAAATGCATATACTACTTTACAAATAAACAGACATAGCTCAAAGAGGATAGTGATTAACAATGGTATCAGGCAGGGATGCCTTTTATCACCACTTTTATTTAACCTTTATATAGAACCTCTGCTTTTACTAATTAAACAGAGAACATTCCATTATATTCCAAGATTATTTAATACCGAAATACCTCTATCAGCATATGCGGACGATTTGAATATTTACTACTCCCTTCCCAACTCTGATATTAACAAAATTAATAATGCTTTACAAACTTTCTCCAAATTCTCAAACTATAAGGTGAATATAGATAAGACAACGATCTTCCCAATTAACATTTACTCGCAATTACCTAGTGAAAGATCTTTACCTAATATAAAAGTCAATGACCATCTCGAATACCTAGGAGTATCCTTCAAAACAGATGGAAATATACAGCATCAAGAGGGTTTATCTAGTTGTTGGAGCTTGATACAAAAAGACCTGGAAAGATGGACTCAACTAAAACTCCCGGTTCTCTCGAGGGTAGCCATTATCAAAATGAATATTCTACCGAGACTACTGTATGTTCTAAATGCTACCAACACCCTGATACATAATAAAGTCTTTAATAATATACACTCATCTCTCTCGAAATTTATATGGCACCCAAGACCCATCAGGATAAGCTATCAAAAACTTGTTTACCCTAAGGATAAAGGAGGTCTAAGTCTTCCAGATTTTAGGCTAATGTATGAAATAAATAGAAGCAGTAGAATAATTAATGTTGCGACCTTCAGAGAAGAATTAAATGCCTGGTGTCCATCTTGGGTCAAGCTTTATCACAATTATATCAAAACTCTTTCCATTAATCCCATGGCCCTTCCATTCTTAGACATCTCTGCCAAAAGAAAGTATAAAATTCAAAATGACTTATGGTCCCAAATCAGATGTACGCAAAACCTGTTTAAATCCCTAAATCTACATTTAGCTTTTCACCTTCTCCAACCTTTACACCTTAATCCTAACATTAAACTAAACAAGAATTTGATCAATTTGAATACATTCCCACTGATCAAAAGTAAAACTGTTCTGGACTTCTTCTCACTCAAGATGGAGGATATTTCTTCCATCAGAAATAAATTTAAGCTTCCGATCAAGTACACCATCATGATTAGACAATTAAAAGACATTTGCAGCAGATTCTGGATGGATATGGACATTCCTGAATCCCAAATAGAGGGGTGTAAGGTATTATGGAATCTACTAACTCGTAAAAAAAAAATGGTCTCTCACACTTATAAATTAATCTCTGCAATCAGATGCTTGAAAGAAGCTATCCACTCTGATTTTTGGATAAAGCAAGACCCCTCAATTTCCTCTAAGTCCATTGCCCAAGCCATTCGAAAATTTTCCAAAGCTATTCCTCTGCTAAAGTTCAGGTATACCCAACTTATGATACTACACCCCAGCTTTACTAAACAAGATGTATAATGAAGTCCCACCTTTTTGCCAATTCTGCCCTATGATGGAAGCCGATATCATTCACATCTTTTGGAGTTGCAAATGCTCGTATAGGCTTTGGTGTGCCCTCAGAGTCAAACTAGAAAAAATGGGATATGAAAAATCTACGCTCTCTTGGCAATTCGCCCTCCTTCATATACCCCCAGTAGGCAAGGACATTAAGAATATACACTTTCTAATAACGTCTTTTATGCTGATAAAATACTATATCACCCTAAATTGGAAGGATAGATCGGCTTTTTCATGGGAAGGACTCAAACAGATAGCTGGGAAGCATTTTTCTGCTCACAAATATTTGTGGTATTCCATGAGGCTAAATCCTACACAGAGGGATTCATGGAAAATGGTGTTTGAGTTTATACTAACATAAATACACAGCATTTAAACCTCCTTTTTAGATGCTCTGCATAGATGGGTTTTGTATATAGTTAGTTTATTGCAGAGAAATTTCTGTTAGTACATATTATTTTGTCTTGTTGTTGGGTATGATTTGTTATGATATGATTAAAAATCAATAAAAAGAAATTAAAAAAAAAAAAAATAACCAAATTATTAAGTGCTTGATACATCAATGTCAAAAATGCACCTTGTGACTCGAGTGATGTTAATTGCCAATTGGTGAATCTTGGCATCGTTGTGACAGGAGTGATGCAAATCATTGAGAGGTGAATCATGTCATCCATTTTGTAGGCACATAACAGAGGGCTGTAACCAGTGACATCTGATTAGAATTCTTTGTAGTACCTATCTGAACTAACAATTACATTAGAAAAAGTATAGGAGTACAAATAATTTTAGTAGCTTTCAATGCTTCTGAAAGCAGGTAAAACATTTTAATTGTATCAGACAGCAGCAGAAGAACAAAGAGCTTTTAAAAGCTGCGTTTTCTTGTGCTGCTGTTTTTTTGCCAGATGACAGTTAAGCCTCTTTATCTCTAGTGTAAAAGCGGTTCTTAGAATTGCTTATTCGTGTTTAACAAAAACTGATATCAGAAAGGTACTTAAATTGTCTTTTGCCTGATTTCTTGGCATATTGCTTGTCTTTTTCCTGATTTCTCAGCATAGTCTTAATGTTCGAGAGCACTACAACTGCTTTGTTAATATAAATCTGTGAACCAGGCTCTCTGTATTAAGGTGCAGTGTTAATACATGTATGATCATGTATTTTAGGAAAAAGTAACACTGAGGTATCATTTAGTCTGGACTATCAGGGAATATCTGATTTTTTTGTGTTACGCAAGGATAATAATATAGACCCTGCTATGATTATACTTTAACTTTCATTTGCAAGCTATGATTAATCTGGCATGTGTAGTGAAAACTATGAGAACAATATTGAACTTTCAACTTGAGAAACACTGATGCCTTGTGTTATCTATTTAAATCAACAGTTAAGCCCATCTTAAAATACAACTCTATATTTTGTGCCCATAACTAGACAGATATAAAGTTGATATAACGAGTTCAAATAATTCCTACACAGATATTTCCTTTGCTGAAAGATAGTGTCTAATAAGACAAAATAGCTGTGCTAAACCTATGCAGTATATCAGACAGGTCAACAAGTGGCCGATTATGTCTAGCATATTGAAGCTCTAATTATCTTTCCTACAAGGCTGAAGGGACAAGTGCCTCCCAGATTGGGTTGGAATTCCAATATAAATTCTGTGTTTGTTAAAAACAGGACTAGGACAATGATCAACTTCACTATGCAGGCCATTGGTATACATTGGAATTATCTTCCAGCTGACTTCAAAGTGTATCAGCATTTAAAGTATCTAGATAGCAGGGTCTGGATACATATATGTAATAGGAATCTAAAGTAGTATGTGTTCTTCAATAACTTTAAGCCATAAATGCAGGTACAGCTAAACTTACAAACTTCTGAAATTATAAGACTGCAAAAAATGCGGGCATGCTAAGTGTTAATATGGTGTGTCCTTTGTATAATACTGCTGAACAATATCAATGATACACACACGCACACACACACACACACACACACACACACACACACACACACACACACACACATACACATAGACGCACACAGTTTCTACCAATGATATTTATGAAAGGTATTCTAATCACATCCCATACTTCCATAATGATATGAAAATTAAATAAATGCTGACCTGAATGCAGAAACAGGAAATGGAGACAGACATCTTAATCTCTAGACAATCATAATAAGTGCAACAGATCTTGAAATTTACGGAATGGTAAAATAGCCATGTTCCATACCCCAAGAACATACCCTCTAGCTTTGCATAAGATGAAGTTTAAGAAGAGGTAAGAAAGGGTGTGCTTGGAGCTGCTTATTAATCAAGCAGGTATACTGCTGAGGTCCAGTGAGGTGGTGTTTTAGGGAGTACAGTCAGGTTATATTCTGGAACGATCTTTGGGGAAAAGAAGGGACTTAGGAATTTGTGGAACTTCAGTGATCGTTTCTGGTACCAAGATGAAAATACATTTATGTGCAAACTTATTAGCAAAAACATTAGGTTTGGACTGTTTAATACTGTTATAAACTGATTCAGAGCATTGATGACTGATAATTGTTAATCATATAGTTACAAAAGGTTAATGCTTATCCTGGGCTTCAGATGTTAATTTTAATCCATATACAGCTCGGATCTATCCAATGGAAAATTTCAAATTTTTTCTGGCTTTTTTTTTCCAAACACCTTTAGTTAATTATCACTTGTGACAGTGGCAAACTTACATTCACATAAAAGTAATCAAACTATAGTAACATAACATTATACTTCACATATATTGCTATATATCATATAACTAAGCAATATTACATAAGTTATTACATTCCTGCCTTATTTTTTAAACAAGAAATATCTTAGAAAACCATCACTTACTACACAGGCAATCATACATTTGCATAAATGAAAACAAGCCACACTGACACAATCCTATTTGCAAGCATTTTACATCACAAACCATACTGAAATACTCCCAGTTGCAAATATTATACATCACTTATAATCTACACAGTCCTTCTCACTCAGACATTACATAGCTCATTTAAGTCCTGCCACCTTTTAAAACTCATTCCTCCCTTGTATGTATTGTTCCCACAATCCCACAACCCCAGAGAGCACGACGGAGATGGAACAGCAAGCAATAATTAATAATTATTTACCTGTACACGCACCTTTAGATACTGATTTGACCTCAGACATAATTGATGATTCCATCTTGCACCAGAGTGACATAGAAGTGGTTGAGGCAACCAATTGTAAGTTATTCATGTTGAATAACTTCACCATATATAATTACACTGAGGTTATGGTGGATGCGACAGCTTTCAATGTTTTTATAAAAGGGTTTCATTTTGTGCCAACTAGAAAAGTTGACTTAGCTAATTTACTTGTGGAACTCAAGTTATTTACGAGAGGTTTGAATTTGAAACATTTTTTTAAGGGTAAAGAGGTGGAATCTACAGGATTGTACAGGAGAAGCATTTTCAATCCCCCTATGCACCCATCCCTTAGGCTGTATGAGGAATTAGTGGAGCGTGAGTTACGTAGCAAATGCTTGGATACCACTGATCATGAACATACTAACATGAGCCCAGATGAGCTAAATTACATTAGGATGCTATCTAGAGAACAGATTAGAGTAATGAAGCCTGACAAGGGGGGTGGTGTTGTGCTTATGTACGATGCTAATTATGAAGCAAACATGCATTATATGTTACACGATGACAATCAATATTGCCTAATCTCTCGTAACGAGCACAACATAGCTTTAGCTAAGATAAAATACTCCCTTTATGACTACTTAATGCAAGGTGTTATCAATGAAAGGCTGTACAATTTCTTAGTAGTTGACAAACCCAGGATTCCGGTCATTTTTGGCATACCCAAGATCCATAAGGGTACAGATCCCCTGCTCTTTAGACCTATTGTTTCTGGGGCAGGAGGAGTGACAGAACCAATCGCCAAATTTATTGACCACATTACAAAGCAATATGCTTCAGCTTTAACCTACGTATGTAAGGACTCTTGGGAATTTCTTAAAAATTTTCCCAAAGATAGATGCACAGCCACATCCTTATTGGTTACTGTAGACATAAAGGAATTATTCCCCAGTATCCCCCATGTAACAGGTCTTGAATGGTTCACTGACGTTTTCAGGAATGAAACCAATCTGAGTAACAACTTTGTTAATTTAATAACTGAAATGATGAGCATGGTACTGGAGAATAACTACATGTTCTTTAACGGAGAACTTTTCAAACAACTTAAGGGGGTAGCGATGGGTGCCGCCTGCGCAACTATTTATGCCAACGTAGTGTTGCACAGGTGGGAACACAAGTACATCTTTCAAACAACCTGGGCACAATCCATCACCTTTTATCGCAGATACCTGGATGATATTTGTATCATCTGGGAGGATACTCACGAACAACTTACAGCCTTCCTGCATTACATAAATTCTACTACAAATTTTTTGACTTTTACACACAAAATTAGTGGCAATGAAATGCATTATTTAGATGTCATGATTTTCAGGGACTCTAACACCTCAGAACTACACTCAAAGGTTTATAGGAAACCTACTTTTTCAAACTTCTTGCTACATTTTAGTAGTCAGCACCCTCTATACCTGAAGAAAGGTATAGTCAAGGGTCAATTAATTAGAGCTTCCCGTATAAGTAGTAGGTTAGAGGATTTTACAGAGGAGGTTAACAATTTATGTAGCATGTTTATTGAGAGGGAGTATCCACATGAATTACTCAAAACCCTCACTAATGAGATTCTTGCTAAAAGAGAATCTACTTACCCGGCTTTGTTAGGCAATGTAGAGCACAACATCCCTTGTAATAAGGCAGCAGATTCGCAACTTACCTAAAAGGGGGCACAATTTGTTTACACCTTTTCTGAGAAGTCCTCGCAGATAGAGAACATTGTAACCAAATATTGGTTTGTGTTGCAAAGTAGTGACGAGTTTAAGCGCATTGTTACTGGTAAACCTAGATTCGTCAGGAAAAGAGGACAGAATTTAAAGGGAATTTTTGAGAGAAGACAGCTTACACCATTTGAAAAACCAAGGCAACCTAATGGCACTTACAAATGTGGTGCATGTAAACAATGTTACCTCCTTATAAATGATAGCCACATTTATGTAAGGTCACGACACATTAATTTAAAACCAACTGGGCACTTCACTTGTGGTACCACGGGAGTAGTCTACATTGGTTGCTGTACCACATGTGGAGGGTTTTACATAGGCAAAACGGAGCGTGAATTTAGAAAAAGGTTGTATGAGCACATATATGAAATTGAAAACAAAAAAGAAAGCAACGCTTTCTTTAAACATTCTATTGTATGTCCCGATTTTAAGTTGGTCTTCATGATACTTGAGCAAGTTAATCCAGACATCAGAGGGGGAGATTGGGAATCCAAACTTGAATTCATAGAGTTAATCTGGCAGTTGAAACTTGATGCAGGGAAACCCCCGGGCCTTAATGGCATGCTCAGTATAGGTTCAGTGCTTAAGCTTCGTAGGGCCAGGTTATAAATTCACTCCCCCCCCCCCTACATACATTTATATGCTGGTTCATACATATTGTTTTATTCATTTGTTTTTTGGACTTACAATTATTCATACATTGGCTTATACACTTACATTACCTACTGTTTTTAAATGTTGAGCTACAGTTTTTAGGATGTCATGTATTAATGTTCATTTGTTCTGTGTCAAGTCACCTGAGGGTTATTGTACAACCATCTTATTATTTACTCTGTATATGTTTTCTATTTAAGCGGTGCACGTTGTTTTAGTATATTATCAACTGCAGTCGGCATACGCATACAATTTATGATAGAAACATTGAATTTTTAACAATTTTCATTGGTTTTGTAATGCATTCAACACAGTTAAAAGTTGGTTAAAACAATTAATTATGCTAATTATATCATGTGATCAACTACTAACAGTATATAAACATCTTTTTGTAACCAGTATGGTTGTTTGACTTGATAAAGCCTGGAATGAACCAGGCGAAAGCACTTGTCATCTTCTGGTTCAATTTTTGTATACCTGGTATCGTGTGGAATAAAGAACTTCTTTTATATTTCGCTATTGGAATTATTGTCTCTGCAGGAGAAAGTGGTTTTTTCTTGTTCATTGTTCCCACAATTCCCATTTTTCCTATGTACTTTGCTCTTGCCTTTTTCTAAAGATCTCAATTCCAGTTGTTTTATCTCTGTTAATATATTCACTGCTTCCAGTATAGCTGGTATAGATTTTGATTTCCATTTTCTAGTAATTGCTTTTTTTGGGAGCCACCATTATTAGACACAGCAAGGCCTTACCATGTCTAGCAATTCCCATTCTATATCATAGCTCAGAAAAATCATCTCCCTCCTTTTTGATAGTCTTTAATGTTGACATATTTTGATATACTTTAGGTCCTTCTTCTTCTTCTTTTGGCTGCTCCCATTAGGGGTCGCCACAGTGGATCATCTGTTTCCATTTCTTCCTGTCTTCTGCATCTTGCTATGTCACACCAACCACCTGCATGTCCTCTCATGTCCTCTATCACCACATCCATAAACCTTATCTTGGGCCTTCCTCTTTTCCTGTTACCTGGTAGCTTCATCCTTAGCATCTTTTCCCAATATACTCTGCATCGCTTCTCAGCACATGTCCAACCCAACGTAATATTTTCTCTCTGGCTTTGTCTCTAAACCTTCTAACCTGGGTTGACCCTCTAATATACTTATTCCTAATCCTGTCCACCCTCGTCACACCCAGTGCAAATCTTAACATCTTTAACTCTGCCATGTCCAGCTCTGACTCCTGCCGTTTTGTCAATGCCACTGTCTCCAACTCATATAACATAGCTGGTCTCACTACCCTCTTGTAGACCTTCCCTTTCACTCTTACTGGTACTCGTCTGTCACAAATCACTCCTGACACTCTTCTCCATCCACTTCATCCTGCCTGTACTCCTCTTATTCACCTCTCTTCTACACTCACCATTACTCTGAACTATTGATCCCAAGTATTTAAACTCATCTCCTTCGCCACCTCTCCTCCCTGCATCCTCACCATTCCTCTATCCTCCCTCTCATTCACACACATATATTCTGTCTTAGTCCTGCTGACCATCATTCCTCTTCTCTCTAGAGCATATCTCCACCTCTCCAGGGTCTCGTCCACCTGTTGCCTATTCTCACTACAGATCACAATGTCATCTGCAAACATCATAGTCCACGGGGACTCTTGTCTGATCTCATCTGAAAACCTGTCCATCACCATTGCAAATAATGATTTTATGCAAAAGAGGCAGCCAGCAGACCAAATCCAGGTGAATAAGTGCATTTATTGAATAATGCAATAAAGACAGCAAAAGTACACAGACCGGTTTCGGCTGGTTAATACATACAGCCTTCCTCAATGTAAAAAAAGTCACTCAAGAACTGTCATTTAAATATCAGACAAAACAATGCGATTGGTTACACTTAAAACTGTTCATTTAATCCTGGTGGAAATAAACCACCTAACTTAATAATCCATTTTTTTCTCTTTGGAACACAATAGAGAATGCCAGACGGTTTTATTTTGTTTATTACCCTTGATAGTATCAATAATGGTAAATAAGAAATTGGCAGTTGGATGAACTACCTGATGTTTAAATAGAGCATTGTGTATTCTACCCTTCTTTATGTTACTGATATGTTCGGAGATCCTAAGTCTTAAATGCCCCACATGTGCATGTAGCCAGATAAATAACCCAATCTGTACTACAACTGGCAAAAAACTTAATGTCATACACTATTGGAGAGTTTTTGCTGGAAAATTGCTTAGTTTTGCATATTTTATTACAATTGACACAGTGACCACAAGGGTAACAGCCGAAGGGATGCCACCTGTGAGTGTGGTTTGAATCGGTTCCAATTTGCTATGCTCATGTGTATGTTTATAATGATTGAAACAACTGCTTAAATTTCTTCCTTTTCTAAAAGAAAAAAGGCATTTATTGGGAATAATATTGGCTACTTCATGATCATATTGCAAGATGTTCCAATGCCTGTGTATACTCTGGATAAGATTATCGGAATTCCTACCATAGGTAGTGGTGAACCTGATTGGTTGTGAAACCATATTATCCTGCTCCTTGTAGGACAATAGCTCATCCCTGCTCATAGTGCCAACCTTGCTACTGGCATCAAAAACATGGCCCATTTTGTAACCCCTACATCTGAATCTATTGGTAAGATCTCGACTTTGTTCCTGATATGAAGACTCATCAGAACAAATCCTTTTTATTCTGATGAATTGTGATTTAGGTATATTTTTGGCAATATGTGGTGGATGAAAACTCAATGCATGTAAGATCGTGTTGTATTCTGGATGTTTTCTATAAACTTTAGTCCCTAAAGTGTTGTCCAGTGATCTTGTGACTAAAACATCTAAGAAAGTAATGACATTGGTGTCATAATGTAATGTAAACTGAAGACCCCATTTGTTGTTGTTTAAATATGCCAAAAATTCAAACAATTCAGCAAGATCCCCTGTCCATATTGACCAACAGTCATCAAGGTAGCGTCTCCAAATATCCAATTGATTCAGAAACATGTTGTTATGTTTGTTGTAAATAAGATCTTCTTCAACATAAGCCATGAATAAATCGGCATAAATGGGGGCAAAGGATGACCCCATAGCCGTTCCTTTGGTCTGCCAATAACATGTTTCTTGGTAAAAAAAGACATTATTTGTTAATACATGAGCAGCCATATCAAGCAAAAATTCATTAAATTCAATAGAATATAAACCAGAAATATTCAACCAGTAGGACAATGCCTCAAGACCACCAGAGTGAGGAATGTCAGTATAAAGGGCACTAACATCAAAGGTACACATACGTTATTCTGGTTCAAGTTGTGAGTCAGAAATAATTTGTAAAAAATTAGTTGTGTCACGTAAACGTGACCGTATCAAAGGCAACAAAGGTTTGATTTGTTTGGTGAGAAAAAGGGGCAACGGTTCGGTAATATAACCCCTACCTGACACAATAGGCCTACCTGGGGGATGAATGGGATCTTTATGAATCTTAGGCAAGAAGTAAATGTATTGCTTCATGGGATCATGAACCAAAAGTTGTTGCATCAAATCATTATCAATGATAAACGCTTCTTTAGCATGCAACAAAAACTCCTCAATTTCTTTTTTAAATTTCATGGTGGGATTCATAACCATCTCAGCATAATATTTCCTATCAGATAATTGTCTCTTAGTATCTTGGTCATAGTTGAGCCAAATTAAAATCACGACAGCTCCACCTTTGTCAGCTGAAATAATAACAATCTCATGATTGTTCTGTAAATCTTGTATAGCATGTTTTTCTGAAATAGAAATATTATTAAATTTCAAACAAGATTCTGATCTTACATAATGTAGATCTTTGAGAATGTTCTTCTGAAATTGTAAAACAGCAGGATGCATGGGGGGTGAAAATTGTGATTGGTGGTAAACAAATTTGTCAGAAACACTATTGTTATTAGATAAACCAAAAAATAATCTCAAATTAAGCAATCAACAAAAGGATACAACATCTTGTGCAAAAGAATCTTCAGAAACAAAAAAACCTGGTACAAATGTTAAACCTTTATTGAGAACACTCAACTCAGTTGGTGTTAAAACATGGTCTGATAAATTTAAGACATTTTGGTTAAATGAAACCCCTAATTCTGCATTGCCAATTTGAGCAGACCCTGGATACTGTTTATTTGCTTTGTGTTTCCTACCCCCTCTTTGATATTTGCGCCTAAAGGGACACTTGACAAAGTTCTTTTGGGAGAAGGTGACCCTGATGCAGTCTGTGTGTCATTCTCAAGACAGGATGAAAATTCATCCGTAGATGAACCTGTATCAGAGATACGGTTTCTCAATATGGATTTGGGTCTCTTCCTTTTTGAAGGTCGACTAGGTTGTGAATGAAATTTAACATGTTTGGTTGTACTGAAGGGGTTGCTCCACTGATAATCGGATTGGTCTCTGTTAAATTTTTTGATTTTCTTGGATTTTAGTTGTACTTCTAAATTACTGAGGTCAGAAGCAACTTTGGTAAGATTTTTAGCAAAAAAAGGTTCAGCCTCGAATGGTTTAACTTCACTGACCAACCCCAAGACTACATTCACCTCTTTGTCAATTACCCGTTCATAATATTTGGTTAGGGCTTTTACAAATGACATACTGGCTTGATGTTGAATGTCAGCCCATTCATTAGTGAGTTCATCATCAATTTCCCCCACCAAAGGCTGGATTCTGACTCTTAAGCCGCGAGCCGTAATGTCTTTAGCAATGTAGGCTTTGAATAGTTTGGCATGCCAAACATTCGATCTAAGCGACCTCAAATTTTTGTGTAATTTGTCAAAGCCCAAATTACAAGTGGTTTCAGGACCAAGAGGCTCTTCCAAATTAGAGCCATCAATGGTAGATCCAAGACCAAAAACTCTTAGGTCCTCGTGGTCTGAAGATAGACCTGAGACCAAATTTAGAAGATCCATTTGTTGAACCTAATTAACAACACCAGAATAGATGGGGCACAAAACCAAACACTTTGACAATAATAGCAGAAACCGCTACGTCAAATATTGTAATAAAGAGACTATAATAGCTCCAAAATCCTGTATAGACATGGGCTACATCTCTAATTGAATTTAAAAAAGCCAAAGAATCCAACAAATGGTGCTGAGCTCCCAGAATAGTAATTGTCAAAAGGGAGAGTCAGAGGGATGTCAGGGTACCATATAATAAAATATTAGCTGAATTTACTTATCAAAGTAGTAAAACCTCAGAGTAGACAGACAACATATGTCACCTATCCTATATAAAAAGAGACCATACACCATATTATAGCCAGGGAGCAATCTAGAAAAGACCTTATGAGCAAAAATATTCAGGGAACCAAATAGTTACTTAGTCAAAAATATCCATAACTGGTCCTCAAAATGTAGAAGTCAGAAACACAAGGTGCATCAAAATCAAATGTGGAGTCAGGTTATGCCTGGTGAACTAACATGACATTCATAAACATTGTTATTTAATCGTAACAAATTCTACGACAATTAACACATGGAAAATTCTGATAAGATATATAATAAAAAATCAGATATTGAGATCCAACCATTATCATGGGAACACCCAGAACATAAAGGGACCAAATTGCCAAAATTCCAAAATCATGGAGTCCCAAATGGTTTAAACAATACTAATAATTTCAAAGAGAACCAAGAACAAAAAAAGGCCTGACTTCAAGCAGCGCACCTCAATGAATAAATAAGAGTGGTGCTAAATATGACTCAACATATTGTTATCCAACCCCAATGTATCTGCAAAACGCTGACTGTACCATAATCGTAAAATTATACAGAATATGTCAGCAAAAGCTGAATATTTGGTGAACATGTAATCACGCAAAACAAGATATGCTTTCAGAACGAAAACCTAGATGTTACTTATAAATCACTGTCTAATCACAGCCTGTTATAATGACATTCAGCTTAATAGTGTTAAAGCATACCAAATCGCTAAAAAAGCATGGCCACTTATACGTATATGATACATTGAAATTAGTAATAGCCATAATACAGTTGTAAAGTATAAGCACATAGAATCAAAATTCAAAACCATATAAAGGTCTTCTTCCTAGAAAAAAAGTCATAAAGTCCAAATGATATATACTGCTCCAATTGGTATGGAAAAGGCAGAATAATCCACATAGGAATCCAGTGAAACAAGAGAAGGCTGACGAGAAATAGTCAGTTGTAATGTCAAACAATTAGTGAGATGTAGTTGTCCTGTCAATAAATGATTTTGCCAAAGCATACATGCGGACAACCGTACATATATACTTTAGGCCCTAATTATGCTAAATTTGTTTGACTATAAAGCTTAATAATGCTGGCATGCCTCCAAAGCAGTTTATTTTTTATGTTCATCAACACATTTTGTCTGATTGGGAATGCTTGGTAGCTAAGGGTCTGGAAATCTTGCAGTTGAATTTTCAGATGTCATTCTCCATTTTTTCCACACATGACCAATATGATTCATGGTTGTCTTTGTGTCTTTTGCCTGTGCCATTTTTGGTGGCTCATAACAACCGTTAGCCTAAACTCATCTCCTTTGATGACTTGTGATTTATCCCCTTGTAGACACAATTAGCAACTTCAATTTTTACTGTTGTTAATATTAATTTAATAATTTATCTACATGCAATATCACAGCATCATGGCTCATTATACCACAGAACTAGATCAAAGATTTCAAGATCAGCTAACAAGTAGCTAATGAGAAAGCAAGAACATTTCTATTCCATCTTGGACCTTAGGAATACCTCTGTTAGTATTATACACATTACAGCCTGACATCTTCATTATTTAAATTCTGACTGTGGGACAGAACACCCTTCAGAAAAAAAAATGGGAATCTATAATGGGTAGCATCAGGGAGTAAGTGGATGTTGGCTGCACTGGCCTTCATACCTCTCAACTGTACAGATTTTTACAGAATGTCCCAATTGTTGTGTCATATTTTTGGTCCATGTTTCATAAAATTGTGTTTTTCTAGCAAATTATTAGCAAGTTGTTAAAGACTGAAAACAGGAAATAATGACATACATTTTAGTTTCAGACTTCATTCCCTTCAGAAAATGCATGCCAAAGCCAAACCCGCTATTCTTTCATAGATTCATAGATTCATACTAAGCTAACTGCCCTTGTGAGCCATTTTAAGCTTAGCCAATTATCCCTTGTGAGACTCAAACCCTGCACCTTGTGTTTGTAAGGCAAACACCTTAACCATTAGGCCACCCTCCCAACCCAGTTCAACTTTCTAAGTTTGTATGAGCAATACTTGAAAATCATTCCTATTTTAGGCCTTTGTCCCCCCATTATTTATGGCGTTGTCCATATTTCTTCCTCAGAGCAGTTGAGATGTATTCTAGCCTTATTGGTGGTAGTTAATGCCTGAGGAGGATTTTTCTGCAACATATTAACAGGTGCTGTTACTCCAAGTGGTGGCAAGGAAAGAAGAAATCACTTTCTCCAACAGATGATAATGCTTCTAGAGGCCAAAGCACAAGTTTGAAACTCGAATGAAGTGGACAGAAAAGGCAGAACATATCCATAAATAAATAACTGCAGACTTCACTTTAATAAGGTGTACTGTTTTATCTGGGTATCTTTTCATCTCTGTAATGGGCCCTGTAACTCTGCTGTGGGATACTTTCTTGCCTTGACTGCATTTCATCTATTAGTATTACAGTTGTAGTTACTTGTTTCTAAGTAACATGATCAGCCTGGTATTGTCATTCTTAAGTTATTATGAATATTCCTAATTAAGCTAAATATGTTTCATTTTTTATGTGTCATATATTGTTCTGCCTTCACTAATCCACTAAGATAATTTCCATGTTGTTTGCTTCTAGAAGATTAATTTCCCTAACATTATTCTAATTAAGTGGTAATTGTGTACACCTAGGTTAGCAGTGACTGTTTTTCTTCTGCATTGCATCTTGGTTAAAAACATTTCTGTTAAAGTGGATGTGTGTTGATGTGTAAGTTGTTATAATTATACTCTTTATTTACATTTCCCATCTGTAGTGCAAATATCTTTGCTCCTTACTACACTCTCTTTGCATCACCCTAATAAGCTTTCATTCTGAGTTTACTCCAACTCAAGGAACCAGTATAGGTTCATAGGTTCATAGGTTCATAGGTTCATACTAGGCTATCTGCCCGAGGGCATTTATAAGCCTAGCCCATAGTTTTGTGGCTTACGCCACCCCTTTAGTTTGGAGAAACTATGCCCATTATTTTGCTGTGCCTCTGTCGAGCAGTGACACTGAGGTAACATTGTCATACCTAGGTTAGCAGTGACTGTTTTTCTTCTGCATTGCATCTTGGTATAATGAAATTCTGTCTGGTTCTTCCTCTCAGTCTATATAAAGACAGGTTGGTAGTCAAGGAAGGATGTACCTCCAAAAGTGGAACAGCTGAAAGGTATGATGACAACCATGAATTGTATTGCTCGTGTGTGGATACCAGAATTTCCACTGATAGAAATGCTCTGCTATGAAATGCATTACATATAACAGTTAAGGACTAATTAACAGAAACAGAGCTATGTGGCTAGTATACCAAAGCCTAGGTTTGCAATGCACATATATGTGAATATTGTGCAGTTAAGTGTTAAAAGAATGTAAATATGTGAACTCAATCCATAAACTATAAAACATGCTGTATACGTGCACAGCTACAGGCATTTATTGTTAAAATCATTTACAGTAACATGCTAGATTTACTATGGATGCTGCTTATCTGAGTGTTGTTGAAATATAAATACACACGCATCTACATACACACAGACACACATACATAAGAATGCACAATAAAATAAACTATCTGTGGTGAGTGCATGTGTCTGTGAGTGCTTTTGTAGGGTTCTTCTGCTACCACAACTCCCTTCTTGTACATATAACCCACAAATCTAAAGGCTAGTTTCTCCTATCACCCTTTCTGCTGGAAAAGAAAACATCAAAACGTCATGTTATCTTTTCCTTTCCTCCTCTCCTTGATATAACTGGCATGTATGACAATGTGCAAACGATGCAGTATGCAAGTACATCTTTCTATGAGTCTTAATGAAATGGGGATAAAATGTACTGGTGCAAAAAAGGCAATAAAAAGTCTATCAATGGCTGCTTTGTATTTTACCCCAAACTTACATCTGGTTAGATAGTTTGCCGATGCCATACACTGCAAAGCAGGTAACAACATAGAAAATAGGACTCAGAGTATAAATGTAGACTGCATTATGTTTTATTTTTGTTTGTTTTGTTTAAGGGACTGTGGTACATAATCATTGCTATGACACTGTAGTGCCAAAAGCATGGTACAGAGCATAACACCAATTCAAGGAAGTATTAATGAACTTCAGAGATTCCCTTTCATGTGCCAAAGGTCCATTTGGTCATGTATCCATTGGACAAATATAGGTCATTGGTATGGTGTTTTCCCACTCTTGTTTGATCTGTTCGTTTTGTAGTTGCCTTTTTTCTAACAGTGCCTCTATTGCTTTGTCTCCAGGGTTGTGCTAACTTAGAGAAACAGAAAGACAGTGGCTCATTATTTATATATTTCATGCACTTTCTCTAAGTTGCAATAACCTCAGAGTGAGACTAAAAGTAATTAGTGAGCACAAGCTGTACCACTTCCCCACCTCCAGCTGGAATACTACTTGTTTTACTGCATATCATATGTGATTTCTCAGGAGACTATCCTCTAGTGAGTACATGTGTTTTGTTATTATATGTCCTGAAGGGGATGGTTTGAGAAAGGATGACAGAAGCAGAGTATTTGCATTTGAAATGCCTTGCTATGTAAGCTCTCATAGGGGCAGTACTTTAACATCATTGATGAGGGGTTCAGGTACAGTAAACCTGTTCTCTTCTTCTGTTTCATGCAGTACGGAATTACAGGAAGCATTATAAATGGTCCTGAGTCCTGGGGGTAGGCAGTCGGTCATCTGTCTTCCCCTTTCAGTCTGTTTCTATATCATAATATTACAGTGTTCAAAACTAGGTAAACTGCTGGCTCTTTATACTACCTGTACTCTGTATATATAGTATCAAAGATCCACATTTACTGTAAGTGGAAACAATGAAATAACGGCCACACTCAGAAAGTGATCCATCTGATAGAATAGCTCAGATATTGCAGAATCACATTAGTGCATGTCTGTTCATGAATTGTGCTGTTACATCGGTAAACAAGATTGAATCTGCTGTGCCTTGAGGAAGCATAGGAGATCATGTTTATGAATCACAGTGATGACAACTGGAATGCTTCTTGTTGAAACTGTGATTGTGATGGTACAATTAAATCATCAGGTGAAATAACCTGTGAGAGAGAATTTACGCATTGCTTGTTGTTTTAAGCATACCTTATTTATTTCAGAACATATCCCTTTACTTTATCAGGAATATTGTTGTTTCATTAGGCTTGTTTTTCATTCTGCCTGTAACCCCTCATCACTCCTACAATATGCCAATGATTCCCATCTTATCACCACTCCCTATAGAATTTCCAGTCTCTTAGCTCTAACCCAAGGCATCTTCTCCTCAGTTGAAACTTGGCTCTCAGATAATCAACTTGTACTTAACCCTAAAAAATCTAAACTCCTTCTCTTCTTCCCAAGAACACTGTGTATCACATCACAAGTCTTCCTTTTCTATTACCTCCCTCAACAATCCACCATTATACCTGAATCTCATGCCAAACTACTTGGCACCATCATCGATGATGAACTGAAATATGACAATCACGTGCATCAATGCATTAAAAAGAAAAAAAGAAACACCAGAAACTTGGTCTACTTTGTCATAACAAGAAATTCCTAACACGTTCCTCAAAACTCTCTCTAGCTCAGTCTCTCCTATTACCCTGTCTGTCTACTGTATGCTGCCCCTATCCTTACTTAATATTCAATCTTCACTACTCGCCAAACTTGAACAAACATATAACAAATCAGCCAGATGTGCCTCCAATCTTGCATACAATGCCCACCACTGTCTTGCCCTGAGCAAACTACAATGGTCTGACCTTCCAAACCAACTATTACTTTCTCAATTACACATTACCCACTCCATTCTGAATGACCCCTCTTCCTGCCCCTCTATCTCAAACCTAGTATCCTACTACAATCCCGGCCGCCACCTTCAGTCTATCGACAAACTCCTTCTTGAGATCTTTAAGCGTAAAAAGACTATTGGAAAATCCCTTTATATGTACTCTGTAGCTCACGCCTGGAATACCTTCCCCTCGGTATATGACAAATCTCCCCAAAGCACCTGTTTAAATGTGAACTTAAAGACTATCTACTAAAGACCCGGTCCTGCCCATGCCAGACCCCACATGACCACTATCTCACTCTTATTCAGCTTCTACTTCTCTTTCTTATAGCATTTTCTTCTTTCTCCTCGTCTGTCCATCATACAGTGTTACATTAGTCTTCCTGTATCTAATAGCACTTTTAGTTATTTCTCTATGCCACTTTACTCAGCTTCTGCTGGTATATTCTCCTAATTTGCTTTCTCTTAGTTTACTGCATTTTATCCCTCTTCTTTAGAACATAGTGTGCTAACAGTAGCTTGTATACCTCATCTTATGTTATTGTAATATTGAATACAGTATGTTGATTGCTGTCTTGTATTATCTTGTATTATAATATATATGCCTCATCTTATGTTAGTTTAATATTGAACATAGTGTATTGATTGTTATCTTGTATTATACTGTAAACTTTCTGGAGCTTTTCTCCTCAGGTCTCTACTGAAAATGGGCATCTGGCTCAGTTGGACTAACCTGGTTAACAAATGTTGAATAAAATAAATACGTTCCACAAAAATAATTAAGTCCTAGGGATTCAATAAACTCAGCAGCTTTAATTACATATGCATGCAGCACACAGAGTTTAAACTAAACAAGCATGGTTTCATGGCCAGCAGTGTTGCTGGCCAGGAAACCATATAAAGCAACATGAACATGTGCAGACATGTACACATGTTTACCTGGATACACTAGAGAATCTCGAAGTACTGATGTGTTGAATGTCAGTACTTTGAGACTGAATACACGAAAGTTCAGTTATGTGAAACTGCAGTATGTCGAATGTGGAAATGTCGAATCCGCTATCATGGTGTCGCATTCCAGTTTGTAGATTTATCTGGGATTTCAGGTATGTGGTGTTTGTGTAAGGGTATTGGCTAGGGATTTTAGTGTGTGTGAGTGTGTGTTAGTGGTGTTTTTTGTGTGTTTGTGTGTTGAGTGCGACCTCAGAGTTAGTATATATAAGTAGGTGGGTGTGGGATGCACGGGGTCTTGCCTTCCTGCTTATAGGTAGGGTGTGTGTGTTTCTGTGTGTGTTATGTTATGTTTGTGTGTGTTGTTTTGTTTGTTTTAGTGCAGTTAGGTAGGTGTGTGTGTGTGTGAGTGTGTGTGGCCGCGATTGTGCTATTCGCGGTTTTGGGTGTTCGGGTATGTGGGTGTTCGACTATTCAGTCTCGACATACTGAAATTTGACATTTCAGTATTTTGAGATTGTCTAGTGAATCAATTTACCTACAGGCAAACCGGATCTACAGGGTTGCATGGAAAGCCACAGTGATCAACACGGCTATTAATAAAGCAATGTATATAGTTCCAACACATTACATGAAAGTGTATACAGTGCAGAGTAGTGTGGAAATCTATTTCAGGCATACTGAATAAAAGTTGTATAAATAATCAGCAATGGTACATAGGCTGCATAATAAATAGTCAGCAGAAGCATATGTATTGAAAAGGGACACAAAGATGAATTGTAAGAATGAACACAGCGAAAGAGAACAGGTGAAACATGGTGGTATACAGTGGATGAGGACGTGAATGAAGACAGTTGTGGCATGAACACTAATCACATATCAACATAATACAATACTTACTGCACAGTTATTGTACATTATGTTACTGTCACACAAGGTGGCATAACAATGGAGAGGATTCTTAGTGATATAAGCATCCTAACATGAACAATGGACATACATATAACAGGGACAGTATATACAGTAGGGGGTAGGTGCATATTGTGAAGCTGTGCAAAATGAGCTGCCTGAATATGAATGTAATGTCAGTAGAGGTCTCAATCAAGCAGGACACATAGTAACAGGTGCATGGACAACAGAAGAGAGAAGCACACACAATCAAGGACAATATCAGAATAATACCACAATTAATCCCATGTATCTGACATAACATATGTGACTGTGAGTGATCATAGATGGTTCTGCAAGAACACACTTGTACAACTATTATGATTTTTTGGCAATATCTCTGGGGAATCAATCACACTTTCCACAAAATTTAACATCTGCCTGAGGTGTTAGGAGGGACACTGTTATACCTATATTTAAAATAATAAGCAATCCAGGCTAGTTGACAGGTGAGCATGCTATATATATATATATATATATATATATATATATATATATATATATATATATATATATATATATATACACAGACACACACACACACACACACACATATATATATATATATATATATATATATATATATATATATATATATATATATATATATATATATATATATATATATATATATATATATATATATGTATATATATATATATATATATATATATATATATATATATAGCATAATCCACACTGTCACAAATGTAACCCATGCCATCAATGTTGCCAATCAGCTATGTATTTACTGTGTGCATCACAGGAACATGCATCACACATGCATCTTATATAATACCTTGAAGGGGTTTCATCATCAACCAGCAATGTTTGTGCAACAAAACAAATACTTAGGTATGGCAAATAAGATATGTGGGAGCTCAATGTGGCAAATCTGGTACACTTGAGTAACTCATCCCTGGAAGACGTGTTGGGAGATGCATGACAAATGGTGCATTGTAATCAGTTATTGGTGTGATGAGGGCTGAGAACTATGGAACTATAATGGCCTTTGTTGTGGATATCCTGCATATACTTAGGAGTTTTGCAACATACAAGGGAGTGCTCACCACTGAGGGCACAGGCTGGTGGATGTTCCACATACCATCTACCCGAGTACACAGGTCACATACCACATGGTTAGCTCATACTGGTGTGCCGTCTATATTGTAATTATCTTGTGTATTTGCTTTCATAATGGAACTAATCCCCCCATGATTTTTCTTCATCCACAGTGCCCCATGGCTGTGGCAGCAATCATGTGTGTGTGTGTGTGTGTGTGTGTGTGTGTGTGTGTGTGTGTGTGTGTGTGTGTGTGTGTGTGTGTGCATGTGTGTTGTTACTGTCTGCGTTATACCAGTACCACACTTGGAATCAAGAATTGACCAAAGTTTACAGTCCTCTATAAAGCTGGTTGGAGAAAGGATGTGTAAGTCAATTTTGACATCTGAGACTTAAATAATGAACATTAAGTGACCCAACATTGACCCCTGCAGTATGGACATGGTCACTGGACTCTAGATAGAGGTGACTTCACAAATTACAGCATATTTATCTGCTACGTATGTGATCCAATTGTCTACCCACTAGGTAATGTAGATGTCTATGGCCACGTGAGACAGTTTTTCTGTAATACCTTACTGTGGATTAGTGGATTTGTGTCAAATGCCTTGTCCAGGTCAAGTTACTCAGGATGATAGTGCTGTCATAATGGCATGCCCTTGGTAACTATCTTGAAGACAGTGAATAGATGTAACAGACATGATATAGTCTTAAAAAATTTAACACGGTTTGGTACATAAGACATTATCTGTGTCCTTTTAGAGAAGGTCCATGATGACTTCTTGGTCTACTTCACAGATAAGGAGACTCTGGATGGGTCTATACAGTACATGCATGCATCAAGTGATATTCCCCCCATCAGAAGGATGTATGTTCATGTACACCCTTCTACAGTAACACAGACTGTCTGGAGACTGTACTGAAGTATGGATACAACTGTGTCTGGTAAGTTATGTCTTGAGTCACTCTGCAGGCAACTTGTGTTGTTTTCAGGGCCAATTGAGTCTGTATTATTAACAATAGAGGGTGTGCAGATGAGCTGTCCTCTTTAAAATAAAAACTGAGCAAAATTTGCTTGTATACTTTGGCTGATGGCCAGGGGTGGCGTGTTACACAAACTGTCAACTAGCAGATTGTCTGCTTCCTTTGCTTGGGTATGTCTATTGGCATCCACATACAGATCTGTGCATAGTTGTGTATACCCCTTAACATTTTACATGTATTGGAATAAATGATTTGTGAAAAGACCTCCAAATACAGCCTTGGTCATTCATCACATTCCACACACTGTTACTATGCACACAGTTGCACAACTGTACCAATGTTACATACTTACATCACTTGTACAGCATATGCCTATAAGTGCTTCATTGGCAAGCTGTGTTTGAGTGACTTGATGTCCATCTCCCCATGCAAAAAGCCTGGCATATCCTAGCAAGTGACATAATCCTCACCTTCGCCAATACTCCCGGAGGGTACTGGTACACCAGCTGCTGGGGAAATGCTACCTGATGTAGAGGGCCCAGGTAGTGCAGGGGCAGCAGAGGCAGTATTGCCAGGGTTGGTCCCAGATGTGCTGGGGGGATCAGTGCAGGCACCGGTGGAGTGAGGGCAGGCTGAGCCACAGTGGTTGGCTTACCTCCCTGTGCTGTAAAGCATTTTGTGAGTTGTCAGAAATTGATGACATGAAAGCATTGTGACCACACATATAAAAATAAAAGGAGGGAGGTTGGCATAATGGTTAATATATTTGCCCTACAGACACAAGAAGCAGGGTTTGATTCTCACATGGGTTAATTGGCTAGGCTTAAAATGGCCCACAAAGGCAGTTAGCCTAGTACTAATCTATTATGAACCTATGAAAAAAAGAGAGATAAGGGTCGGGTACAAGTAAAAAAAAAAGATAATTAGTACCATCATATGTGGCATACATTAAATTAGTACAATATAAAGAATTTATTTTTACTTCTACAATTAAGTGTACTTTTTAACAACTGCATACTGTAACTGATGATTGCTCTAAGTAATCCTTCCAATGTGCCTATGTTGCATATATGCGTGATCAAATAATACAGATTACGTTAACAGCAGGGCATGTATGCCACTTCTGTTGAAATTATTATGTAATATTTTTAAATGATTTTACTATATATTTGTTATGTGTTGTATTTGAACCCACAACGTCTGACTACAATATTAGAATTGACTCCTGCAGTTTGTTTGTGCTACAGACTGAAGTATGCATTCTTGATTTTACAGTTAAGATACGCATGTTTAATTTGGTACTACTGTATTGCAGAGCAATACTTTAGATAAAATAATATTTGTGTTGCGCTGCATACATACCCCTTGCCTCCCTCAGTCTTTCTAAATGCTTATCATGGTCTTCCCAGTTTGCCATTATCTCCTGATTGGCTGTAGAAAGAAAAGGAGATAACAAGAAAAGAGCATTATGCGTACCAGTCTTGCCTATATGCAACTTTGTATATAATTTAAATTCTCTTTATTTGTATTCTTGCACAACTGCAGGATGTCAGCAGTCCTAAAGTGTATCCTTCTGAGGTCATTAAAGCAATGCCTGCACTGCTGTCCAGTATGTGAAATGCCAGTCACACAGGAGACAGGCTTGGCCAAATTATTCCAAGCCTCAGACTTGTATTGAGACCCAGTATAATCCCCCTGCAGCAGCTTTTGGCTGTGGCTCTTTACAAGCAGTCCAATAAAAATTCTGGACTCCTCTACACCTCACCTTTGAGCCCTAAACTGAGCACCTTCCCTTCTACCTCCAGACATGTTTACTGAGGGCAAACAGCAACAGTTAAGAGTTTTTTTCCCACCAATCCATGTTATCGTGTTTATTGCTAGTGTGCAAACCCGAACAACCATGCCAACCAAGTCTGTGCATGTTAATTAGAGATTAACAGTGCCAAACACAGAGAAAGGCAGTTTATGAACTATGAAGGGCAATATGATAGTTGGCATTACTTTATGGGTTGGTTGCTTCTGTACCTGTTAGTTGATTTGACTTTGCAGACATGTATTGGGGGTATACATTATATCACCTGACACATTTTTGGGGGTGGCTTTATACCCTATTAAAATAATTTGTACAATGTGGGATTCAGACCTATGCAACATAGACAAAACATATTCATCCACATAAGTGATTTTTTTATCCTTGCCACAGAAGAATTGCTTGCCAGACATGCACATGAATTATATATAAATACACATTACAGAGTAAAGTGTTAACCAAGTGTGTGTGTGTGTGTGTGTGTGTGTGTGTGTGTGTGTGTGTGTGTGTGTGAGTGTGTGTTTGTGTGTGCGTGAGCTGACAAGGTCTGGTTTATAAATGCATGTGTGTTTGAGTATCATTGAAATCTGAAGCCTATCCATGGTCAGAAGAGACAATTATAATTACAGAAACATAACTGTCAGTATACCCTTAGTCACATATAAGTCATATGAGCTCCAGTGATGTATCTACTTGTTACTTATAATTATGTTTACATTGTTTTATTTTTTATAAAAATGAGTAGACAAGTATTACTCTGGCTCTGTAATTGTGTAAATGAACAACCCAACAATAATTGTACTGATGCCCACAATTGCACATGTAATATATCTCTGATATCCTGTATATGTTCAATGCACATGCTATAGATTTTTATTCCTATATGTAAGTATTTATACCATTAATTTTTTATGTAACGTAAATTGGAACATCAGTAAGCGATGTTTAGGCTTAGCTTGATTAGAACCCAGGCTGTCCTTTACTATAACCATTAACTTACAATTGCTTCCACAAGAAAAACTAGGCATCAGCTGTATATTTTCACATTCATTACCCTGTATGTGTGTTGACCACCGTGCAACATTGCTTATCATGTTTGCGCGGTGGAAAACCATGCATGATACAATGTATCCACTTTGAAATTGTCTACTGTCTGCTTCCTGTCTGTAGGTGTTCTGGACCTGCAGGTGTTGGGAAAGGTTGCTGACCTCCGAGCAAAGCCGCTTAACAGGTTTGTGTCATGGTAAGCAAAAAAATGTAACAATATATCCTTTTTGAAATTGTTTACTCTCTGCAGGTATTCTGTCTGCTTCATGTGTTGGCCATAATGCCAGATTTCTGTGATGTTAAGTGTAGCACGAATCGTGATCTACAGATACTATATACTGTGTGGTTCATCATGTTTAGCAGGTGTGCTACATATACACTTGATTCGCAGGCATGCTATATGTAATCTTTAACATAGAAGTACATTACATGAAATGTATTTGATTTATCCTTTTCGTGTTTGTGCTAAGCTGCACGCAAACAGCAATATAAAAAAAAACATAATTTTAGCACAAATCAAAGATTTTTACCCAAGTCTGGATTTGAACTGTCACATTAATAAACCTACAAAACATAGAAATGGTGTCTTATCCCTCTTTGCCACAAAAGCAGCTTTGAAGAAGGAATGCAAACTATTATGCATACAAACAAGTCCCATTTCATCCACAGTATTTACAAGACGTATAACACTTGTGCACTCTCAGTTGTTTATATCGTGTTAATTACAGATTTAATTCAGTGACTGATCACGCCATCATTTATGAGTATTGTTTGCAGCAATGCAGTTCTGTCTTCTCTTTGAATGGTGTTCACTCTTCTCTTATCTGAGCATTATTTGTGAACTGAGGGTGGAGCTAGGAAATAAACCTATTTAAGGGGTAAAATAAAATATTTCAAAGCTTTACCAGAAAAGCTCACCTAGACTCTGCCACAACTTGCTCTGAGTGAAATGTTAGTCTGCTTTTGTTTTTTTTTGTATTTTGTATTGCTTTATTGCCTTCTACTTTATATATTGTGGTTTCTTTCTTTACATTGTACTTTAATTGTATTCTGCTTTTAATTCCATATTAAAACTAGAAAAGAGACCACAGCTGTGTCTCTTTGTCCTACACACACAAGTTTTTCCCGTGCTCTCACCCAGGTTCTGTTGTGTTCTTAAACTCAACTGTCTTTCTAGTTGTCTGTCCCTTATGTTAATTTGACCACATATCTCCTTCCCTCTCCCGTTTCACTGGTTGTTCTGAGTAAGCACAGAATTATCATTTTGTGAAATCACTCCACTTCAACTGTTTAAATTTATTTGCCATCCCACTGTATTCCATAGAACCAGAATACAAAGTGCCTATCCACTTTTAGTCTATCTTGCTGTTTTAAATTTAGTGGCTCTCTGTGTAAATAGCTAAAGCATAAGTTGCCCCCTCTTTCATATACAACTGCTTAGTGAACACTGCAGTGCTTAGGATATTAAGACATTTTTTTCATCTTTGCTTTAATTTTTGGAAAATATATTGCAAGAAAAAACAATTATTGGAGAGCTCAAATTCTGCCTCACAGTAGTCATCTTGGGATTAGTGATTATGTTTCCTCCTGGTGAGAGATGGAGCACAGGGACATTATTTCCTGGAGACTGCTGATCACCAAAAAGCCTAATAACTGCCACATAGGTGACACCTTAGAATTTGTACTTATATTTTGCTCCTGGTGAGAGAAGGGGCAAACTGCATTGATTCCACACTGTTTCTGGTAGGACAGTGAGTGTCTGTGCTTGACGTTCTTGTTTGTTCTGGTTGCTATTCAAGGCATCTACCAGGAAAAGGCTGCAACAAGTCAACAGCCTAAGTACTGCTTGATTTGTTTCTAACTTCAGAATAGCTGCCTAAATACTTCATCTTTAAATATTTAGGGTCTACTTATTAGTTTTCACTTAAGCGTTTGGCTTTGCCCCGTATAGACACAGACAGCCTAAGTGACATTTTTTTCTGTAAAAGCACGATTTAAATTTTACCGATACCTAGATGCACGCAGAACAACTAGTTTGCAGTGACAAGCACTGCCCCCAGAGTTACAAACCAGATACTGCTGACATTGCTTTATATTGTCCCTCCAACTATCTAATCAATAAAAAGGGTCTGTTGTCATGAATGTGAAATTTCCTACTATCTCCATTACCAGCTTGGTGGATATGAGCATCCTGAGGCAATGTAGAAATTGCCTCATGTTTACTGACAACTAGTATGTTTTCAAATAAACAGATATGGTATCTGACAGATGTATTTACACAATGTCATCGGAGGTAAAACTCTCATATAAAAGTACTCCTAATGCCAATAAGGTTGTCAGTAGTACACATGCTGCACCTATTACATACAATTCAAAGCAGACATATAGACCCACATATGCTGAGGCACCTCTATGTAACCTTCCTCAACCTCAAAGACCTCCTAGATGAAGCACATATAACAAATACCCTCAGCAGCCCTGAATGCACTCTTTCAAAACAACACCCACATGAACACGTCATGGAGCCTCTACTTCTAAGCACATAAGGCAAGCCACCACACAATACAAATTTCTGGTGATTGGAGACTCCATCATTAGACACACAGATGTCCCTCTCACCAGGCTGAGTAAGCAGAGAGTCATGGTCAGTTGCTTATCAGGGGCTAGGATCTGTCACATTACACACGCACTCAGGTCATTGGATCGTAAGTACCAGTATGACACAGTCATAGTCTATGTGGGTATAAATAACCTGAGATGTATCTCCCTACATTATATGAAGAAAGACGTCATGGAGCACTCAGAATATGTGTTCCAGGCTGGTATGAGACTAGCATTGAGCAACATTTTACCTTCTTGAAGGATGATGCCACAATACAAACAAAAGATGACTGACTTTAATAATTGGCTTACTTCTGATGAAAATCTAAGGGGGTGCAATATTTGTCTGCATGGAAGGAGGTGGCCAGGGATGGTCTGCACTTCTCCCCTCTAGGCTTTTGAATATTAGCTAAGACATTGTTCTCCCCCCATAGTGCTAAAATGAAAGTGCTTCTGACGTATCAAATCAATACCAAGAAAATGTAAAGGTATTACTACTCAATGTTAGGAATCTAAACAAAATAAAAATCCACACCTAGAAGCTTTTTTCACCCTAGAGAATGCTGACATCTATATGGTCACTAAAACATGGTTTAAAGCCACAGAGAGCAGGGCAAGATTATAATGCCTTCCACACATTTAGACAGGCTACTACAGAGACAGGGACTAAGTGTGGAGGTGTCTCGATTTACATCAAAATAAATATATCTCATGGCTGCTCAAAGAGGACAATGGACTTAAGCTACTCTGTGTTCAAATCACCATAGACAAATCCAAAACCACTTTCTTGCTAGCTATAGGTCTCTCCTGTGACCCACAAAACACATACCATGTATTTAAGCTTATTAGAAACACGCACCACCCAACCTAATACCATATACATGGGTGACTTTAATTACCCCACTATTAAATGGGAATCTTATATGATACCAAACATATAGGCACAGAGGTTTCTGGATTTTGTATAAAGAAACTCCCTGGACCAGATTGTCAACACACCAACCATGGCTGCAACCATACTGGATCTTGTTCTCAGTAATGTGGGACAGTGCTACACACTCCCTAGTATAATATGTTCCCTGATAAGGTCAGACCTTAAAATGCGCCCCTTTGAATTGAAAATAAAAACTTGGACCCGCAGCTAACCCTTGAATATTCAGGAGCTACTCTAAGGCTTATTTCCTGCTATTAAGTGATAACCTGGCAAAATTTCAAGCCATCATAAACCGAAAGAATACTGCTGCCTATGTAGAACTGTATACAGAAACCCTATACAAGCATGCTAATAGCTGCATAGCGTCAGCTGTACCCACCAGGAAGAAGGCAAGATATAACTCAAACAAAAAGCCACCTTGGTGGAATCACAAAAGCAATAGGCTGTATAAGAGAAGGAAGAAAATTATAGCAAAAATTAGGAGGTGCAGCACTCAGAAGGATTAAAATACTCTCATCAAACTAAATAAACAAATCAGAAGACAAATAAAGTCCAACAAAGCCAAATATTAGGTAAGTTTGGCCTCTCAGGCTAAGGGCAACCACAAGGCATTCTTTAGTTATGTCCACAACAAGTCTATATTGTTTTATCGAAGGTTCATTTTTTTTTAAATTTTGTTCATTGAACCATATACAGAAAACATTCACTTCCAGGAAAGTTCAGGTCAACAAATGACTTTCCCATGGAAAGTAACAAGTTACCCGGTAGCAGAAATTTGCCCTTTTCAACACTGCAGTGTGATCTCAAAGTTGGTATATATATATATATATATATATATATATATATATATATATATATATATATATATATAGTTGTAGGTGTGGGAGGAATGGCTCCCTACATTGGGGTGTGTTGGGGCTACAGTCCCTCACCTGGGTGGGTTTAAAATACTGTGCTTTGTGTGATGGTCTGAATGCTGGGCAACTTGTTACTTTCCCAGGGAAAGTAATTTGTGGAACTGAATGCTTGCAGAAGTGAAGGTTTGCGAGAATGAACCTTCAATAAATGGATATTGACCCATCCGCATCCTCAAATGTACTAGAGAGTTGTGTGCAGATCTCATTGTAAATGGATCCACCTATACTGGGCCAGAACATATAGCAAACCTACAGGCCGACAAATTCAGTTCCAACTTTCTCCTCTCTCCTCATTAACTTTTTCACAGGAAATACCATTAAATATAACTCCCCTTGCTATCACTAGGGAACAGGTCCTTAATGCTCTCTCTAAGGCCAAGGGCACTGTGTCAATGGATGGCCCATACAATATCCCGGAATGCCTTCTAAGTAACATGAAACATGACCTATCAGGCCCTCTGGAATTGCAGTTTAACTGCAGCCTACAAATAGGCTTTGTGCCTCATGAATGGAGAACAGCAAAAGTCGTCCCTCTGCACAAAGGTACAGACCCTGAAAACTACAGACCAGTAAGTCTCACTAGTCTTATATGCAAAGCCATGGAAACAATTATTATGGACATGATTAATAGTGATATAGTAAACCTCCAGTCACTGGACCCAACCCTGTTTGGTTTCATCAAGAGCAGGTCATGCCTACTCAAGTTGGTGGAATACTTTGAGAAGGTCACCAAAGCAATGGATGAGGGCAAAATGGTTCACACTGCCTACCTTGACCTGTTCAAGGCATTTGACACAATACCCCACTCAGGCATTGTTGTCAAACTCAAGAGGTTCGGTACAAACCTGTATGTCACCCAATGGATAGCCTACCTGCTCATAGACAGAACCCAGGAAGTTAGAATTGAGGGGTTCACCTCTACAAAGAGACAAGTCACAAGTGGAGTCTCTCCTTTTTGGCATTTACGTCTCTGAACTCAAGGCCAATGTCAATTGTCTCTAGCTGACTAAATTTGCAGATGATCGCAAGCTAGGAGTTGTCACTGAATCCTGCAACAACACAAATGTTCTCCAGGAAGAGCTGACATGGACCAACAACTCATATCAGAGCCATGGACTAAAACTAAATGCCAAGAAATGTGTAACACTATCCTTCAGGAAGTCATCCATACCTGGTAAGTATCAGATTGACAACACACTCCTTAGAGTTGACCCAGTGGTCATGGACGTTTTGGACACACAGAGACGGTAATGTAGCCTTTGACCATCAAATGTCTACATTACTGAGGAAATCATTATATGATATATAGCTTATAAACAGTGGTATGTCATTCAGGTCCAAGGAAGTCATTGTTCCACTGTATTTGGCATTCATCAGACCTATCATTGAGTGCAATCTTTGCTATGGTCATAACCAGGAATATCCAACAAATGGAATGCTCACAGAGTTTTCTCACTAAACGAATACCAGGAGTAAGTAAAATGTCCTATGCAGACCACCTCAAGGCCCTATGTCTGTATTCTGTCTCTGGTTGAGGGGAGACCTATGCCTGGCATACATGGTATTGGCAGACCCCACTCTGATAGACCTCCTGCATACCCACAAAACAAACAGCACCAGAATAACCCATTCTAAAGACTTAAACCTTGCTTGTGATATACATAGGACCTGCTGGAGAGAGAGAGAGAGGTATGTATCCTGGAGACTACCCTATCTTTGCAACAGTCTCCTCATTCACATGAAGCAGAGTTCCTCCCTAACCTAATTGAAGTGTAACTTGGACAGTTGGATGGAGAACAGGAAATTAATTTCTGGCTTAGCAGCTATGTCTAATGAACACAGGCAACCTGTAAATTGTTCATCTCACAGGCCTCTACTTGTACAAGTTTCATCTCCAAAGCCCCTGCTTACACTTATCAAGGGCATCACAACTTGTCAGAGATTTGGGATGCATGGCTAGGTTTAAATACGTTCTTGTTGTTGCTAGCCTGGTAAAAACCTATAAACCTATTAATTTCAGACATTCAGTCTGTAAGGCATTTTGCATCATTGTCCTTAAAATATATGAGAATATTAAATGACAATAATATATAGTTTTCAACAAAGGCATGGGAGTTTGGATATTAGTGAACAGAAGCTGAGAAATGTGTGCTGTCTAATTACATTTAAAACTGTGATACAATTACTTCCACACTTTGTATGTGTAACCTTGATGACACATCCACAGCAGGTAAGGGAGTCTGAATTACTGTTCTGTTTTTCTTCTCCCTGCCTGTAATCATTTACAGTTGCAGTTCATTAGCAACTAAAACTGAAGGAGTGCCTGCACTGTCTTTACGCCTGCTACACGGAGACAAGAATTTGGGATTCAGCAATTCTATTGAGTTCAGACCTTATTTGCATCTTCACCATGCTCACAGGCCTGAATCTCTAATATAAAAAGGTAACCATTTAGTTAGGAAACCTGAAGGTGAGGAGACCTGTGTATGTGGACAACACAGGAAAAGATTGTGGTTACTATGGATTTATCTGCATAGAAGTCTAATGATCTTGATAAGGTATGATTTAATTTTTAAATTACATACTAGATTTGCTCTCATGTTACTAGGAAAACTATCTATGTATATATCTATGTATGTATGTGTGTGTGTGTGTGTGTGTGTGTGTGTGTGTGTGTGTGTGTGTATATATATATATATATATATATATATATATATATATATATATATATATATTTATTTATTTATTCATTATCAAATGTAACTTTTATCTCTATCTACTTCTTAGAAGTTTACTAATGACATAGACATTTTTGACAGGGCACATTACTTTCTCTAAAATCACAAAAACAAAAAAAACAGGCTCCAAGGAGACACTTCTTTCTTGATTTCTTTCAGTTTATTTGCTTTGAGCTTCTTCAGAAATGCAGTCCAATAATACAAAAGTAAATTTAAAAAAGTGAAAGTCAGGTGATAAAAATAACCGATTAAGTTATAACACTAATTGAAACACACTTTCAAGAAAAAAGAATACCCTCTACATCTAAAAATAAATCTCTCTCTCTGTATAGATAGACAGATAGATAGATAGATAGATAGATAGATAGATAGATAGATAGATAGATAGATAGACATATGTGCATTATTTGTTAAATACAAATAATAAAATACTTAATGTGTAAAATGTTAAGATTATTCAAAAATCAAAAACCCAAATTATAGTCTCTGTGCAGGTAAGAAACATTTTAAGTTTATGTGGTCATTTAGCCAAGGTTTCTCATCTGCCACCAACCTGACTTGTCATTCAGCCTCCTGGTACTCAAGTAAAACATTTGTATTCCCCTTAAAATCATTGGCCTGTGCCTTATCTACAAAAAAAGAAATTTCCCAAAATCAGTGCATAGTAAGGAATGTTTTGTTAATGCATTATTAACATAATTTTTGTGGATAGCCAGAGTGTGTTCATAAATGCATTTGGACATTCCCTAATAATTTTACCAATGTATAAACTAATCCAGGTCTCACACCTTGCTAGGTATACCACTGCACATCTGTTACAATCATATCTATTTTTAGCAATAATGGTTTTATCTTGACTATTTACAACAATACTTCAGCTCTACACTGTCTACATCTTTTGCATTTGAAGGTGCCATATGCAATATTACTATTCCATGGTTGTTCACATGTTTTTCATATTTAGATTTTTAGTTATTTTTTTTCTATGTAAAAGAAGGTGTATCTCCCAAAATATTAGTCATTCCCTGGTTCCCCAGGATAATTTTCCAATTATTTAGAGTAATATTGTATATGGTAACCATATCTATAGAAATTGGCAATGGGACCACTCGAATAAAATAATTTATTGATGATATAGTATTACTGGAAGTGCTTAGAGAGTTGTTAGTGTTAAAACTTTTTTAAGATAGGCTTCACCATGCTCTTTCTCAGCTCGACCACTTCCTTGATTACATTTTTAATAAGATTTCCCAGATATTCCCTTTCAGTGAACATATTTTAGAAATTTATGCTTTTTGTTGTGAAAACTGAATAAATGCTGGTTAACCTACTTAATCTTATAAACTGTCCCGTAATAACCCCTTTCTTCGTATGAAAGGGAAGAATGCTAGTACGATGCAGATAGTCATTTACAAAACTATATTTCCTGTAAATATTACATTGAATTTCCCCATTTTTAGGATCAATAAATAGATGAATTTCCAGAAAATTAATTAACAGTTCTTTCTATGCCACTAATAGTGAACTGAAGAAAGTTGGTACTTGAGTTAAACTATTCAAAGAAAATCTGTAATTCATCAGGTGTACCATCCCTGATGAATATCAAATCATGTATGTACCACTTGTGGAATAGTATTTTATCATACTAATCATGAGTGATCATGTAAGAATGTTCCCTAGATGCTATAACCAAATTTGCAAAAACTAGAGCTACTCTGGGTCCCGTGGCAATCCCACTTTTTTGTCTGTAATATTTTCCTTGGAACTCAAAAAAATGTTACTTAGCACAAGGTTAAGTAGCTCACAAACAGTGCTGGTAATAGTATTTTTAAAATTGAAAAATGTAGTTACATATTCTCTAATTCAAAACCTTTCTGTTGACAAATGCAGGTCTATATAGATACTGCATCAATAGAAATAAAAGGACACCATTTATTAAGATTAGAAATCTGGTTTAACAGTTCTAAAGGGTGCCAGGAATCTTTGAGATGGAATTGAGATTTTTTTTATTATTGGATTCAACATATCCTCTAAGTATATGGAAATAGGCTCATTTTTATAAAATCAGCTACAATAATATGCCAAAATGGAAGATTATTTCGATCCATATGTATCTTTGGTATACCCAGAAAACAAGCCATTGTCAGTTTCTCCAACCTCAAATAGTCATATATTTCATGATCTATTTGTTTTTGGCATAATAAGTTGAAAGAATAACATCAATTTCTGAAAACTGTTTCTTGATGATATCAAACATAAATCATTCAATAAAAGATTAATAGATTCATAATAAGCTGATGTGTCCATGACCACTAACATGTTACTCTTACCTACCTTCATAATGTGGATGTTCCTATTTTATCTCAATTCTTTTAATGCATCTCTTTCAGAAGGTGACATGCTGGTATATTTTGGTTTACTACCAACACTTTCCTTTAATTCCTTTTCACAAATATCACTGAAAGCCTGTAAATTTGTATGAAAAGCAGGATTGTATGTGCTTATGGTGAAACATTTTTTATTCATCTTTGAAATGGGGAATATCTTTAAGTAAATATTAGAGATTAATTTTGTGAATAAACAGTTTAAGATCTATACTAACCTAACTTATCAGGTCCGCTGTTTGTGTCAGAATGAAAGTCAAGCCTTTGCTGAGCAAAGAAAAATGAGTCAGTCTCATTCAGTTACAAAGTGTTAAGGTTTACTTTGTTGCTGTGTTTGTTTAATTCATAGGTTCATAGATTAGTACTAGACTAACTGCCCTTATGGGCCATTTTAAGCCTAGCCGATTACTGCATGTAAATATCAAAACCTGCACCTCTCTCTTTATGGCAAACACCTTAACCCTTAAGCCAACCTCCTTCCCCCTTCGTCCTCCCTCTTCCCCTCTTTTTGCCTTTTGTTTTGTTTGTCCACTGAGATGTTTGTGTGTTTGTGACAGGTTTCTGGGAAAAAGGGGCAGGGATAATAATGAGGGTGATTCAAAATCATTTGACTGATCCGCTTTGTGATTTCTAATATTTGTTTTATTCGTACCGTTGTCATATCCATTGACACTGCTCATGTTAGCATTTGCAGTGTTTACAATGGAAAATTTAAGGGTTTTGTTCAGAGTTTGTTTTTTAGTATTTGGTGCAACATGCACCATACCTAAACTGTATGCTTATGAATCCCTTAATAACTTCATTTGCTTCCTATTAGTAGTGGTTGAGACAAGCCTACTGATTTTAGAGCTTATACCATAAGAAAGTCCACTGTGTTTTGCAAACACCACATCACTTATAGTCTCATTTAACTGCATAATGCTATTTTCCAGAACACTTTTGTCCAAATAATTTGTGGTTAAAATTTTCATCATTTTAATGTCAGTATTATTGACTAAACTAAACAAATCATCATATATTTTCTCACCCTGAACAACTCCAATAGGGAATTTGAAAATACATAGACCAATTTTCTAAGGCAAGGCTTTGCATAACTTAGGGCTAACAATGGCCAGTATTGCTGATTCCATGCATTACTGACAATTCATTAGCTAAACTGGTGAATGGATTAGAAACATCAGTGATAAGATCTCTAATACTGGTACTAGTACCTGCTACAGCTGTTGGTGACAACAAATCATACCTACGTCTTTCTGTGATGTTCTGAGCATGCAAAAGAGTAGGACACATTTGTTTGATCAACCATAACATTTGTGCTACCTCTAGTATTTTCCATGGTTCTTCCACCTCCATGAAATCTCTCCACAACTCCACAAAAGTCCACCACTGTGGACGAGAGGTTATGGGTGAGTAAAATGAGATCCTCAGGTACAGGGTGAGTTGTTAAATTAAAATTTTTGTCAAAAGCCATCAGTGGAGAGTGTCCAAACAAGCAAGCCATTTTGTTGTAGCAAAACATCAAACTTCAAAAAACAGCTTTAAAAACTTGCAACTAAAAACACAAAAACAATAGAACAGCTGCCAAGCAGACAGTGAAACACTTATTTAGCAATTTCATTCAGTTTATTTGCTTTGAACTTTTTCAGGAATGCAGGGCAATTATACATAAGTGAATGTGAAAAAAACAGTGAAAATCAGGTGATAAAAACAACAAATAGGGTTGTAACACTAAGTGAATCCCACATTTAAGAAAAAGAAAACACTGTCTAAAAAAAAATAAAATATATATATATATATATATATATATATATATATATATATATATATATATATATATATATATATATATATATATACATATATTGGGGCAGCCACAGTGCACAGTGGTGCAGTGGTTAGCATTGTCGCCTCACACCAAGAGGTTCTACAGTTCGATTCACGGCTGGGGTGTCTTCTGTGAGGAGTCTGCATGTCCTCCCTTTGGTCGCGTGGGTTTCCTCCAGGTGCTTCTGTTTCCTCCCACATCCCAAAGACATGCTGTAGGTGGATTGGACACTCTAAATTGGCCTTAGGTGTGAGTGCATGCATGTGTGTGCCTTCTGTGGAAGGTTGGGCGCTGGGCTTGTAACTCAACACCGTAAAACTACACTGCCAATCATGAGCAGACAGGCGATCCACTGTGGTGACCCCTAACTGGGAAAAGCCGAAAGTAGATATATATATATATATATATATATATATATATATATATATATATACACACACATGGATCTTGGACATTTCACTGAAAGCACATTTCACCTAAACTCAAATTGGTGTGCACTTTTCACTGAAAGTTCAATTCACCTGAAACACAATTCACCAAAACACATTTCACCTAAAGTTGTAGATGGCCTTGTCCCCACTCTAGTGTGACCCTGGAGTTAGTATACATAGTAGGGGGGGTATGGGGGTACCACCCCCCCCACATTGGGGGTGTGAGATGCGTAGCCCCCCACATATGTTAAATATTTTGAACTATATACATGGATACTTACAATTTCAATATATTACTCTTTTCCAAACATGATATCTACTTAAAATATGTGGCGGGCTATGACCCCCATGCCCCCACCCCCCTACTATATATACTAACTCCAGGGTTGCACTACAGTGAGGACAAGGCCATCTCAAACTTTAGTTGAAATGTGTTTTGGTGAATTGAGTTTTAGGTGAATTGTGCTTTCAGTGATTTGTGTTCAGTCATTTGTGTTTAGGTGAAATGTGCTTTTCGTGAAATGTCCTAGACCCATATATATATATATATATATATATATCTATATATATATATATATATATATATATATATATATACATATACATATACACATAAATGTTATTTGTTAAATACAAATAATAAAAATGTTAATGTAAAATGTTAGGATTATTAAAAAATCAAAAACCTAAATTATTGTCTCTGTGCAAGTAAGAAACATTTTAAATTTATGTGGTCATTTAGTTCAGGTTTCTTATCTTCCACCAACCTGATTTGCCAATCAACCTCCC
The DNA here is from genome assembly GCF_019279795.1 of Protopterus annectens. Lineage (NCBI taxonomy): Eukaryota > Metazoa > Chordata > Ceratodontiformes > Protopteridae > Protopterus > Protopterus annectens. Next base: position 766,531,911 of record NC_056749.1, read on the forward strand.
AGAACTCAAGTAAAGCATCTGTATTAACTTTAGAACCATTTGTTTCTACCTTTTGTACAACAAAAAAAAATGAAATTTCCTAAAATTAGCCCATATTAAAGAATGCTTGGCTAATGCATTATTAACATCTTTTTTGTGGCTAGCCAAAGTGTGTTCATAAATGCATTTGGACAGTTTTCTAATAGTTTTACCAATGTGAAAACAAATGCAGCTCTCACATCTTGCTAGGTACACCACTCCACAAGTCTTTTAATCCTATCTATCTTTAGCAATGATGGTTTTATCTTGATCATGTACAAAAATAATCGAGCTGTTATTTATGTAGCTCCACTGTCTACATTTTCCAGATTTGAAGGTCTCATATGCAATATTACCATTTCATGTCTGTTTAGCCTTCTCAAACATGTTTTTCATATTTAGAGTTTTTTCTATGTGAACAAAGGTGTATCTCCCAAAATATTAGCCATTTCCTCGTTCCACTGGATAATTTTCCAATTCTTTAGAATAACACTGAGTATGGTAACTGTATCTGTAGAAACTGTCAATGGGAGAGCTCCAATAAAATATTTTTTTTGGGTCTGAAGAGATGATATAGTGTTACTTGCACTGCTTAGAGAGTTATTGGTTTTGAAACTTTACAAGATAGGTTTTGCTGTGCTTTTTTTCAGCTTAACTAATTCCTTGATTACATTTTCTCACATAGCCTTATTAACTTTCTTCACAAGTGTTATTGTTACAACTGTTTCTCTTACACTCTTCTATGTCATTTCAGTGAAATATAAATGTTCTATATTGTCAATGACACAGGGATGTTAGCCTTCTAGGATGGCCCATAGATTCTTCTAGAGAAGTGCTGGGGACAGGTATCAGTGACTGGCAATTACATAAAAATGACTTTTCTGTGGTAAACGTGTACACATTTTTGAATTTGTTGTAAAGCAGTTATAAAAATTGACTGATGTGTTATTCCTTGCTTATTACAAACTGTCATTTGCCTGTTGTTTTGGGGGTGGGGAAGCCAAGCTCCATTTGTGTGTTGCCACAACCAAAAACTTTTTTTTAGAGAGGTTTGCTCTTGTTAGTCTTTGTTTTGGATCAAACCTTGGTTTGTGTGTGAATGCAATATGTTACAACCACATAGCCTTTTTTATATTTTAATAACTGAAGTTTTGTGTTTTTCAGAAAACTCATCATTTTCTATCTGACAGGATGTTTATTTATATGTGGTATCCTTTTTTGTTTTATGTCACCTAGGACTATGGCACTCAAGTGTCCCACTCCCTGCAAGCCCTCTTTCAGTGACTCTGTGAATGTTGTCACTGCTCAAGTATTTCTGCTATGTGGTGCCTTTCTGCTTGACACAGGACATGAGGATATGTCTGACAAAATGCAAATTTTAAACCTGATAGCGAATGATGTCAGTGTCATAGGGAGATGAAGGAGGACATATGATCAAGTGCATCATGGGGCCTCTGATATGATCTCATCAGACCAAAGGAGAGTAGCTGCAGTGGCCTGTGGACAGCTGGCTACAAGGAGGTGGCCTGCTAAAGCGCCACCACTAACACCAAATGAAGAGTCCCTGTCCACTGTGTGGGATTCAGACAGCTCAGCGGAAAGTGAACAACAGCATGTGAATGATGTGAGTACTGCTGTCTTAGGGAGGACAAGTATGTCCCAGGAAGAGCTTCCAGGTAGGCTGACATATGTCAATTTTTAACAATTTATTGTATAGTAAAATATTAAAAGTAATGTTAAATTGGTTTAGTAACATTTTTCTGGGGGGGGTCTATTTATAGATTGATACAGTAAACAACCCACTCTGGTTTATGACACACAAGCTTGGAGTGGATGTGCCAGCCAAGTATCAGTTAAAAAGATTGTTAATTGACATATAAAGGCAATACATTGCCCGTCCCCCATGTTATTGTTATTGTGATGATGGTGTCCTTACAGATTCCTTAACTTCATCCAGGACCATCCTCCCTAGCAGGTGTGGATTCATCTTCAGATGGTAAGGCAAACATTTTTATTTCAGTACTGAGGAGTATTTCACAGAAATATGCATTCATTCATATGTGTGAGGTTGGTGTTAGGAGTGTGTGTATTGCTGTCCTGTCTGTGATAGTGGTGCCAGTGTTAGTTTGTTAGCATATATTAAACTGTAGTAGTGTAGGTTTTAATTTCTTTCCTGTATTTGTTGGTTATCATCACAGGTGATCCTAACAGTGGAAGTGTAAGACTTTTACCATCTGATGTCAGAGTATCAGCAGACTCTGATGATGATAGTGGCCAAACACAGGAACAGTCAGGGGGTGCAGAGGTTGAATCTGACACAGAGGTTGACATTCAGCCATCCCCTGTATTTCCATCGGACACAGCCAGTAGTTCTACACAAACCTATTCCAGTGAGCCCTCAGATATTGGATAGGTGGAAGGTGAGACACTTGATCAGCATAGCATGTTTACTGCAGCTTCAATGCCTCTTGACTCTATCCATAGCCAAAGTGTGGGCAACACAGGAGGGCTGTTAGGGGTGCTCAGGGGAGGCCTGCTACTCAGCCTTCACCTGATCCTGGTGTGTCTTTCCATGACAGTCAACATATGTTTAGGACCATCATAGTGGCACAGGCACATTACAATAGGGATTCTGAGGAAATGCTTAGAGTTACAGATGTGGCACAGGCTGATATTCCTGACTGCCTCCACCATGTTGTTGATTCAACAGATTGGATGAATAACACATTGGAATGGGCAGTGCTTGTGATGAAACATCTGTTGGGAGGGGGATGCCATCCATGTGGACATAGGTCAGCCACATCATCTTATGTTAGTCAATGTGGCCATGCCTGATCATGCTACTGTAGAGGTGCTACCTCCATTGATCCATCCCCACCCAGAAGTGGTAAGCCATGGGGTTGTGATCCTGGGTATACTTGTGAGGAGAGCTCATCTAGCAGACATCAGTCACATTCAGGTAACAGCATTCCATCTTACTGTGGGAATGGACATGCCGGTGCAACTCCTGGAAGAGGCAGTTCTTATGGTTGGGGATGACAATGAATTGTCACCTCTACCATGCACTGCTCACACCTGTTCAACATACCAGGATGGAGAGCTAGCACACAGCTTGGCTGAGTTCTTGCAGAGACGTATACACCAATTTCACCTGGGGGGCCCATACAAACACATAACTGTTACATGGGTTAGTCATGAGGTTTACAACTCATTCTCAGTGGCCATTTGATACTTTATCCAAATATCTGCCTGTTTCTCTTACTTATTCACATCCACCCACTTTCCTTTTGTGTCAGCCTAGATCTCCTGCTCACCTACCACACAGACAAACACACAGACACACATAGACAGATACACACACACACACACACACACACACACACACACACACACACACACACACACACACACACACACACACAAAACACCCTGTGCAAAGGATGATAACTGTGCCATATCCTTGTTTTCTATATTTTGGAATCAGAGATATATAAACATTTTGTCTGATGCTCAGAGTGCATAGCTAGCTTTGTACTTAGTGTATCTGTGTTTGTGATGCTGCTTTGCAAATTGTATTGCTTTCTTACAGGTTTTTCTAATGTATACATCCCTCCCACACTCTTAGACCAACAAAGCTGGACCAAGCCATAAATAAAAGTAGGACAAAGGACCAACAATAGGTAGAATTTTGAAATATTTTGGTCTTTCAAACTTAGACAGTTGATAGAATAACAGGTTTTGTATTACTATATATAATTTTTCTAAGGGATATGAAATGTGAAAATGAAATGTGTCATTACTTTCTAATGTGTATTTAATGATTTGCCGTTACAAAAGTATGAGAGCAAACTGTGGACATTCTGTGAAAATCTACACATTTGAGAGGGATGAATATCTGAATCCTTGCATGAGGCTTATTAGTTGATAGAGGACACATGTATCCACATAAGTCATTGCTGTCACATATTGATGTCATTGCTGTAAAAATCACCCACTTACTTACTTTAGCAAGTAACAGTATGCGAGGATATGCCCTTCATTTGTATTCATGGACATTTATTTTTCTGCTCCAGGTTCAACACTTACCTTGGAAATCCAGCAGTTGCAAGAGTTTAATTTGGAACTGACTCCCTCTGATGCTAGCAGAACATAGTCATTACATGGGTAAGTAAATGTTGTCAGCATTGCTAGCATTGATGTTACTGTATGTATATGTGTAGGATGAAGGTTTTAGCACCTTAGGAGGTGAGCGTGTGTGCGATCCATTACCTCTTGGCTAGTGCAAGGGTATATTGTGCATGCCTACATCTGCCTCCACCCACAGCAGCTACTGGTTCCATCACCTGCATGTGGCTGTGGTGACCTTGCCTGTGGTGGTGGGATGTGTGGACCTTCATCTCGCTGTTTCTGATGAAGATTTTTCTCAGGATAATATTGTGAAGCATAGGACAGTTAGTGAAAATTTCAGCACATGTATGAGGATTGTACTGCAGGGTCCACCAGGCACTGTAACTGTGACTTCAGCTGCCAAACACATGCTGTATGCTATTTCTTGGTTGACAGTGTGCCTCATTATAGCATTCTTAAGTTGGTGTGTGCATTTTTGATGGGTATCATTAGCCATGGTTCCAGTAAATACCCTGCATCCCCCAGTAAACGACCCTGTGGGATATCCGCCCTAGAAAAGCTCTCATACAATTGAGAGTTGTGCCAGATATGTGAGTCATGGTAATTGCTTGAGTTCCAAGCAGACACATTCTGGATGATTCCCTTAGCATTGCATATGATCTGGCAGTTAATGGAGTGGAAGCCCTTTCTATTTATGTACACCCTTTCCTATTCCTGGGTAGTGCTTTGAATTCTACATGTATACAGTCTATGGCACCCAAAACCTCAGGGCAGAACTTCTGCATAGTTGTGGCTCTGTCCTCAGGTGTATAGGAGAAAATATATGTAGTCACTGGCATGTTGCAACATAGCATTCAGGAACTGATTAAGAATCCTGGATGCTGTTGCCTATGACACCCCCAGCATGTCATCTGATGGTCTCTGAAGGGTTCCTGTAGCTAATATTCTAAGTGCTACACATACCTTGGTCTCTACATGTATTGGTTCTCCTCAGTTTGCCCTTGTTGTCAGTTGAGGATGACAGGGTATTGCATAGTTCCTGTAGTATGTTTCTATCTACCTTGTAACATTTTGAGGGATACATAAGAAATAAATCCTCTGAATTTTCCATCATGGCTGATGTTGTTCCAGGAGTCATAGCTGTCAGGTACAGCCAGGAGGCAATTTGCATCTATTTGTAAATATAGACAGCCCCAAGCTGGGAAGGGGGTGGAGGGGGGAGACCCTTAAGCATCAGAGATGAGCACATATCTTGCTATAGGAGCAAGGTAGAGTAATAAAATGGAAATTAAGACATAAATGACCTTCATGTATGTCTGAGTGATCCCCCCAAATTGTCTCTTATCTTGACAAGTGCACTGTCTTAACTAACCTGGGAAAGAATGGGCTGAAGACTTATAGGAAGGGCCAATAGTGGGAAATAAGCATATTAAAATATCGCAAGAACATGTGATGACTTTAAACTGGTCTCATGGTGTAATGGTAAAGGAAATGCCAACCATGTACATACCAGCTTATGGATGGTATCTTGGCTGCAGTGCTCTCCAACATGCAGTCCTGAAGTAGAAGGAAACACCTGCCACTATGTGCCCACTTTGACAAACTGGGAAGCACTGATGTAAGGAGCAGCAGGACAGATATACATCTCACTTCATAAGTATGCTATGTAGCCCTACACAGTGGCACGTCAACACAGTGGTGGGGGTGCGACAGGAGGAGGTTGTGCACAGCGCCACATATGTTATTTCATTTTACTGCAGAATTCACTTTCTTCTGCCAGTTACATAACACCTACACATTTCAAGTCTGTTCACAGAACAAGTAGAACTTTTAGAAACCTGGCTGGAACAGACCTAACCATGCATTTACACAGAGCATAGGTGTATTACCTCACTATAATACCCATGCACCATTTCCAGGGGATGTAGCTGCATTACTTCATTATAATACCCATGTACAATTTACAGGTGATGTAGATGTACTACCTAATTTTACTACTTATAATCTGTTTCCAGGGAACATAGCTGTATTGCATCACAAAACTCCTCATAATCCATTTTCGGGGTGCATAAGTGTGTGTGTGTGTGTGTGTGTGTGTGTGTGTGTGTGTGTGTGTGTGTGTGTGTGTGTGTGTGTGTGTGTGTGTGTGCGTCTCTGTCTGCCTGTCTGTATGTGACTGTGTCTCCTTGACTATATTTTCTGATAATGCATTTATATATATATATATATATATATATATATATATATATATATATATATATATGGGTCTACTTCTAATGCCCGAAACGCCGATTCGCCGACAGGGAAATAACCGACGCCAGAAACCCGACAACACACAAACCCGACAACGCGAAACACCGAACACCATAACACCAACACACTACACGTCAACAACACAGTACACTACAACACATATCCACTAGCCCTAACCCAAACCCTAACCCTAAGGTCCGACACTACCGCACACACTCCCTACCTGCACCCTAACCCTAACTCACTTACACACCCCAAACCCCAAGCTCCGACACTACCGCACACTCCCTACCTGCACCCTAACCCTAACTCACTTACACACCCCAAACCCCAAGCTCCGACACTACCGCACACTCCCTACCTGCACCCTAACCCTAACTCACTTACACACCCCAAACCCCAAGCTCCGACACTACACACACTCCCTACCTGCACCCTAACCCTAACTCACTTACACACCCCAAACCCCAAGCTCCGACACTACCGCACACACTCCCTACCTGCACCCTAACCCTAACTCACTTACACACCCCAAACCCCAAGCTCCGACACTACCGCACACTCACCTATCACACACCCTAACCCTACATCCCTGAGTATTGCACACTTACCTGTCCGCTCCCTACTCCTACATCCCTCACTATCGCATACTTACCAGGTCGCGCTTACACATTCCCCTTGTCGGTCTTCCGTCTGTCGGGATTCGAGCGTGTCGGTCAACTGCGTTGTCGGGTTTCTGGCGTCGGTTATTTCCCTGTCGGCGAAACGTCGTTTCGGGCATTAGAAGGAGACCCATATATATATATATATATATATATATATATATATATATATATATATTAAGACTTTTCCATCCTGCATACAATACATAGCTGTCTCTGAATTACACTAACACAGACATTACTGTTGTGCCTGTCCTTTGCTTATATCATATTCTGCATACTAGTCTGTCTTTTTGCTGGAATGCCTTATCCTGTCTGTTTTCTATCAAAAGTCCACAACTGTTATGAATCATCGCTTATGCATGTTTCTGTGTACGTGGTTCTAATAAGTGAAGTGGTACATGCATGGCCATTAGATTGCACTTTATAATTCTGACAAAATGTGCATTCATTTTAGGATTCAGATCTTTATTTATTCACACACACACACACACACACACACACACACACACACACACACACACACACACGTGTGTGTGTGTGTGTGTGTGTGTGTGTGTGTGTGTGTGTATATATATATATATATATATATATATGTATAGCATTTGGGTAGAAAATTACTGCATTAACAGAGGTACAGGTAGGACCATTTCCCTGCATCTCCCAAGCTGCAGATGCTGTGCATTTATGAGCTATAAAGAATTCTTTTATATGTCCAAACTCAAAAGAAGAAATATGTCAGCACTGACAGATCTAAAAGTAATAGCAACTTTGTCATACACTGTGCAAGCTGCACACAATGCAAACAATTCTACATTGGAAAAACAAGTAACCCTCTCTTGATAAGGGTGACCAAATGGCTCTCAGAGATCATGCTTAAGAACTTCAACAACCCACTGCAGGGACATGCTCAAGACTGCAGGAACTGTGAAAAAGTTTGTTTTCTATGTCATTCAGAGACAAGGCAATATGAATGCAAAACTAGAGAAAATACGCAAATGACAGCTTCAGCTTTCAAGTGGTAGTGTTATAACAGGTACTACACTCACCTTAAGTGCAGAAGGCTGTGAGTTCTATTCCTACTCCAGGTAAATTTATTGCTGGAACTGCAGTGCAGGATAAGGTGTGTGCTGTACTCCTGAGTGTGTTGTCCTTTTAGTGAAACATTAAACTGAGAACCCGTCTGCTTCATTTGGTGGTAGCTCAGGTGGATGTTAAAAATCCCACAGTACCTTATGAAAAGAACAACAGTGCTTTAACATTTACATCCATTTTATACCCTATAAAATAAATTTAATCAATTATTTACACACTCATTTTTATTACATTAATATTTAACTTATCTTTTGTGTTGATAACTTGTAAATAATTTTAACAATAAAGAACTTAACTAAGTTCTATTTCTTTCATTATTTTTCTTTTTTATTAAACTTCTACCCCCCTTCCTTCTACAACCATCATCTTATTTTGGAGAAAACATTATCTTCTTCTATTTATTATTATATACAAATTCTCACATCAGTTTTCCAAAGCACCCATATTGTTACAAAAAGGTAGTTTGTCCCAATTATCTGTATCAGGTTTCTTTACCTTTATCACACTTTATTTATACGTGCATACCCTTCCCATCTATATTCATTTTAAATTTTTCCCCAAAATTCTTTATTCTTTTTGAAATAAAAAAATACTTGTTTTGGTGTTTCTTCACTATAGTCAACACATGTTCTTGCCTCCATCACCTTATATTTCATATTCCCTTTCATTGTTAACTTGTCTAATAAAATTCTCCCCAAAAAAATCCCCTTTGTCCCGTCCCCCCTTTAAATAACTACACAAAACACATAAAGCCATTTGACGACCTTTATTAAACTCTATTATATAATGAACTTATACACACAAAACAACATTAATTATTTTCCTCAGCAACAATGATCTCAGGGCTTCATCACTACTCAGCCTGGACAAAGTTACCTCAGGGCACCGTACCTACTCACCCTGATACCTCCTCTACTGGGGCAGCATACCTACTCACCCCACATAAAGAGGCAGCTTACCTACTCACCTCACCTCCAGACCAAACCATTAACCAGTAACCACCTTCTTTAGAGGGGGAACAGAAGAGGGCAATCCTGTCCCTCTTCTCTGCCTCAAATTTCCCACATCTTCCACCCATAACCAAAAAGGGAGGGTGGGAGGGCCACCAACTCATGCCAAATGTGCCTACTTCCTTTAATCCCTAACACTTAGTCCCTCCTTCCCCTACCTCACTTCCTTTCACCTCTCCCTTTCTCTTTAACCCTTTCACCACTACAATCCCACTAACCTATCCAACTACAAATCCTCACCTTAATTCCTACCTCTACACCCTCCCCACATCCCTTTACCCTTATCCATGGGACAAGGACAACTTAGTTTGTCCCAAACTACGTTTGTCCCATCCCCCCTTTAAATAACCAGACCAAACACATAAAGCCATTTGATAACCTTTATTAAACTCTATTATACAATGAACTTATACACACAAAACAACATTAGTTATCTTCCACAGCAACGATGATCTCAGGGCAGCATCACTACTCACCTTGGACAAATTTACCTCAGGGCAGCGTACCTACTCACCCTGATACCTCTTCCACTGGGGCAGCATACTTACTCTCCCCACATAAAGAGGCAGTGTACCTACTCACCTCACCTCCAGACCAAACCATTAACCAATAACCACCTTCTTTAGAGGGGAAACAGAAGAGGACAACCCTGTCCCTCTTCTCCGCCACCAGCCTTTTCCCCAGGCTGTTCCCCCTCCTAAACCATAGCTGCAATCATACCCTCTAAAAAGAGCTTCAAATGCAAATTAAAAAGATCCAATCCTACATCATTTAGGTGTACTCCATCCATTTGGTACCAAGACTCCTCTCCATCCCTAAAATCTCTATGGTCAATGGTATGCATCCCCAAAATTCCTAACTGTCTAGCCAGTCTTTGACTGATGCACCTTCTGACCCTTTCAATCACCCTATAACTATACAAACTCCTACAACACAAGTGAGGAACCAACTCTGACCACACAATTTCCATTCCCAGGTACAACGCCTGTAATCTCATTAAATCCTGAAGAATAATATCCACTAATTGTTTTTTGGAAAAACTGCCCAAGTCATTGCTCCCCAAATTAATGACTAGTATACAAGTACAACCCACCTTCAATTTAGCCCTCTCAAATTCATGCAACAACCCATCCCCACCTAAGACCCCTAACCTCATGCCAAGTCACTGACCACCCTAAATGTGATAAACCCAAATTTTCCCCATCTTCCCTAACTAAAGCATGCTTCTCTGCCCAATGGATATATGAATGCCCCAAGATGATAATATGCTTTCCTAAAAGAAAAGAAGAGAAAATTAATAATCAGACCATAACTTATCTAATATATGACAAAAATGCATTTGAAGACCACCTCCCCAATCTCTTAATCTATTCAGTGGAACTACCCTCTCTAGCTAAATCTAAAGCCCTACCAATCCTGAACGAGTGAGCTGCAAATCTCTCCACCGGAAATCCCATGCAACGTATAACCCTCCTCACCAAACTTATGAATCTACTACTCTTCACCACCTTTCCATCCATTGAACAAAAAATTAACTGATCCACACTCCCCTTCTGCGTCTTCATAAATTTTTAGCCCACATTACTGGACAAAGGCAAGGATTTCTGTCAGGTTTAAGCACCACCACACATCCCCTACCCAACTGATCTGTCTTACTCCTCCTTAATGCAATAGTAACCTCTCCCTCCCCTATGATAACATCCTTCCAACATAACGAGCCTAACAACTCCGAAATACAGAAAGCGCCAAAATATAACCATGTACATAATGTGCCCCACATGAAGTAATCCGATGACAGCCCCTTGTAACAAACCTAACCTTCTCAACAAAACTTTCAATATTACCCTCGTGAGTGGCCATCGAATATCCCTACGTTCCACCACCACTCTCCCCCAACCCATCAACATAAGCCCTAATGTCCAAGACTTAGTGAAATCCTGCAACCCCACTACCTTAGCGAAAATGCTAATTTCAGCCAAATCCACCTTTACTGTTTGCAAATCCTTGCCTAGCCCCCAAGCACAAGCTACATATCCCAATAGTAATTCCTTCGACCATATCCTTTCCTCTTTTGGCAGCTGCAAAATAAACTGATTAAAATCAGAAAGAGCCCTACCATACGCCTTCCTCATAGAAGGGGCCCAGGAATGCCGTACCAGCTGCATGGCTACATCGACCCAAGATTCCACACCTCCTCTGGCAGGGTTTCTGGCACTTCCTCCGCCCATGGAACCAACCCTCGAAACCTGCAAAACTGAAATCGGGACAAGCTATGAACAATCTTATTCCTTACACCAGGCATATGCACTCCTGTAAAGGAAAAATTTATTAAGAGGCTCTGCAAAACCAATTTACGTAATACCTACAATAACAAACCCGACTTAGCCATCTTCTTTTGTAATACCCACACTACAGCCATATTGTCAGAGTGAAAAACTACACATTTATCCCTCAAATGCTCCTTCCACACCACAGAAGCTGCCCATATAGGCATCAACTCAAGAAAGGCCATGTCCCGCTTCCATACCTCTTTCCAATCCCGCGGCCATTCAGCTGCAAACAACTGACCCCCAAAATAGGCCCCCATACCAGCAACCCCAGCTGAATCTGTAAACAACTGAAGTTCCTCCTGCCCCACGCAGTCTGACTGCCAAAAAGATATCCCATTAAATTGTTGCAAAAACCCATCCCACAACACTGAGTTCTCCCGCACCAGTTGGGTCACCCTAACCCAATGGTGTTTTCTCTGACCCCCCTTTCAACAAATATGCCACTGACCTACAAAAGGCTTGCCCTGGGTGCACTGCTCAACAGGCAAAATGCAAAAGCCCTAGCAACTCCATAACTGAACGAATCCGAATCTTATCCTTACCCAACACCAAATGTATAGCCGACCTAAGCTTCTCTATTTTATTCTCAGGTAGGCAAAACAGTCCCCGCTTCACATCAACTGTTAGTCATAGAAATTCTAATGCTCTTGCTGGACTCTCCATCTTATGCTGAGCCAATTGCACCTCTAACTCCTCACACATAATCGTAAACTCCCGCAACCCCTCCTGTGCTCCTACCCTTCCTTCGCCCACCAACAAAAAATCATCTAAATAATGCACTGCCTTTTGAGTTCCCACTCTCTGCTGCCAAATCCAATGCAATACTGTACTGAACTTCTCAAAAGTCGCACATACCAGTGAATAACCCATAGGCATAGCTTTATCGAAGTAGTACATTTCACCTACCTGCATCCCCAGTAGTGGCCAATCCTCACTCCTAATAGGCAACAATCGAAAAGTCGCTTAATGTCAGTCTTAACCAACCATGGCTCCCGAAATTCCCTAATCACTTTCACCGCATCATCTAAGGAAGCATAATGCACCCTAACCTCCTTCTCTGCAATAAAATCATTTACTAAATTCCCTTCTGGATACAGCAAGTGATGTATCAATCTGAATTCCCCAGCCAGTTTCTTCGGCACCAACCCGAAAGGCAACACCCTGTAAGTACTGAAAGGTGGACTGTCAAGAGGACCCAATAACCACCTCACCCGACACTCCTTCTCCACTAACACCTCCAAGATATTCTCTTTACCTTGAACAGATCACAGATTCTTGCAACCCCCCGACCCCCTCCCACAGTGGACTTTATAGGGACCCCCCCTGAAATCCTTATATTATCTCATTTTTGATGGCCAGACCCGTAAACCAAAAAAGCATACCCTGGAGAACCTCCACCTTAATGGGGAATGGCGCCCCTCCAACTATTGTCTCTAAAGAACCTGAGTCCAAATCCCTGGGACCCTTGAAAATTACCCCTACCCCAGACTGGTTGAAAGCCTTGTGAGAAGCCTTGCCCACCAAATCCACCCTCACGACCCATAACATTGGAGTTCCAGGTGGACAGTTCTTGCCGACCACAGCCAATGGCCGAATGACTCCCTCCACATCTTGAACAAACCTGTGCAAATTTGCACCCCACCCATGAACAGGAACCACTATTAAAAGACCAACACACACCTGTTGCTTCCACCCCACTCACCCTTCTGTTAAAGCCAACATAACTATCCATCATCCTAGCCAGCCATATATTTGGATGATGCACCTCCCAACTGAGTGACTGGTCCACAGCCTTCCATTTGTAGAAACGCTGATCTTACCAAAGCCATGCATTACCCAGTCTTAACTGTTGTGCCTCATGAATGATAAGGAAATAGCCTAGAAGCAGCAGGGCCAAAGGCCCATCCTTCTCCACCTGCACTGCCATAAAATAAATAAAGCCAACCACCCAATTATCCCATGTCCTAGGGTGAAGCTTACCTATGCTCTGTCTTCACAATGCTACTAAAGCCACCAACAAGTCCTTGCTATTAGAGGACTCTGCTTCCACTAGCCATTAGATCCCTTCTGCATCGATCAGCTCAAACAAATCCACATACTCTCCTGTCCAAATTTTTTCCTTAACCGAGCCCGGAATGTGCAGAGCCAGGAAAACCGCTCCTGTCCTCTGTCCCAAAGACTGGGCAGCCAACCAGTCCCCTGGCCACAGCCTGAAGTCAGAACCTACCTCCGAGTCCAAGACCAAACTGTCCCCAGAACCCACAACCACCCCAGTTGCATCTCCAACCAGGTACCTGGCACCCTGTGCTAGTTGCCTCTGAACCTCCTCTATCACTTGCAAACCACCCTCAAGGTCCACAACTGACAAATCTTCATCATCTCTCCCCCACCACAATTCTCAACTACTAGCTTCCCCAGACAATACTGCCATAATAAAACCATTACCTGCACCTTTGTCTTGAGACTTATTGGGAACCGGTGTATTCACTGCCACCACCTGCTTCGATGCCTGTTGTCTTTTCCCTCGAGCGGGGATTCTCACTGTGGTGTGCCGCCTCTTCCGACCTGGGGTCTGTTCTGGTTCCTGTATCACCTCAGATGTTGCCGCCTCCTGGAACAACTCTTCCACTTGGGCTACAATAGCTTGCCATCGCTGTCTTAGTCCTGGTAAGTTAGCCATCTGTAAAGAAGAAACACAATGTTAAAACTGTTCCACAAACCTAACTGCCTTACTGCCCCAACCCCTATAATGTTGCCTTGCCCTATGCCCTACCACATTCTGCCAACTCCCCTACTTACCTATACTCTGCAGCTGAAAACCACCCCTTGCATAGCTTAACTGCTAATCATACAGTGTAATCACTAACTAATGCACTTATATTTCCCCATACATTAAAATATGCCCCTGCCTGGCACACACTTCCCCCTTCAGCTGCACACCCAATCAGCCACATACTTCTATACGGCTACCAACCCCTTTCCTAACACTAGAATATCACAACCTGTCTATAAATATCCCTCCCTATATATATATATATATATATATATATATATATATATATATAAAAACCTCCTGTGCATCTGTCTTCTACCTATATACCAGCCACACATATACTAGTACCATTCAACCACCACAGAGCCTGTAACCCTTACTTTTTTCTCTCGGAACGACAATCCTTATCCCCACGAGAAGTAACGGCCAAGAACACCAGTGCACATGTGTGAACTGGCATCCGGACCCAATGGCCGCAAAAACAGCAGCGGCTACCCATGAAACCACCAGGGAGAGTGAAAAGGATTCCTCACCACTACCTCCACTGAAGAAAGACTGCAGGGACAACAACCACATCAACAATGGCCGCGACCATCAGAGATCATGTGTGGAAAACTGAGGAACGACACTGGGGACAGGAGAAAGGACACAGAAGCCCACAAACCCACCAGGGAGCATGAAAAGATCATCTGGCCACTACCCCAATGCTAATCAGACAGGTTTATGGCGATGGACCCCCACAGCCTACCACGACCACCGGGAGTATACTTTTTTTTTTTTTGCTTTGGATTACCAGGCCCACCCACATGGATACTAACCAATCGCATGGCACAAACAGGAAGGAGGCAATGACAGGCCTGGCCCAACCACATGGATACTACCTGACCATATGGCCCAACCGGGAAGAAGACACGACAGGCCCGACGAATCCCCTGGAGACACCCAGATGACAGGGAGTAACCTCAGTAGCACCGAATGACCAGAAAGACCCCAACCACCATGACCGGCCCTACCACCCAACCGGAGCCACCACCTGACCACCAGGAAGCACCTCAACAACTGTGAAACAAACAGAGACACCACAGGATACCAGGAAACAGCCAGCGCAACACCAGGCCTACCAGACCCCCAGAGAATCACACCAGCACCCAGGTAAGCCAAGCACTACACTCACACAGACACTACCCCCCCAACCATTCACCCACATGCACTCTCCTCTCAGTAATCGTTTCACCCTTCCCTGCCAGTAAGTCCTTTCCCCCAACCTATATTCCCAAACTTCATCCCCACATTAAATTAATTACTGCAGAGAAACACCAAAAGGGAGAGGAGGGAACTAACCCAGGTAACTTAACCCCTTCTCTCCCCACTATCCAAGGCCTAACTGCATCCACAATACCTACAGGTCATCTGGAAGTAAGCTAGTTGTTACTGCACCACCAACTCACGCCAAATGTGCCTACTTCCTTTAATCCCTAACACTTAATCCTGCCAGAAGTCCCTCCTTCCCCTACCTCACTTCCTTTCACATCTCCCTTTCTCTTTAACCCTTTCACCACCAAAATCCCACTATCCTATCCAACTACAAATCCTCACATTAATTCCTACCTTTATACCCTCCCCACATACCTTTACCCTTATTCATGGGACCGGGACAACTTAGTTTGTCCCAAACTACATTTGTCATAAAAAAATTCAAACCTTTTTCTTCTATGTTTTACTGCCTTTTTCACCGTCTTTTAATTCTTCCATGGGTATGCCAACGGATTTTTTTTTTTTAAAAATCTATTATACTATTCTTTTTTGTTTTCCCGCTGACTTACTTTTAAATTCATTAATTTCAGTTTTTGTCAATTTTTTTCTTCCATCCTGTCTCTTTTTTTCCCTTATCTTTACACTGTTTTTTCTTCCCATCTATTTTTATGTTTTTCTTGTATCATCTTATGTATATTGTCTTTTTGTTTTTCTTTTACCTTTCTCATTACCCAAAATAAATGCATATGCACTAAGTGTACCACTGAATTTTTTAAATTCAAATCGCCTTCCTTTTTATTATAAATGATACTTCTTTCACC
>NC_056749.1:766553254-766598146 GCF_019279795.1 Protopterus annectens
GATGCTGCGTTACCAAAATAATTCCCTATCAGGAAATCTGCATTGATATCCTCAAACATACCTACTTGATGTCTTCCTTTTCCACCCTCCCAGTTAAGGTGGACCCTAGCCAGAGGTATTTGGAATGGGGTCCCTCCTAAAGCTCTAACTGGAGTAGACTGCCTAAGCAAGTAGTGCTCCTCTTTAACCATTGCAGGCTTCACAATGGTTAGGTCAGAGGCTGTCTCTCTTAGCAGTGGCCTGTTTCCTGTTTACTAAGATAAGTTAAAACCTCTTGTGGTAGTTTGGTACCCTTATTGATTCCAGACAACTTACTGCTGGCATTATGTCATTTCCACTTACTGGCTCTCCCACCTTTTGTTCCCCAGCTTGCCTTTGTGGACATCTATATGCTACATGGCACCATTGGTTGAATTTAAAACATTGAAGCCTTAGTCCTGGCTATGTACCTGAAGTAGTGGTTTCCCCTACTACCGGTGGACTCTGTTGGGGAGTTTAGGCTTCCCACCATGGGTTCCCTTAGGCGCATATGAAGCACTGGGTATCACTTTCCTATGCAGTGATTCTTTGCTTGCTAGTATAAGTCTCATTTTTCCCCAACTCTTCTGCTGTGTTACTTTCTCTATCTGCTATCCAGATTCTCATGTCCTCAGGCAAAGTGCTAAGGGCTTGCTCCCTCACCAAAAGGTCTGCCAGCCCATCAAAAGTGGTGACCTGACACACTCACCCATCTATAAAAATAAGTGCTTAACTCAGCAATATATTCACACACACTTTCATCTTCCTTACATCTCTGCTCATGAAACCTTTTTCTATAAGCTTCAGATATTAATTTAAAGCACTCTAACAAACAATTTAGCTGTGTTATAATTTAAGCAATCAACTTTAGAAAAATTAGAAATAGCAGTTACAGCTTTACCATGGAGTAAGGGGGTCAGGAACCATACCCAGAGCCCTTGTTCAGCATTGTACAGTTTACATACCCTTTCAAACATATGAATGAAACTCTAAAAATGATCACTCTCTGTAAATTGTGGAAGACATTTGCTGACCTTTGTTGCTTCTGGGGTTCAGTTATTCCCTTCCTCATTCTCTCCATGACCCTGGCGGAGAGTCAGCATCTCCTTTTCATGTTGCCTTTGCCTCTCATTGTCTTCAGCTTTCTGATATCTCAGTTTCTCATTTTCTTTGGCCTACATGCATCTCAGTCTCTCTGCTGATTCCATTTCCAAATGTTTGGCCTCCAGTTCAAGTCTGTTTAACTCCAGATGGATTCTTAAGTTCTCTGTGGAAAGGTTGAACTGTCCATTTTCTGAGCGTTGTACATCCCCAAAGCCAGTCCGGCTGTCTTCCTGGTTGCCGGTCTGTGATACAGCTGTGACAAAGGCTACAATCATCTCTGCTTTATTCAGGTTGGCATGACCCTATCCTTTGGCTTGGCACAACTTAGCCAACTGGTTCCTTGTCAGCTTGCCATACTCATCTGCTGACATCCTTGCCTGCTCTCCCTGACTAACTAAGCTAACATAAAAAATAAATAAATAATAACACTTATTGTGATATGAAACTCTGAATGTTCACTGTGTGGCTGATTGGGAGTACAAACACCTTCTTTAGTGACCACTGTGTACAGGCTACAGGAATTTAATATCCACACCACTGAGTCCTAATATGTGGATATCCTGCCACTGCAAACTAATATACATGATGCCCCACCACTGGCCAGTAAACAAGGAGCCGCAATCCTCACCACTAGCACCAGTGGGGGATGTGCATTGGGAGGATGAAAGGTACACACACATAGCATTTCCAAATGCAGCTCACTGCATCAAGTACAATTTCCCTCAAGAGCACACAGAGACCACAGTCAGTCTAGGGCTGGTTTCTCCCTCTTTCTCCATATCCCCAATAAGACTTCCCACTGGTGCTAGTGGTAAGGATTGAGGGTCCTCGATTACTGGGCCGGTAGTTTGGTGTCACACATGTATTAATAAAATATGTCTGCTTACTTATTGATCCTGACAGGATCCATACATTTTCTAATAAAAAAGTTAAAGGCAAAGGGCAATCTTGGCCATATCACCATAGCTAACATTTGCTAGCAATGAGTTTGAGAGTTGTCAGGGGAACACTAGTAATGTACACACCCAAGAAAAGTGAGAGATAGAAAAGAAGATTTGGGCATGAGTGAAGAAGATGGACACATAAGAGGGATGTTGGAATAGGAAAATCTGAGGGAAAGTCAGATGGAAATGGGCATTTTTTATCAGAATAGAAGGAAAGGTAAACATAGGGAAAGAGGAGTAGAAGGTCATCACAGTAGGTGTACCCATAGAACAAATAGCACAACACAAGACAGATAAAAGTTAGAAAAAAAAAACAGTAAATACAAGTAAGTTACACAGATGGCAGAGTCCACAACATGGGCAATGGAAAGCTAATACACAGAGTGGGGAAACATACCAGCCATGGGTAAATGCATAAACACTTATCTTCCTATGCACTTTCACATTACAACATGTCGCAAACTGCGTTGCAGTCATACTTGGATGTGTATGACCAATGATAGATGTGTGTTCTAGGGTAATAAAGTAGAATCACAGTACACATTAAGTAAATATACACACATCCAATTAGTCCATCAGCAGTGCAGGTGTAAGTCAAGCAACATCACAGATGAGCAAATGCAGGTCTAACAATGGTAGATAACTGCAACAGAGGACAGAACCTATGACCATGCATATGATAGGCAAACAGTCAGTCACAGTGCCAAATAGCAATATGGCAGAAAAGCAATAAAGGGTGCTACATACACAAGTAGGAGTACACAACCCAAACAAATGTTTAATGGAATGTGTATATTTTACACTCATATGCCATGGCAAAGGCAAAACACATGTGTTGATGTGTATATACGTCTGCCAGTGGCATAAATGAAATATGCATGAAAGCAAGGTCGATGCACGTACATACATGAAAGCAAGGTCGATGCACGTACATACATGAAAGCAAGATCAATGAATGTACACACACCAATGACATGTAACACTATCTTCACAAATGTAGCAGTGCAACAAAATAAATACAGCATGTTGTGCACGTGGATGCAGAAACTACACTGAGTAACACACAAGTATAATGAGAACATGGTCATATTGCAAGCATTAGCCAGCAATTGTGTGCACGTTTTGCATTTTACAATGGCTGTACATATAGCACACGTTCACTGTGTCAGATTAATAGATGATAATAGTCATTAGTTTTAACAAAGGCAAACATATCTGCAAAAAGTAATAGTGAAATATGAAGGTGGAAAGGAAGTGAGCAACCTGGGCACACATCAGCATAAAACAGGACAAGGTAAGTTGGCACAAAGCAGATGCATATGTATAGCACAAAGGGTGTTGTAGAAGCCATACAGAAGAACATTTAACCAAACTGAAAATGTGTGTCAAATGGACAGATTGATTGCTGCTGATGTTCACATAACTGGACATGCATAAAACACACATACACAGTAATGTGGAATCATGTCACATCAACATGCATAGGTAAGCAAGATAAAAATTACAACAACATACACACATACTGTCAAGCAAATGTCAAATAAAGAAATGTAGATTTAGGTCATTTACCCTGCTCGTTATGGAGCAGAGAACACTCTTGTTAGCATTACAACAGAGCAGTAACTCCGTGAATGCTCACATGTCAAAAGTATGTTGTGTGTCAGTAGGTATCCAATTATGTGCACACACGTACAATCATGTACATTCAGTTAATGTGTACAACTATTTCTGGAAGGTGTAAACTGATGTGGGTACATAATGGGTGTGGAAATGCTGCATCTAACAAACACAGCATAATGTACTGTTGAAGAAGGTGATATCTGTAAAATTGTGTACAGATTAATGCTGCATTGCTCTTTGATTCAAGCAGATAAGGAGGGCTGGACATAGACAGGATGCGACATGGCATCAGTACTTCCAACCCATGACACTCAACACTGCATTGTCACAGGGGGACATCATGACAACTTTCATCCAAAACACATGGGGGATGACATGTCTGTATGTTACACATACCTGACATGGCTAAATAGAAATGCAAGGCATATCACACTGTTAGTGATGGAGTATGGACAACATATGCTGTCTATTAGTCACCCCAGCAAGAGACTTATTTTCAGGCTACGTCTTGCAGCACTACCTGCAGGTTAATGCCACAATGAGTGGGCAGTTGGATGTGAGACGAAAGTGCAATGTGTTAATGCATGTCATACACACATTAGGGTAAAATAAATGTCACATGGCAATAATACATAAGGATGACTGATGCATGCACAAGAGGGCATGTACAGTCTAATCAATGAAATGTCAATTACCATGTTGATTGCATAACATAAGTGGAGCACAATGACAAAACTTATGGACTACAGCGACAAGGCTGGTGGGCCTCAGACTCCCAAATGACCTCATGAGCTATCGCCCTGAATAAATCTTGCATAGCCCATGACATATCTGCAAGAAGGACCCCATCATGTCCTTCATCTGTGTTCAGACCACATTGGGCATGACCTATTAGATCTCCCAATAATTATATCAATTCTGGTTGCGTCAATTTCTCCTCCTGGGTGCAGACATGATGGCTCGGGCAGGGGCAGGTCCAGGGTTCCTTGGCATTGTCTTCATCACCATCATCATCATCACTGTCATCCTCAAAAAACCCTGACAGTGGCCTGGCATGTGCTTGTTGTCATCTTCAGATCAGAGAACTTCCACTGGTCCCATTTGTAAAGACTAATTGTAAAACACAACAGAAAAGAAAAGCAAATGTCTATCACACAGAACAGTCCCATGAATATCATAGCACAACAGAATATGATTATGATGACAATTTATACAAGGACTGACACACCCCTATTATGGACAGAGTGAAATATGTCACTATATGTCCTATTCATAAAAAGGACATATGTATTATTTATTGGACAATTCTATATACTTAGACACACCCACCTGGGTCATTATCTTTGCAAGAATATATAAATGCTCAAATCAAGAGACTGTACTGTCTGCATTCAATAATTTATATGAGCAGCCACAGATTGTCATTGTTAAAATGAGGAGAAAGTGATACAACAATATTGTGGACAATAGCAAGCCATGTGACAAACATCTGAGACAGGCAGCAGAATAATTGCCTGAATACACATCAATACAATGAGTACAACAGCAAAAATGATGTGATATGTTCAATCAACACAACTGGTGACATATGAGAATCTATCTGCTACTAATAGTAATATATGTGTACAATTGTATGCGTTATCTATCTACCAAAAGTACTAGCAATCGACAGGCTGAAAAATCAAAACATTGTGAATATGCTTGCTGACAATGAAGTGCTGTAATCAAATCTGTATCTGCTGAAGTGTCTGTAAACTTAGACTATAACTATTTTGCTACAAAAACACCCAGGGAGTTAACCTGCAAGGTGTGTTGAATATGAACTGCTGCAATTAAATATGTATCTGCTCAAGTGTCATTAAACATAAGCTATAACTGTGTTTATACAAAAACACCCAAGGCATTGGAGGCAGATGCAATACCAATGTTGAACTGAAAGGCATGCCATACAATCTGCAAACACCAGTGCAAACACTGATAAAGCGAACACCCATTCACTCTGTGAATAGGGAGGCAATACACAACAAATCAATCACTGGAAACCACAGCCATACACACAAGTATGCCAAACCCTGCATCATAAGCTTACACTTGTATGCAAAGCACCGACCTCAAAATATGTGTGACAGATGCACCAACCCAACTGTTACTTAGGTTGTGTGGTATAATTCAAAACTGGTGTGCTGAAACAATGGTCCAATCCTATATGAAAGTTCAACATTTTCAATCACAGCTACTGGGTGATGATTTCACTTACCTTACTGATGCATGATGGGTATTCCTGCATTCTAATCAATATGTGCATTATTGTGAAAAATAAAGGCCTGAAAACAGGGGAAGATGCATTTCATTTCATAAAACAGTGAAAATAATCTACATATCTCTCTCCATCTGCTGATCCTCAAGCATGTGCATCTGGTTGATGCATGCAACTCTGTTCCTGCTGTGGTCCTCCTCACCTGAGATCAGAAAATAGAATGTATGTATAACATATTTTTCAAATAACAGTAATTATCATTCCTCAGCACAGTTCTAGGCATTTATTTATGAAGAACATTTGATAATCACAATGTACAGTAGACATTCAGCTGTTAACATATTTGAACACAGATTGGAGGTCATGAGATTCAAACCTGCAACCACAACCTACAGCTAACCTTAAAAGCTACCTGCGTAACTGCCATGTCTTGACTAAAACAAAAACAAATCATGTTTTGAATGCAGTAAAAAGACTTTATGGTATGAGCTTGCCTGAATGGGGGGAGGTCTACTAATAAGGGTCTTGGCTTAGGTTTACAAAGTAAAAACGTGCTGTACATGTAGCTAAACAGTTTGAAAGTTATATTCATGTCAGCACTGTGCTCAGAAATATTAACAGTAATAGAGAACATCCATTCCTCAGACAGTGTGACAGTGTCATGTGGCATACAGCTTCTGTAAACCAAGCTATACATGTTGCTGTACATAATGGACACAGTAAGGTATGTGTGAGGACCATGATATATTCCTTGCAAAAGTGCACATCACTAGGAAAATACATACCTCTTCCCTGTTCTGCATTTTAACATTTAGTCTGCCCATCCCACTCCCTCCAAACTTGAGGGTGATGTTGTTCTAGGATTGACTTTAATATTTCATGGGGAAATAGAAAAGCACTTTTGCAAAGTATATAATATTAACTAAATAATTGCTGAAACAATATTTATCAAGGGTGCAAATTCAATAAAGCTTACACAGTCATGTTTTTTGTGTTGGCATCATAGTGTGATGTGAACATGGGTGCAGGAAGTTTTAGATTCAGTAAAGTCTGTGTAGTGACGCACAATCACATGCATCCGTGTGCATCAACAGAAAGTTTTGTGGGATGCAGATTTCAGCATAAGTACCTGAATTTTATGCTAATGAACAGATGCAACACAGTGGAGGGATCCATCAATCATACACACAACCATGTAGGCTCCATATCCATGTCAGAAGTCTACATGGAAATTTTCAATGTACAGGAGCATACATGGAAGCAACGGCATGTAGAAGCCCTGAAATATGGACTTAATGCCCATGAAAAGCTACAAACACTCATTTAATGGCCAGGGATGTACAAAAGAATCAAAAGGGTGCGTCAAATTACTATAAATATTATAATTGTTTAAGCACAATTTTGCACAGTGTACCGCTATGCACAAAACATTTGAAAAGTAATAATAGAAATGTAATTTAAAAGATAGTTATGTTGTAGTGCCACAACAGGTAGAGTAATAACTTACATTGTGTCTTTAACTTTGTGTTTCTGTGCTGTTGTCCAGCTTACACGGCTACCATCCATGTAGATTCCAGGCTGTCAGCACAGTTATTATGCAAGTGATGTAAAAAAAGCAGTGGATTTGTTGAATCACAAGAAAAGCAGAGACCATGTAGGGCTATTCACTCCATGTAAACTCCTACATGGCGTTCATGTTTCCCATGGCTGTTGATGACATCAGTGGGCATGTCAGATAACTTTATTGTTATTTAGTGATTCTTTTGCATGTGTGTGTGCACTGCGCCACTTCACACAAATATCACAGATTATACAATCCTTATTTGTCTGAGCAGACCACCCACATACCAGACATGGACTAGACATCTAAATATAGAAACTGGATGCATTCGATCAATATTGGTGAAAACTTCTGAGTATCCGCAAACCCAGTAAGTGGGGCTGCGCTGTACTAATTCCCTCTAGTTAGAGGCCTTTGTTTGACTACTGCTATGTGATAGCTGTTAAGTGTTGGACTGGGGTGCAGATTGTCTAGGGTTCAAGTGCAGGGTAGGTCAACTTTTATCATACTGTACTGATGTATGAAGTGCAATTATCAGTAATTAGTGTATTCTGTACATTTATTTATTTTTTATTTTTATTTTATTTTACATTTGTTGACCGGGCTAGTCTAACTGGATATATGTCCATTTTCAGTAGAGACCCGGGGAGAAAAGTTCCAAGCATGAACAGTAACAAAGTTAACAATATATAACAAAGACATGTATAATAACAGTACAGAGGTAGCATTGGTTAAAAAAAATATATAGTATTATAATTATAGACTATAGACATTATACTAAAAGTTAAACTAAAAAAAAAACAATTATATTAGACACAAAAGTGGGTATCAGCAAAACAAAGTAAAGTCCTTATATTTTATCCTCTTATTATGGAAAAAAAAGAGAAGTAACTAGATTTGGAGGCATAGGTTAGGGGAGTGAGGAAAGGGGTGTGAGCAGGAGGGGAAAAAGATTTCAGTCTGGGTTAGCACAATGACAAAGCCACTGTGTTTTAAGATGTTCTTTAATATGTTTTTTGAATAGAGAAGTAGAAGGTAGGGTAGATAGTTCAGGAGGGAGGTGATTCCAGTTTTTACCTGTAGTGTTTGAGAAA
The DNA here is from genome assembly GCF_019279795.1 of Protopterus annectens. NCBI lineage: Eukaryota > Metazoa > Chordata > Ceratodontiformes > Protopteridae > Protopterus > Protopterus annectens. Next base: position 766,561,853 of record NC_056749.1, read on the forward strand.
AGTGAGTCACCAACTTTGTTGTTAGATTTAATCGAGGAGACCAGGAGTTTATTAGCAGAACATAGTGTAGCTAGATTTTTATATGGTGGAATCAGATTAGTGAGGATAGGGGTATTATTGGGGTGGTATAGGATTTTTTGAGTGATAAGTAACTGTTGACAGAGTATATTGTTCTGCAGTTCTAGCCATCCCTATGAAGACAATAAGGATGTGATTATACCAATTTTACATGCTTTGCTTTCATTATACGCAGCTGCATTATACTGCACATCTGTGTGCAAAGCACAATACTGTGCACTGCAGCAGGAGTTTTAAATCCTGTTAATTATATCCTAAGTAGGTAAACTTCATCTAAATTAGCCAGTATCACATGGTGGTCCTACTAAAGAAATGTATAAAATATGTATAAGGCCTACATTCTGATTTTTCCTTGATATTTCAACAAAATTGGAATAGAGACTTGGAAATTTTAACTGACATAATGCTAGGGGCTGCTGCAGCTATTATACATCTGTATGTGCTACAGGCTGAGGTTTATGCTGCTGGTGCTGATGACAATAGGCCTACGCCAAGAAGGAAAAGAGTGCTCAGACCCAGGGTAACCTTCCAGGTGCTACATGAGCTGGAGATTGTAGAGCGCTACATGGTGGACAGGGGCACACTACAAGAACTCTGTGAGATCTGCTGGCTTCAACTCAGAGTCAGAGCTAACCAAGGGGAACCCATCCCAGAGGAAACTAATGTATGTGTAGCCCTTAGACTATTAGCTACAGGTACTTTTCAATGACCAACTGGGAACATGATGGGTGTGTCACAGTCAACAGCATGCAGGATCCTCCACAAGGTCATGGATGCTATGCTTATACATGCCAGTAAACAGATATATTTTCCCCTTACTGCTGAGGAAAGAACCAGCAATATGCAACACTTCTATCGTATAGCACACTACACTGAAGTACTGGGTGCCATAGACTGTACTCATGTACACATCAAGGCACCACCTGTTGAGCAGGATAGAATCTACATTAACCTCAAGGTATTATTCCACTCCATCAACTGCCAAGTTGTGTGCAATGCCCATGGGATTATCTTAAATGTGTGTGCTGGCAACTCTGGCAGTTATCATGACTTCCATATCTGGCACACATCACAGTTGTACCAGATATTTGTTAGGGGGGACATCCCACAGTACCATTTACTGGGAGATGTTGGCTATGGCCTGGAACTGTGGATGATGACACCCATCAGAAATGCACACACAACCATGGAAGAATGCCATAATGAGGCACATGCACAAACTAGGAAATCACAGAGCATGTGTTTGTAATTCTAAAGTCATGGTTCCAGTGCCTGGATATATCTAGTGGAGCCTTGCAGTATGCTCCATGCACATGTACCCAAATATTCACAGTTTGTGCTATGCTGCATAATCTGATCTTGTGGAAACAGCTGCAGCAGGATCAGCAAGGGGAAGGGATACACATCCCCCACCAATGCCCAGGTCACCACAGTCATAGGAGGACTCTGAGGAGGAACCCCCAGTTGCTGTCCCTGTAGGCAGACATAGGCATGCTCAGTATGCCCTTGCTTTGCCTAAGAGACAATGCATAGCACATTCACTGACCACCTTGGCACTTAGGGTCTAATACCTTCCTCCTTCTCACATACATATATTAAAATTGATGGCAGACAACTCGTACAACCTTTATCTATGCATGTATTGGCTATGTACTTCTTGCATCAGACAGAGTCAGCCCTGAAATAATGCTGTGTCAACTGCCACATTTGCAAGGTAAGGTCTGAACCTAGACTTTATGACATATCCTTGTATGTATTACCTTGTTACAATATGCAAATATATAGTGGTGCTTTTGTAGACAACTTAAATTAACATGTGACTACACACACTTATATTACTACAATGTACCGTATGTAATTATTATGCATCAGGCATGAAACACTCGCACAGTCCAACCACAGCTGAATCTGGTACATCATGCAAGAGAGAATTTAGGAAGACTTTAGACTAGTTTGTATCCTAACAGTAAATGTGTTTTCCCCCACCCACAAAAACAGGATTGTAAGACAGACAGATGTTTATTTGTAATTATAATTATAACAGGAGCTGTGTCTACTAACTGCTCTATGTCCAAATATAACTCAGAGAGGTACTTGTACTATATACAGTGCATGGTTTGATAGCAGTGGACGTTTTTATAAAGGTGGTTGTGTGAGGAATGACCCCAGTTCTGGAAACCTACTTCAGTGGCCAAAGGGACTAAGGCAGCCATCCTGCCTGATGAAAATTTAACGGGGTTCAGGACTCAAATCCTGTTTTAAGTTGAAGTTTTGGAGGTGGTTCTGCAATAGTTAATGTTTGTCACAGACTGTAACTTTGTGCCCCATGTTTTCATCTTTATGTTTTAATACACATTTGAGCAATGTGTCACATGCTGAAAGCAGTATTAAGGCTGCTTAAATATTTTGCACAAAACTCAAAGTGCAGAAAAAGGAAATAAGTAGATAAGAGTTTTGACATACTAGCATTAGCAGACACTGGATACATTCAATTATTGTACATAGCAATTGGAAAATCATGGCCTGAAGTACTGATAGGAGTGGGCTACAGTAGGACATATACAATACATAATAGGAAGGCTGGATGTTAGCAATGCACCTTGCATTTGCACAATGCTTACCTACATGCAAACAGGTAAAAGAGGGAGATACACGTATGTGTGAACTTAGTGCAATAATCATTGCATTTTTGTTATGCCTATCACAGATCTCAACTGTCCAGATTTCTGAAGAATATATTTTTGCAATATATTTACAGTCTGTTCCTCATAAAATTTTGGTTTCTACAAAATTATTGTTAAATCATTGAGAATGAAGTCAGAAAATGACATACATTTGATTTGTGTATGTCATATCCTTCAGAAAATTCATGCTAATGCAAAACCTATTGGTCCATCAACATTCTAAGTTTGTAAGGGCACTATTTAAACATTGACATCACATACCTAGATCTGTGTTGTTACTTTTCTTTATTTCCCAGATGCTTTGTGTGACCTAAGACTACATGTGGAAAAATGCAAACTGAGGGCACAGTATTACTCTCTGTACAGAAACTTAATAACCATCCATGGGTTTCCTCACAACCAACCTCAACAACAATCATTACATCCATGGGATCTCTAATTCTACAACATGATACATCTAACACAAATAAAGGTGTAATATATAATGTTGTGTGCTCCCTCATGGACATGGCCATATAGTTATGCTCACAGGCTTGCACTGCCAAACATCCAAATATGCTCAATTAGGGACTTGTGTTTTTACACAACTATGGCTTCTAAACAGTATACTACTGCTAGTGTACTAGTCTCAGATGACACTAAAGAGTGATGTGCCTTTGCAGGCCTCCAAAGCTGATGTTCCCCACATCCCTTGATGATGCCATCAACTATAAGTTCACATGCATTCTTGTTAAAATCAGATTTGTGTCATGGCACTTGTGTTAAGAAATGTGTTCTGTAGTCTGTGCACTTAGGTAGGGGTTCAATCCTCACTGCAGTGGTGTGTTTTGTGTGTGTGTGTGTGTGTGTGTGTGTGTGTGTGTGTGTGTGTGTGTGTGTGTGTGTGTTTCTCCATAAGAGAGAGTGGAAGTGTGTATGCCAAACTGTAATTTCCAATGGAATGGTTTGCAGTGTTTTTGTGCTTGCGCCTTGCACAAACATCCATGTCTAGCAGGCCTGCAACCATTTGTCCCCCACAGGACCAGATGATGTTATATACTATAAAGATCACCTGCAGTCCTCTTAGTTTGACTGTGCCATGGTGTATGCATAAACTAATGTATTATGTAGTCTGTAAACCTAGATACATGGGTTCTAATCTCACTACAATCAACTTGGTGTGTGTGTGTGTCTCCATTAAGAAGAGGGGAAGTGTGTATCCCACACTGCCTTTTCAAATGGCTTGGTTTTGCAGTGTTTTTGTGCATGCAAAATCATCCATTTGTAGCAGGCCTGTAACCTCTATCATTAATAATAAGATCTTCTGAGGTCTTGTGCCATGGTGTGTGCATTAAGGCCTGTGTTTAGTAGTCTGTAAACTTAGATAAGTATGGGTTCTAATCTCACTGCATTCAACTTGGTGTGTGTGTGAGCTGTTGGTGCATGTCATACAGAGAATTTTACAGCAGGCTATGTTACACTGTCCTCTTGCCTTTAACAGTCACTGCTGATGTCATCAGTTATATCAGATTATTGGATATGTATTCACCACAACACGCCATGGGCACACACTGGCCTGGAAGACACGTAGATGTAACCTCATACAATATAAAACAGACAACAGTGACAATACTTTTATTGTATGCACAAACATCATGACATCTCTTTGTAATTGTGATGGACAGGTTGACACAAGAGCTCCCATGGACTATGATGTCTGCAGATGATATTGTGATCTGTATTGAGAGCAGGGAATAGGTTTAACTCATGCACTCGAATGGAGCTCAGGAAGTTTGCACTGTAACTTCCAATGGGTGGAGCCTAAACCATTTGATAGAATCAAATTATGTGTTCATATCTCTGGAACCACAAGGATTATGAAAGAAGTATCAATGGCAAACTCTTCAGCACAAACTATTTTTTATAGTGGTAGTATTCTTTAGTTTCTGGGTATTAAATTAAATTTTATAAGTCACAGTAAACACAGTAAGTATTACATTTGTAATATTTTGTAAACAACTTACAATAGCTCAGCAATCACTCAACTTACACATATACTGTTAGCCGCATTTTATTCATCTAGCTGAGAGCTTTCATATGCGGCTAAGGAGTTCTGTCTATGTTACTTGTTTGTTCAGATATTTAGAAAAATCTGACAATTATGCCAATATAAGTAAATATCATAAATCCAAAAGTTAATATATTTTTACCTGCACCAAACATAGGTCAAATATTAATGCAGTTGAGTTTGCCATTGTGTAAGCTTGAAAATTCAATATTATAAAAGCTTGCACATAGCATGGTTTTGGGATTATTTATGTAAATATGAACAAGCAATATTTGATGCCTAGAGGTCATAGCAAGAGTTAACTGCAGATGCACCTGGAAGCGTCACTTGAGTGTAATGAAGTAAGAGATCTTGGAGAGGTGGAGCTATGCTATACAGAGGAGTAATGAAGGACATCAGGACTAAGACAGAATATGTGTGTGTGTGAATGAGAGCAAGGATAGAGGAATAGTGAGACTACAGAGAGTAGACTTGCCAAAGGCATATATGATTTGAAATACTTGGGAACAACAGTTCAGAGTAACAGGGAATATGGAAGAGGGGAGAAGAAGACAGTGCATGCAGGGTAGAATGGGTGGAGAAGAGTGTCAAGAGTGATTTGTGACAGGCGGGTACCAATAACACTGAAAGGGAAAGTCTACAAGATGATAGTGAGCCCAGCTATGTTATATGGGTTGCAGATGGTGACATCGACAAAAAGACAGGAGTCATAACAGGAGATGGCAGAGTTGCAGATATCAGGAATTGCATTGGGTGTGCTGAGGATGGACAGGATTAGTAATCAGTATATTAGCATGTCAGGTCCGGTTGTACGGCTTGGAGATACAGCCAGAGAGGTGGGATTGTGTTGCTTTGGGCATGTGCCCACAAGTGATGCTGGGTATACTGAAGGATACTAAGGATGGGGCTGACAGGTAAGAGGAAAAGAGGAAGGCCTAAGGTATGGTTAATGGATGTGGTAACCAAGGAAATGCAGGTGGTTGGTGTGACAGACCAAGATACAGAGAAAAAGAGGAAATGGAAAAAGATGATCTGCTGTGATGACCCTTAATGTTAGTAGCCAAAAGAAGAAGAAAAAGATTAAAATTACATCTGTTTTTGGAGAAATCCCACCTGTACACTTAAACACTAGGAATATCTATTTGAATGTTAGTGTTAACAGCATTTCCTTGTGTTACCTGCTCTGTTCTGGGTTATGTGCAGAGGCCTTAACACTTTGCCCTCATACATACAGAAATACCAATACACTTATTTTCCAATAGAATTGGATGCTGCTATGTAGCAGAGCAGATCCTCAACAGCTCTAACTAGCTATCATATCTTCTGTTACATAACAAGCAGCAATTAAACAACAGACATATCAATGGCAGAACTATAGATCCAACTTAAGGACGTCCTTATGTATAGCCCATAGGTTAGTCCCCTGAAAATACCACTCAGATCACATATCCCCCTCCTTTTTGCATTCTCTATGCAGATACCTCCTATCATCACCTTTTTCCCCTCCATTTCTCCTGCTAACCTAGTTTAACTCAGTGCAGATAATGACTCATCTGGATAATTATAGAAGGACAAACTCACTTGCACAATCTGACCTGGATTTTGCAAACTGAAATGCTATGGAAGAAATAGTGCACCACCCCACAAGGGTCTGTAATATGTCTGACCTGTACCTCAACAATATGAGTGAACAATGTAATGGTACATGTGTAGTACCTGCACTGTTAATCCAGCCATAAAGCAGTATGTTTAGAAGTTGGAATAGCTACTGAATTCCCTGAAGGAGAAGACAGGTTCAAAAACATTATCGAAGGTAACTGCCCCCTCCTAAGGGATGTTATAATCAACTTCCAAGCTCAGGTTTCCACAAAAGACATTGACAGCTGTAGTAAGCTGCACCTTGATGCCTGTCCATACATCTATACAAATGCATGCACACTGCCATGCCTGATAGGCTCACAGAGAGATCTGCCAGAAAACACAAATCATACTGGTGGATGTCCGTCATTACTACATACAGTAAGTGAAAGAAGCTGCTGTTTACAAATACGTCATGTACAAAACAGTTCTGGAAAGCCACTCCCCTCACTGTACCAAAATGGATGACAGCTTTAAAAACCCTCATATAGCCACTATGCTAATAATTTATAAGACATATCCAGGGATAGCCATAAGCCTGTTTTCATTTACATCTGCAAACTGATATTTATCACTCACATGTCTTTAAAACTAATTCTGGATGGTACTGCATACACTGGCACACTGTAAATTTGACACCTGCTGGGAGACACAGTTGACTGAAAAGTGTCCCACCTCCCAACACCAACCTTATTACATTTATGTATCATCACCTCCAAATTGTGGTATCTACAAAGAGCAAGTTATCACTGCTCTCTCCAAAACTAGGAGCACAATCTCCATGGGACCAGATGTCATTCTAGGCTGTGTTCATCACGTGCTGCAACAATGAGGTATTCCACTAAGTACCACATTCAAACACAGACTGAGAACTGCTGTTGTCCACACTGAATGGAATACAGTGACCATTTTCCACCTGCACAATGGAGGATAGGTAACATATAAGTGAAATTATAGACTCACAACTTTATTCAACCTCTGCTCTAAGGCAATGGAAACAATTTGCATGCATCTCAGATAAAAGAACATAGCTAACCTCCAAACTGTAGATCTGTTCCAGTTAGTTGTTCTCAAGGGTAGCTTGTGATTGCAAAACCTTGGGAATTTCAAGACAGTGACCAAAGACATTGACAAAGCTGTGCACTCATCCTATCTTGATCTGGCCAAGTCCTTCAACACAATCCAACATTTGGTCTCAATGAGAAATGAACCAAGGTAAATATCACATCTTGTCTTATCAGGTAGGTTGCAAATGGGATCACAGACCAACAACATCAAGTCAAAGTGAGACACTTCACCTCAATCAGCACAGCTGCCTCCCCTCTTACTTGCAATATACTTCGCAAAAGTCCAAAACAAATCAGAGGATCTGTGGCAAATCATCGTTGTGCCATTAATGACTGCTGACAAAGCCATGGGTATTATAACAACTGCACAAACATGCATCACCATACCCTGTGGTAATAAATGTTCCTGCTTAGTAAAAAATAACACCGAGTACAGTATTCCAAAATTCTGTATCAATATATCTTGGAACACACGTTGACTGCAAACTGTGTGTACTGTGGGAGGAAGGCATTCTACATCTTACATCTGATTATCAAAAGCATTACATCGAGAACAATATATGTTATCAATCCCCTATACTCATCCATCATCAGCCCTATTAATGAATGTAATCCTACATTTGATATTTATTGTCCCAGATACCTGCAGCAAGTTGACAGACCTGACATTTCTGAATAATAAAACATCAGAGGGTCTCCAACATGTGTCTTCTGTGGGCAGAATGAAAAAAAAAAAAAAAAAAAATATATATATATATATATATATATATATATATATATAGCTTTGAGGCAGATTATGTATGCATTACATGCCTGTCTTTGGCCCAAATGGGATGAATATGCTGCACATCCTTAAGCCATATGGGAGTACAGTCACCTGTTCCAGGAACCTCAATGTACAAAGGACATGCTGGAGAGGCACATACATCTCTCTAAAGGTTGTCAGTTCTCTGAAGGAGGCTTCCAATCCATGTCAAGCAGAGCACCTCCATTCACCTGTTTAAGCACAGAATGGCTGATGTGGTGCGAAAATGTTATCTGCCATGGATCACTACTGATTCTCTACTGGACAGGGGGGTCCTTTCTAGAAGATTCATGACCATGAATGATATTTTCTATTGCATATTATATTGTGGTGTATTAGCTATTCTTTAAAACACCATCAGGCCAATACCCTAGTCACAGCCTATGAACCTTGGAACCTATGGTGATGTCCATGACAAAAAACAAAAAAAAAATTATACTGTATTACTGTTCTGATGAGATTTGTTTGCAGTGCTGACATACAGTCCAGATCTCAGAATCTGATGGGTTGACTTTGGATGTGCAAATATAATTTTGCATTTAACAATCCTAACTGAGAAGATTAATATATTAATGAGAGACATTTCATTGACTGACTTCACAACCCGTACAAAAGCATCATCTAGAAAGTAGGGGAATTATTATGCTAGCAACGTTCTAACTGGCTAACTGCAATATAACTGACAGGTACAATTATTAGGCCAACAGCACAAATGGAAATATAAAATGCATATTAATGTAGGTAGTCACCTGTGCATCCGGCACACAGCTTTAGTATCCCTGAATCCAAAAGATAAACAACAGGGATGTGGCACAGTCATCATCACTTGCACAGGGTGGTTTGTGGGGGTACATGAGGCCTAGGCTGACACAAAAGTTTGTTGAGTGTGTGTGTGAGTCAGCAAGGGCAGCAGTCAACATGGAACATGTAAATGTAACATGTGTGTCAATAGGTGCCCTCAATGTGACATTGGTGTGTGTGTCTGCATGAACACAGCCACATTCAGTGCTAGCCCTATGTGTTTGTATGCTGGACATCTGTGAGCCATGCATGGTAGAGCTGACAGTTCATTGTCTTCACCCCCAACTATGAGAACTGGCTCTACCAGGAGTTGCACTGGTACCCCCATGGCCAAGGTCAGATGGTATGCTACTACCTGAGGGTGACTGATGTCTGCTGGACATGCTCCCTTCATAGGAATACCCAGGACCATGATGTACTGCCACTACAGGAGGTTGATCAGGCATGGCCACATTGGCTCTCAGCAGACTTAGTTGCTGACCTACTCCCATGAGGTCAACATTCCCCTCCCAGAAGACATTCCATCACAGACAATGTCTGTTTCATGACAGATACTCTGCACTCCCTCATGGACACATCCCATTCATATGCATTATTAAATCGATCCAGTGCATCAACAACATGGTGGAGGCAGTCACAGATGTCAGACTGTGCCGCATCTAGAACCATGAGCATTCTTCTGGAGTGATGTTCTTAACATGCCTCTGCCTCTATCATGGCCCTAAACATACTTTGAGTAACACCTGAAGAGACACCTGAAGCAGATGGTGGATGGACAGCAGTCATCTGATGAGCACTCCTATCAATCTGCCTGTGTGGCACTTCTCCAACAGTTTGGCTATGGACAGTGTCAACAGGCACTGAAGCCATGGCAGCCACACTTCCTGGTCTATGCCCTTGCCCTCCAACTGTCCAATATCTGTGGCCTCAGTGGACTGGCTATGCCTAGGCATACTGGCTTTGTCTAGGGATCCTGAGGGAGTGTGCTGGATGTCAACTTCTGTGTCAGATTAAGCCTCTGTAATCCCTGACTGTGCCACACTTTGGCCACCACCATCATCACAATCTGATGACACATTGACATCAGGTGGCACAGGGGACACTGAACCACTTCTGCGTTCACCTGTGATAAAAGGAAGAAAAGCAGGATGACATTAATACCTGCCATAATATGCTGCAATATATGTTAAGTAATTTACACTGCTGTCACTATAACAGACATTTAAGCCTATCAACCACTTACAGCTATAAGTGTGGACAAAGCCATAAATAAAGGCTCACAAATAGGGAAAATTTGACATAATGCTCCTAAAAACCTAGACAGTTGATAGAATAACAGGTTTTGCTTCACCATGGCATTTTTGATGGGTATGCATTATGAATGTGAGATCTGTATCATATTATCTAATGTCAGCAATCATTAATGACTTGTTAATAATCTGCCAGTCAATTACTATAGCAATAACCCACGCCTGGGTGTGGGTAATGCTGGATTTACCCACGGTTGGTGTGGTTTAGTCATGAGGGCGAAGCCCGAGTGGCCAACCAAAGCCAACCGTGGGTAAATCCAGCATTACCCACACCCAGAAGGGGATTATTGCTATTATACAATGACATTATTTAAGAAAAAAAATAATTACTTTTCTTAAATAATGGCATTGTATAATGCCTCCTTGCTGCCCTTCCGCAGCTGTCTGGTATTCGGCGGCAGTTCTGATATACTGCGCATGCGTAAGCCTACGCAGTACATCAGAGCTGTGGGCAAAAGCAACGGAGAAAGCAAGATCTCCATTGCTTTTTACAAACTGTTTTACTATGTTAAATGGGTTTAACATAGCGAGGCAGCTTTAAAAAAAGCAACGCAGAATCTCCGTTGCTTTTTTTAAAGCTGCCTCACTATGTTAATCCCATTTAACATAGCAGGACAGTTTTGAAAAAAAGCAATGGAGAAAGCAAGATCTCCGTTGCTTTTTACAAACTGTTTCACTATGTTAAATGGATTTAACATAGCGAGACTGCTTTAAAAAAAGCAATGCAGAATCTCTGTTGCTTTTTTTAAAGCTGTCTCGCTAGTGTGAAGCAATGGAGATCTTGCATTCTCCGTTGCTGTAAAAAAAGAGTTATAGTAATGGAAAATGTCCGGGCGACCGGACCTTTTTCCATTACTATAACTCTGATTTACAACGTGCACGCTGACCAATCAGCGTGCATGTTTTTGAATATTAATGGGGGGGGTCGTTGTATAATATGATTTTAAATACAGGCCAGATATAAGAATAAAAGATCTTGACATTTAGCAAAAATCTGTGCGGCGAACAGGTATGCAGACAGTACAGCAATACATACAGCAGACCTGAGAGGACACTTTAGCAGATGTGTGGTAATATATATCTATACAGTACAGACAAAAAAATATTCTACTTAACAATAGCTGCAGCCCTTGCTCAGTGAATTCCTAATGGTGCTGGGAACAGTAAAGGAAGGCATAATGGCAACAGCCCCACACATTTGACAGTATAACAGGAGTTAATACGTTTACTCATCTATATGTATCGTCAAAAAAAAATGTTATCAGGAATGTGGATGACAACCTTAAAATAAGCATAAAACTGCAGCTATCTGAAATACCCCTACCCAAAAGAAATACAGCTTGACACAACTATCTAAACTTATGACAGAATGCAGCAGTATTTTAATGATGATGTAACACAGCATACCTGGAAGTTACTCATGTGATGTGGGAGTACCACCCACATCCAGAACATATTAGCTCATGGATTGTTGGGAGCTATCCTGTGTGGAGATGTTTGTCAGGAATTCATTGATGGAGGTGAGGGGTTGTTAAACTGAAGACCCCCCCACTGGTGACCTGACGATTGCATGCCACTTCAGGTGCATGCCACCTGGCTACATGAACCGTATCAGTAGCTCTGTGACACACCTGCTCATATGTGCAACTCTATTGGCCCACCATGTTGATATTTTGGACAAGGTCATCCCAGAGTTCCACATATTCAGCCATTCTTGCCTGTCCTCTTGACAGCAGGACTTCATGGTCTTATCTGAGTGCATCTATAATCAGGTCATTTATGTCCTCAGAGAATAGTGGCTTATGTCTAGGGGGCATAGTCTTTATTGAAAGGCTAAATAATGATAACATATATAAGGATCACATAAGTACAAATAAATTGTTGTACAGATAATGCAGTAAAGGAAGCCTCCCAATATTCAACATTGGACTACACTGTAAAGATTCAGCAGTGACCAGTAAATAACAGGGGTGGGTAGAAAATTAAGAGGATAACAAGTACAACATATTCATGATTGTGCCCTAACAGATACTGAACTATGACACCCCCCAACACAACAGTCCACTGTAGTTTGTGCCATACCAAGACATCATTCCACCCCCCCCCCAAAATAAATATATAACAGTGTAAGGAACAAGGTTGTTAACCAAACAACAATGAAATGTTAAAAGTACTATCGAAGTATCTAGTTAACACACTGCATTATACTTTCACCCTACTCTATATATTCCGTACCTCTCACATTTCTGGAAAAGGAGGCCATGTCATGAGTATGGTTCTAACAAATGCATACGTATTTACTTCATATTTGTTCTTATCTACATTCCAGTATATGAATTATGTAGGTTACAAGATGGATGCATACCTGATGGAGTACAAAACTCTGTTGAAATATACTTAAACAGAAGAAATTATTATCAGAGTTAGAATCATGTAATAACTCATCTACATCAGTTTGCCCAGCTACACATTTGAATTTTTACAATGGAGTACAAAAATAATTGATTGCATACACTATTGAATTGCACTCTAATTAACCAATCCTGTTGATAAAAGCATCCATGTTTTCTCCATGTTTTTTTTTTATGTGGATTGAGAAAATACTGGGAAAACTTCCCATCAACTGGGAAAACTACTCATGTACTAACTAATTTGCTGAACACTTTCTGGAATTCATAAATTTCAACACCCTGGATCAGCTTATCCATACCCCCACCAGGGGCAGCAATATCCTGGACCTGGTCATTACCAATATGGGTAACCGATGTTCCACGCCAAAGGTCAAATCCTCGCTGGTCAGATCCGACCACAAGCTAATCACCCTAGACATTAATATCCCACCCCCATTAAGGAAACCAACATAAAAAACTTCTCCAAAGCCAACTTCATGCTTCTTAAGACAGAAGTGGCAAACTTCATGACACCCATGCAGATGAAAATAGAAGTATGAATGTTGAATCTTATACAAATGCACTGTATAAGCACATACATGAATGCATGGATTGTGACATCCCCAACAGAACCAAGATGCTATCCTCCAAAAAAAGGAAGCCAATGTGGTGGTCCTCTGCCATGAACAAACAACAGAAGAAAGAAACTGTTGCAAAAAAGAGTAAAACCCCCTGATTGCAGGAACACCCTGGTTAGCCTCAGTAAGAACCTGAGATCCCTCTTAAATCCTCCAAACCTAGTTACAAAAATAAAATTGCCACTGATTCTAAAGACAACCACAAAGCATTCAACAGCTATGTCAAGAATCTCAATGGCAACACTCAGATCTGCTCTGAGCGACAGCACAATGGTACTAGATATACAGAACCAACTGATATTGCCAACATCCTGGCATATAGGTTCAGTGCAAACATTACTCCTCACCCCCCAAAGGGCCCATCTCTATACCAGAAGAATGCAAAGCCCATGTTGTCATGGATGCACAAGTAAAGACCACACTATCCAAAGCCAACACCCCAGGCTGCATTCTGCATGAACTACAGAACGAACTGGCACCCCACCTAAGTACCATGTTCAATCATAGACTCACTTCAGGTTTTGGGCCTACTGAATGGTGCACAGCAATGGCTATCCCACTCCACAAAGGGGGCACCATCACAGACCCCAGGAACTACCGCCCCATTAGCCTGATGATCCTGGTCTGCAAGGCCATAGAATGTATCATCTTGGAGCTTATAAACAAATACTCTGCGAATACACCAATAAGTGCCCAAACTGTAAAGCGGTGGTCAATATTGTAGCCAAATGAACAGAAGACCAAAAAAATATAAAACACTTGATTTATTGTTTTAAAATAACAAACAAAGTTTAGCGCTTTCACCCGCTACACGGGGCTTCCTCAGAACTCGCAAAACAATTAAAATTAGGCACTTCAATGCCTTTTTTGGCGCCAAAATGTGTTCAAAAATTTAAAGTGTCTGTTCGTTTGGCTACAATATTGACCACCGCTTTACAGTTTGTGCACTTATTGGTGTATTCTCAGAATATTTTTACGTTGTCAATTCTGTTTGTTTATTTTATAAGCTTATAAACAAAGACATAGGCAACCTCCAAACTCTGGACCCCACTCAGTTTAGGTTTGTAAAAGGTAGGTCATGTCTCCAAAACCTGATCGACTTCTTTGAAGCAGTCACCAGAGCCATGGATAAGGGTAAGGTGGTGCACATAGCCTATCTTGACCTTGCCAACACTTTCAAGACCATCCCCCACTCTGGAATTATAAATAAACTCACTAGACTGGGCATAAATCCCTATGTCACAAGATGGGTGACCAACTGGCTCACTGACAGAAAGTAGCAGACTCCAAATCTGACTTCAGACCAGTGACTAGTGGAATACCACAGGGTTCAGTCCTGGGTCCTCTCCTGTTTGGCATATACTTCTCAGAAGTCCAGGTTAGTACAGCAGGTCTTTGGCTAACAAAGTTTGCAGATGACTGCAAACTAGGAGCCATAATAGAATCACCTAATGATGTGAACATCCTACAAAGGGGTGTCACTGCTCAAATGCAATGCCAAGAAGTGCATTGTCACCCCCTTTGGGAAAAACACTGTACCCATAAACTACCACATAGGTGGGAAACTACTAAGCAAAGAAAGTGTGATAAGAGACCTTGGGACACAGGTGGACAGTAGTCTCTCCTTTGATAATCACATCACCACAGTGGTCAGAAAATCCTTCTACATGGCATACCTCATCTCAAAGGGGTTCTCTTCCAGAAAAAAAGAGGTTATTGTCCCTTTCTACTCATCCCTCATCAGACCCATCATAGAGTACAACGGCCCATTTGTCATTTACCTAGCAAGACATCAACAACTAGAAAAGCCACAGAAATACCTCACTAAGAGGATTACCAGCCTCAAACAGATGCCATATGCAGACCGTCTCAAAAAACTTCAGCTGTACTCCAATGCTTATCACCTACTATGAGACAACCTCTGCCTAACATGCAAAGCCATGTCAAACCCAAATCTGTTGGACATGCTACACTTAAAGAAATCCCAATCTCTCAGAGCCACACGCTCCAGGGACCTAAGCCTTATCAACACAATAAACAGAACATGCTGGAGGGATAGATTCCTGTCCCAGAAACTTCCCATGCTCTGGAACAGACTACCCATCCATGTCAAGCAAATGTCATCATTAGCCCTCTTTAAGAAAAATATTGACAATTGTATGGGAAATGGGAAATTCACACTGGGGATCACTTCTGTGGCTCTGCTCGATAGGGTCAAAATAAATTCATTTTCTTGGGTGGCAAAAGCCAGGGAACATTTTTGGCTAGGCTTATATAGGTCCCAGGGCTGATAGCCTAGTACCTACCTATGAAACTATGAGTACAGACACAAAGTAGGCACAGAAAGAATGTTATTAGTTGCTGCTTTTTAGCTACATCTGTCTGTGATACAGACTGAAGACACTGCTGCTGCTGGCAATAGCCATACACAGATAAGATGAAAAGTTTGCAGGGCACATAGACTCTGGAGGAACTGAGTGACCTCTCTCAGCATTGACACACAGACAGAAACAAGTACAGTAAACCATCCCAGTGGAAAGTAAGGTATGTGTTTAATTGCTATTCCTAGTCACTGGGACATTTCACAAACAAGAGGCATGCTTTGTGTGTTACATGCATAACTTTTTAGGATCTTCAAAACATCACTGCATGGTATGCTACAACATGGCAAATTTAAACATTAGTTATGAGTGTACTTTCAGAAGTATGCTTCAATTATAACATGCATTGCATTAGCCTAAACTATTGTGTGCCTTACACTGGAGTCATGTAAACAAGACAACAAGAAATGGGGAACAGGGTAGAGTCTACACTAACCATGCGGTGTACAATTCAAACTGCCAAGTCAGGTTTAACAGCATGTGTATCATCTAACACGTGTGCTGGCAAACCTGCCAGTCAACGTGAACACCATATGTATTAAACAAAGAAGAAAATCCCCAAGGAATGAACTGTGCCTGCAAGCCAACAACAAATGTAACTGAAGAAAACAAGGCACAGAAACACGACTAGAAGCATACATTGTTAAAAGTTTAATGAGGTAAGCGCTTTCACACACTGGTGCTTCTTCAGACCATATAAAAAAAAATACATCAGCAAATACTTTTAATATATTCACTCTAGTTCAAAGCAGCCAATAAAACATCAGAGAAGAGTAAAAACTTAACTACAGCTTTTATCATTTAAAGAGACATTGTGCTTTCAGTGCAGGTTTAATAGAAACCCTGTCATCTAGACCTGGTTGTTTATCTGCTTGCCATGTAATAATTCAATGCATTTCTCTGCTTTCAGTGAAATTTTTCATATCACCTCCATGTATATTTTCAGAAATTATTTCAACAACTTGAAATCTAAAGCCATGTTCATTTTTATTTTGCATGTAGTGTCTGGCTAGTGGATTTTTGGTGTCACCATTCCTAATACAGTACATATGCTCCCTGACTCATTCCACCAGTGACCTGTTAGTTTTTCCTACACAGAAACAGTGGCAAACTGTTGCCAGATAAATCAAATTCCTGGTTCAACCATTAGCTTTAACTTCACATTTATACTCAAACTGGGTGACTGGATGAATAAAACATGCTGATGTAGTAATACATGTACAGAAATTGCATGCAAGGCATTGTTTAGTACTGGCCCAACCACCACCTAGTCTCTGGGCACACTATTCCTATTAGTCATTGCACTAGTATAAAATAAAGACATGGGCACACTATTCCTATTAGTCATATCACTAGTATAAAATAAAGACATGGGCACACTATTCCTATTAGTCATATCACTAGTATAAAATAAAGACATGGGCACACTATTCCTATTAGTCATATCACTAGTATAAAATAAAGACATGGGCACACTATTCCTATTAGTCATATCACTAGTATAAAATAAAGACATGGGCACACTATTCCTATTAGTCATATCACTAGTATAAAATAAATACATGGGCACACTATTCCTATTAGTCATATCACTAGTATAAAATAAAGACATGGGCACACTATTCCTATTAGTCATATCACTAGTATAAAATAAAGACATGGGCACACTATTCCTATTAGTCATATCACTAGTATAAAATAAAGACATGGGCACACTATTCCTATTAGTCATATCACTAGTATAAAATAAAGACATGGGCACACTATTCCTATTAGTCATATCACTAGTATAAAATAAAGACATGGGCACACTATTCCTATTAGTCATATCACTAGTATAAAATAAAGACATGGGCACACTATTCCTATTAGTCATATCACTATAAAATAAGACATGGGCACACTATTCCTGTTAGTCATAGTATAAAATAAAGACATGGGCACACTATTCCTATTAGTCATATCACTAGTATAAAATAAAGACATGGGCACACTATTCCTATTAGTCATATCACTAGTATAAAATAAAGACATAGGCGCACTCTTCCTATTAGTCATAGGTTCATAGGTTCATACTAGGCTATCTGCCCTGGGGAATTTATAAGCCTAGCCCGATTGTGTTTGGCTTATGCCACCTCTTGATTTGAGTATACTGTGCCCTTTTTAAAGTTTAGTTTACTGTGCCTCTGTCTAATAGTGACATGGAAGTAATCCCTGGGACAAACGTACAATCCCCCATCCACTCATCAAGATTCTTCTTGAAGAGAGTCAGTGAGGTGCTCTGCCTAACATGAATTGGAATTCTATTCCGGAGCGAAGGGAGCCTCTGGGTTATGAATCTGTCCCTCCAGCATGTTCTATTTATTTCTGTGCTGAGGTTCAAGTCCCTCGAGCGCGTGGCTCTAAGGGATTTAGATTTACTGAGGTGGAACATGTCCATTAATTATGGGTTGGACATAGCTTTATATTTCAGTCATAGATCGCCGCAAAGTAGGCGGTATGCAACTGAGTAGAGCTGGAGTTTTTTTAACCGAGCAGCATATGACATCTGTTTGAGTCCCTTGATCCTCCTGGTGAGGTACTTTTGGGGTCTTTTTAATTGCTGCAGGTGTCGGGTATGGTACATCCCAAAGGGGGCATTGTATTCTATGATGGGCCTGATGAGGGATGAATAAAGGTGCACGATTACCTCTCTTGATCTAGATGTGAATCCTTTCTTGATGAGGTGGGCTATGTAAAAGGTCTTTCTAACCACTTTGGCAATGTGTTTGTCAAAGGAGAGATTGCTATAATCTTGGGTCCCCAGATCCCTAATTACTTTCTCTGTACTTAATGGGTTACCACCTATGTGGTAATTTGTGGGCACATTGTTTTTGCCAAAGGGTATGACTATACACTTTTTGGCATTTAGCTTTAGACCATGGCTCTGGCACCAGTTATCCGTCTCTGCGAGACCTTTTTGAAGGATGTTTGTGTCAGCTGGAGAGTCGATTATGGCGCCCAGTTTGTAGTCATCTGCAGACTTGGTGAGCCATAGTCTTCCCACATTGGCCGCTACCGCAGAAAAGTAAATACCGAACAAGAGAGGTCCCAGGACAGAACCTTGTGGGATGCCACTCATGACCAGTTTCGAGTCTGACATGGCCCCAGCAACTCTGACTCTGTGGGTTCTGTCTTTGAGCCAGTTTGCGACCCATCTTGTGACATAGGGGTTTATATTTAGGCTGGATAGCTTACCTATGATGCCCGAGTGGGGTATTGTGTCAAATGCCTTTGCGAGATCCATATAGGCTGTGTGGACTATCTTCCCCTCATCTATGGCCTTGATGACTGTTTCGAAGAAGTCGACCAGGTTCAAAAGGCAGGATCTGCCCTTGATGAAGCCAAATTGGGTAGAATCTAGTGTCTTTAGGTCCCCAATGTCTTTGTTTATGAGTTCCATGATGATCCTCTCCATAGCCTTGCAGACTAGGCTAGTCAGGCTTATGGGGTGATAGTTTCCAGGGTCCGCAGAGGCGCCACCTATGTGGAGTGGGACCACTGTTGCTGTACACCATTCTTTGGGCACATATCCTGTAGTGAGGCTGAGATTGTACAGCAGTTTTACTTGAGGGATTAGTTCTTCTTGGAGTTCATGTAGGACACAACCCGGGACACCATCTGGTCCCATGGAAGCAGTGTTTTTTGCTTTGGAGAGGGCGGCCTTCACCTGAGCATCAGAGATGTTTGGGAGGCTGCACTCTGCTGGGATAGATACTTGCTCTTTTGGGGGGGGGGTGGAGAAGTTTGCACTGAACTTGTCTGCCAGGATATTGGTGATGTCTGTGGGTTCAGTGTATTTTTTGTCGTTTAGAATCAACTCAGAACAAGTCTGGGAGTTGCATCCCAGATTCCTAACATAACTGAAAAAAGCCTTATGATTGTCTTTAGTGTCCTGTGCAATTTTTCTCTCAAAGCTGGCCTTGGAGGATTTTATGAGGGATCGTAATTTTTTGCTAGTACTGATCAAAGATGCCTTCCCTTTTAGGGATTTTGCTCTATCATGTAGTAGCTTCCTCTTTTGTTGTACAGTTTATTTATGGCTGGGGTTCACCGGACTGGACGCCTGCCTTTGGATGATTGGGTCTTGATTTTGTTTGGGATAGCATGATCCATGCATTCCTGGAGATGTCCGTAGAATGCGTTTATATAGGATTCTGCAGTTTGGGCCGTAGTTTCCACTGGCTCTGGGGCCTTGAAGGATTCCACTTCGGTTTTGAGAAGTGTGAAGTTCGCTTTTGACAAGTTTTTCACTGTGGTTTTCTGGGCTGGGGGTGGGGTCGGGATGTGGATATCCCTAGTATAAAATAAAATGAGCACACTATTCCTATTAGTCCTATCACTAGTATAAAATAAGACATGGTCACACTATTCCTATTAGTCATATCACTAGTATAAAATAAAGACATGGGCACACTATTCCTATTAGTCATATCACTAGTATAAAATAAAATGAGCACACTATTCCTATTAGTCATATCACTAGTATAAAATAAAGACATGGACACACTATTTCTATTAGTCATATCACTAATATAAAATAAAGACATGGGCACACTATTCCTATTAGTCATTTCACTAGTATAAAATAAAGACATGGGCACACTATTCCTATTAGTCATATCACTAGTATAAAATAAAGACATGGGTACAGTATTCCTATTAGTCATATCACTAGTATAAAATAAATACATTGGCACACTATTCCTATTAGTCATATCACTAGTATAAAATAAAGACATGGGCACACTATTCCTATTAGTCATATCACTAGTATAAAATAAAATGAGCACACTATTCCTATTAGTCATATCACTAGTATAAAATAAAGACATGGGCACACTATTCCTATTAGTCATATCACTAGTATAAAATAAAGACATGAGCACACTATTCCTATTAGTCTTATCACTAGTATAAAATAAAGACATGGGCACACTATTCCTATTAGTCATATCACTAGTATAAAATAAAGACATGAGCACACTATTCCTATTAGTCATATCACTAGTATAAAATAAAGACATGGGCACACTATTCCTATTAGTCATATCACTAGTATAAAATAGAGACATGGGCACACTATTCCTATTAGTCATATCACTAGTATAAAATAAAGACATGGGCACACTATTCCTATTAGTCATATCACTAGTATAAAATAAAGACATGGGCACACTATTCCTATTACTAATGGTCTGGAGAGACTTTGCTTCAATGACTTGGTTTGAAAAATATGTCTTTGCCTTATTTACCCTTTGTGTAGCTCCCATACCAATGTTCTTTTCAACCTCACATGCTTTAAAACCCCTTTCATGATTTTTTTTTCTAAGCATCTGGACATCTTGCCTGAAAAAAAAAGAGGACAGTGTCTATGTGAAATTATGTAGTTAGACATTGTAAAACATAAGGACATCTACAGAGAACATAATTATGGATATTATTAAATAGGTTAACAACATGGGAACTGAACCCACAGTTAATAAGACAGTAATTACTAAACTAACAATTACCTGCATGAGTTAATTGTCTTAGCAACTGCTATATGGTTATAAAAACATCCATCTATCTGATAAATATGGGACAGCTACATACATGTAAAATTTGTAGCAATGCTCAGGTATGCGTAGAATATTGACACTTACTGTAGGGCTCTATGAGCTGCTTCCACATCTCAGTAATCCTCTTCAAAGTTCCTTGTTACTCCAGTGCAGGTCATCATAACAGTGATGAATCTACACTCCAGTGAGGTAGATCCCTACCCTTTGTTGATGCTCGCATGCTCTGACTCCATACATCAATCTTGGTGAAGTTGTCACATCTGGCTCTCATCTTCTGTGCCAATCCAGCATACACAGTCAACATCTGGGTCATTTCCATGTCAGTCTAGTTGGGCATACAAGAGAGTCTCAGTCTCCTTGAAGTAGCCATCATGATCCTCAAGTTTAAGAATTCTAAAAAATACAGACACAGAGAAATGCTTGCTGAGGTACCACTCAGTTCACAGTTAGCAGTGATCTGATCAGTAAATGTATCAAAATCAATATTTGAAAATGGCATTGATGTCATGTTATATGATTGGAAGATTACAGGCATGTGCTACACATGGTACCATTTATCTATACCTATTGGGTGTTTATGCAGTACACCTGGGTGTTTTGGCACATGAAGTCAATTTACATGGATGCGCATGAATGGGATTCCAAAAACTTGAATTTTAGTGACCCTCATTAATTATTTATGGCACAAATGTACTTAAAGTCGGGGGCACATTAGGTTCCCTTGATTTTCTGATTCAGAGTGAGAGGTACTTTGGCAATTGGTAGCATTTCTGTTTTAGTGATTAGTAAATCTCTTCAAGTTAGTCATTTCCAAAGGTACCTGTTTAAATTAATTGTTACTCAAAATGTTAACTTTAACAAAAGTTGTTATGTTACTGGAGTGATGGTGTCTTGATCTTTATGCATACAGGTGTTGATATTTTAAATAATTAATTTCAGTCCCATAAGCAGTTGTATAGATAAACTTCTATTGCAAATGTTAACAGTATATAAAGGCTGATTTACGGATCATCTGCAATTCTTACTAGTAATTCCTTGCACTCTGTGGTGTAACGAAAGAAACTTACAGATTCCAACACTATCCATATCTAGCATGTGATGTTGATATTACTGATATTTTTTAACTCATGTCTCCTAATAAAATTGTTAAAACATCTGCAGTTGCTGTTACAGGTATGTCTTCAATGATACTTCTCAAACAAAGTTTTTATCACTACTGGTTTAATATAATAAGCATCCATACAGTCTGTGGCCTGGCTATGGATTCTGAGGTTTGCAGATGTTTTCCATAAGTTTGCTATAGTATTTTAACATGAAATACAAGCAGATTCTGGTGATATGAAGCTGCTGTCTTTGGAGCTCAATATAACAGATAGGTATTGTCAGAGGTTCTAATCCCACTCACAAGCTGTAATAAGTTTGCAAGTTATGTTCATTTTACAAATGTTATGTATGAAGTCATTGTAGTTACATTTTATATATTACATTAGTATTTATCACAGACAGTGTCATAAAGACATTTTCTTTGTACAGGAATGCATACTGTTTATGTTGACATATGCTATTCACAGAATGAAATGCATAAATGGGATCACACAGGAATATTATCATGTGTATATCAGTGTCTTTCAAATGGCCAACTGTCCTAGGGGTGACAACCCCCCCCAGGAAAATGACATCATAATTGATGCTTTTTGGCAGCATGGAAAGAGACTCCTATGCCATTCAGGTGATACTGTTTGGAGAAATGAAATTGGGATGGACCACACCAACATGATCAATGCAGTTGGGGGTCACAACTGCCCTGTGATGCCTGTAGGTGATGTTGCATGGGAATGATCATTCATACAAGTCAACAGAGTAACATGTTATGAGAGACTGAGGGATCCAACCAGTGGCGGACCACCACTGACCCCATTGATGGCATTATAATATTTCTGGCCTCACTGCATAAAGCAAGAGGGGAGCTATGCATCCCTGGTGGTGAGATTGAAGCTGGAGTTGCAGGAGGAGTATGCCTTTCTTTCCATTACATGACTGTGTATTGAAACAATCATTACATATTGCTGTAGCATGCATATTCATGTATTGCGGTTTTTGATTTACAACAGGAGAGTTGAGCCATGAACACACATCCACACAAGATGAGGGTTATGAACAGAAAACAAACATTTGTGATGCTGTTTGGACTAATATTCACAGGTCCATCTACTTCGGGACTAAACCAGGGATCAGTGCATGAGTGTCTCTATGCTGATATTTTGAACACTACCTTGTTATTGTCTCAACCTCTTTCCCTGGCACTGCTGTTTACTGTTACTGGATATTGTTGTTTCCCTACCATTGTGTACTACAAGTACATCCAGTGGAGGGTAAATCTGTGCATTTTCAAGTGCAGACATACCAGGTATGTTACACCAAAATTGTCATAGCTTTCAAAAATATGTAGCACACATGACACCTGACATCTATGTCAATATTTTTCAAAACAGGCCATCTGGTGTACAGTTGCAACACCCATCATGTGAGTGTGTGAAGCCCATGTTACTGTGTTGTATATGTGATTCTCTCAGTATTATTTTTGCTAAATGCATGACTGTGCTGTCCTCTTTACTTTCCCACTGCAGGATCCACAGTACAACCCACAACCTCTCCACAGCAGGAGTTTGTCAGTGGTATGCTATTTACTATGTTTCATATCTGTCATTGCTATTAATCCTGTAAATGACCTCCAGAAATAGTGTCCTTACCATTTCTAGGTCAGTCTGCATCAATATCATTGAGTGCCCATATGAGTGGATGTCCGAATGGAGAGATGAAAAGTCAGCAAGCAAAGGAAAGTAGTAGTGCTGAAACTGAATTCATCCTCAAGTCTTGGTGAGTATCTTGAGAAAGTGGACCCTGTTTTCTACAAAATCTCACCAAGGTGACATGATATATAGACTGTCTTTATATAGCATATATCATGGACAGAAGTAGGTCAAAAATTAAAAGAGATAGTTGGGTGCACAAGACCCAGGATAAAAAAAAGTGCCCAATCCTGGTAGGCACACTATGCCAGGATTGGAAAAAATGACAGTGTAGAATCCTCAACATATGGAAATATTCCTACAACAGGGCCAGGTCAGGCCCAAATGGAGGATGCCCCTCCCCCCATTGTAGAAGAAAGTAGCAGTCCACAAAAATCATAAAAACTGATAGGCCAAAGAAGAGCCACAAAGATGATAGAGTGGACAATTGAGGATAAGAAAGAAATTATGTATTGTCACTTTTACACAAAAAGCCCAAATTTCCAGACACAAGATATACAAAATGATTAAGAGAGAAATTAGAGGAAAGAAAAATATTTCCACAAGAAAAACTGTCAGAAGCTTCAAATGAAAATTTGCATCCATTAAAACAACAGATATGTCAAAAAGAGTATATAGATCAAGAAACTTTGATCCGTTTGGAAAAAGAAGCATCTGAGGAAGTGCAAAAATATAAAAAACAAAGCCAAGAGATATTTGAAAAGTATAAAAAAAGAAACATGGACAAGGGAAAAAAGAGAGATTTGATATGGTACAATATTTTTGCAATGGAGAAAGCTAAATTAATCATATAAAGAAGGAAGCCCCAAAGATATTCAAAGAGAAATACAGGCAAAGGAATCTAGATATGGAAAATTTCACAATAAAAAAAAGATCACAAATATGGGATGTAGAAAATAAGTTTAATAAAGTAAAAGTTAAAAAAAATAGAAGTTGAAATTATGGAGTGCCTGCAAAATAAAGGATTTGGTGTAGAACGTCTAACACAGGTTACATCACAGCATGATGAAGTCAGTCCCCAAAGTAAGGAGAAGCAAGAAGATCAGGAAACATCTGAAGAAGAAATATGGACATGTGGAAGAAAAAGAGATTTAGGGTTCCTATCACGTCATCGAACTTTTACAATTTGAACCACATATGGTCAAGACCATACGTTCGAATTTGTAAAAGTTTGAGCATGTGACTGGAAATCTCTATAGGCGGAGGTTTCCATTCTGTTCAATGTGGTGCAATCTCGGATTTGGTATATTTAACTAGCAGGGGGTGTGGGGGGCACCCCCACCCCCCAACCCTGCTTACAACAGTTTATTTTACTGTCCATTGTAATTTTTTTTTTTTTTAGGTAGTCGAAGTTATGTAACTTCGAACATAATGGTTTGACCTTTAGGTGTTCGAGGCTACATAACTTCGACTATGTGATAAAGACCCAGAGATTTAATATGGTGTAATATTTATGGAAAGAAGAAAGCAAAATGAACCATATAAAAACAACAGCACCAAAGATATTTGAAGAGAAATACAGGCAAAGGAATCCAGACATAGAAAACTTTACAATACAAAAAGTAAGAAGACAAAGAGGAAAAGTAGAAAAGGAGATCAGTAACGGAGACGTTAAAGAAATAGAAACTGAGGTTATGGAGTACCTCCAAAGTGAAGGATTCAGTGTAGAAAATCTAATTCAGAAAGCACCACAACAGGATTGAGCAATGGATATCCAAGCTAGACAGCAAGGGAAGGAACAGGAAACTGTGGAAACTCTGATGCAGTCAATGTTGAGAAGTGATAGCCCAGTGAGTTCCCATATGGCAGACCAACAGATGGCATAGGATGAAATTGAAGAGAATGTGCCACAGGAAGATGCTATATAACCTTCTATAGAATGCTTGCAGGAAATGGAAAACAAGGGATGTACCCTCAGTTTGGAAGAAAATGAGCTAAGAGAAGAGTTGCTTGATTTAATAGTCAGAGAGATATACCATGATCATTGAAAGAAATAGACTGCAGAGGGTTAATAAAACCCAAAAAGTCAAAAGTCTGATAAAACAAATGAATACAGCAATTAGGACTGTTCATAGAGATCCATGTGATATAACAGAAGTAAACAGGATATATTACTGTGCAGCTAAATTAATAACTGATAAAGTTCTACCACAAGAACACAGGGTAGTGAGGGAAAGGAAGGGGAGAAATCAAATACCATCATGGAAATATCAAACAGAGGAAACCATAAAGCACTTAAGACAAGAAGTGTTGCTGTTAGAAGACTATGGAAGAGGGAACAGATCAGCAAAAATACTAAGAAAGATAGATGTGATAAAAGTAATGTGCAATATAAGAACAGACCAGGATCATTCATGCACTATTGCAAATAGCAAATAAAAAATGTCAGCACAGGCAGAAACACTTAGAAGATACAAAGATAAATATAAAGATAAAGTACAAAATACACAATTTATTGATGACCCAAAAAAGTATTATAGACAATTGTGAAACAAGGTAAAAGGAGTTGAAAGACCACCAAAAAAGAAGAAAAAGATACATTTTGGAGAAATATCTATGAGATCTTGTAGAACATAAAAAAGATGATAAATGGATAGAAGTTAACGAAAGAATAAGAAGTTTAAAGGTACAGGATATGATATGGGATGAAGTAACAGCCAGAGAAATTGAAATAAAGTTAAGAAAAGCCTCTAACTAGAAAACCCCAGGCCCAGATGCAGTACCTAACTTTTGGCTAAAAGTATTAACATCTTTGCATGAAGATTTAGCCATGAGTAAGAACTATTTATATGCACACCCTGAACAGACACCAACCTGGCTAACAACAGGAAAAACAATACTCCTACTTAAGAGTGAACCTGCAAGCTACCCTAAAAAATTATAAACCAATAACTTGCCTTCCGACAACGTATAAACTATACATGGGAACTGATGCTGACAGAGTTTATAGTCATTTAGAAGAAAACTCAATTATTGCAGTAGAACAAAAGGTCAATAAAAGAAAGTCATATGGAACAAAGGATGATTTGTTGTTAAGTAAAGTCATAGTGGAGAACTGTAAAAAAGGGAAAAATCTAAGTATGCATGGACTGACTGCTAAAAAGCACTTGATAGTATTCCACATGCATGGATAAAAGTGTGCTTAAAAATGTATAAGATACATCCTACACTGATTGACTACATTACAGTGACCATGAAACAGTGGCAGACCACTTTGCAATTAAGCCATGATAAAGGACAAATTATTATCCCAGGGATAAATATTCAAATGGGGATATTCCAGGGTGACTCCCTGTCACTGCTGCTATTCTGCCTTGCCCTTAACCCATTAAGCTGTCTACTTAACAGCTTAGGCCATGGCTATAATTTGGCTCCTAGAAAACAACAAAGTGTAAAGACTTCTCATCTTCTCTTTGTCGATGATTTAAAACTGTATAGCTCATCAGATGAGGAACCGAAAGCACAACTGCAAGTTGTCAAAACTTTCTCAGATGATATAATAATGTCATTAGGTCTTGATAAATGTGCAAAAGCAACCTTTAAAGCAGGAAAATTGCAACACCAGGAAATCATCAGTTTGGGACAAGCATGTGATATAAAAGAACTTAAGCAAGAAAGAGTATATGAATATTTGGGAACCGATGAAGGATCAACAATAAAACATCAACAAATGTGAGTAAAACTTAGTAAGGAATATTTCAGAAGACTTAAATTAATCCTGAACACAGCACTGACATCTAGGAACAAAATCCAAGCTATAAACCAATTTGCTGTGCCTGTCCTAAATTACAGTTTTGGAGTGACTGACTGGCCCAAAATGTGTTGGATAGATTAGACAGGAAAACAGGAAGGATGCTTAATGCTCACCAAATGATTTACAAAAATCAGCGCATACCAAGATTATATTTTCCCCATTCCGAAGGAGGGATGGGCTTCCTTGAAATCGATTACATGTATAGATCTGCAATTGTGGGACTCCTCACATATCTGCTGACCACACAAGACCCAAATGTAATGAAAGTTTTGAAATATGAGGAGAATAAATCTAAGATTACTTCTCTGTGTAATCTATCAGAAGCATATTGGCGTCAAGCAGAAATGGAAATCAAACCAGTAGAAGATAAAAATCAGGCAGCAACTGAATGTGCCAAAAAGCAAAAGAATATGAGGTGAAGGACCAGATGAGAAGGCAAGAAATGTGGAAAATGCATAAATATAGTTGCAAGTATAGAAAACTTATGGAAGAACCTCATGTTGATCAGGAACGGATGCAGGAATTGTTAAGGAGAGGCAAATTCAAACCAAGAGATGAAAGGTTAATATTGGCAGCACACGATAGTGGGTTATGTACATGGTTTACAAAGTCCATTGAACATGTGGGAGAAACAGACAAATGTAGGTTTTGCCAAACAGAATTGGAAACAGTTGCACACCTCATTGCTGGTTGTGACATACTAATGGCAGAAGGACTGTATACTGAAAGGCATAATAATGTGGCGAGACTGTTGCACTGGGAATTGTGCAAACACTATGGTACTGAAGTGACTGAAAAACACTGAAAACATGAACCATAAAGCATCATAGAAAATGATGGTCTACATCACATGGGATCATCTATTACCAACATTTCAAAATATAGATGCTATAAAACCAGAAATAGTGGTCCAAGAAAAGAAGACAAAAGTAGCATTTATCATTGAAATCACCACACCCAGTGATTACAGTGCCCTGTGTACAGACAGACACAACATTTTAAAATGTCAGGATTTGCAAGCACAAAGGAGAGCAATGTGGAAGAAAGATACCCAGATAGTTCCAATAGTAGTAGGAGCAACGGGTCTTACAAAAAAGAGTTATAGTCTTATTTAGATATACTACCAATGCATGCAACTCCATACAAATTGCAGAAGGTGGTTTATTGGGCACATTGCAGGTGCTGCGAAGAGCACTTTTGGCTGACATCAAAGAGTGAAACAATGCTAGTTTCATTAACTTTAATCGTACTTTGACTTAGGAATGGGGTCCATTCCCATCATGGTATTAGAAACCCAAAAGATTTGGAGAAATTAAAAAGAGTGGTATGTGTATGTCACACATTCTATATGTTTTAACTGTGTTCACCTGGTTAATGGTGTGAATGGTGTGATCAATAATGCTGTTTTTTCCCCTACACTTGTTGAAGTTCATCCTTTAACAGCACCATCTTCCTGTAAGTTGTTTGCTGTTAGGTGCTTTTTTTTCATTCATCACATTATGTCATGTATGTTGGCCATGTAACCAAATTATATACTTCATTTATGTAGATTCTGTGAAAATACATACATTAGACCTCATGTAAAGTCATTATTATTTGTATCATTGCAGTGATATATATATGGCATATGTCTGTGATAATATGTATCATGTCATTATGTGATGGAAGCAGTTCTCTGTGTCTTTGTATCTTGTTGCACATCGACTATCTATATCATCCAGCAGCCTATTTAGTGATCATGATGGTGGTCAAGATGTGTCTCAGCATGGTAGTGTGGCCGCTGGCACAGAGGATCTTGAGTTGTATGGAGAGTCCATCTATGAGATTGACAGTGATGTTGCTGCAGCTGTAGTCTCAGATGTGGAGGTAAACTTGCCTAGTCATTCTGAGGATGCTGGCACAGTGGCTGGTGAACAGGATGAGGCAATTGAACAACACTCCTCACTTGAGACCACTGCTGATGGCAGTTCCCCACAACAACCGGAAACAGGGCTTCTCAGTAGATTTAGATGATGAGATGATGTACATGGCCAGGTGTCAGAGGGTGTCTACCTCCTGCTGCAGGCAAATGCACAGTCATTGCAATGGCATTGTTCAGATATCCATGCACTTGTCCATGCTACAGATCATGTGGCACACCAGCTACATGTCATGCATGAAGGACAAGAGCACAGACACTGAGATTATGGCTGCACTGTCCTCACATATGAAAGTCTGCTAGCTGTGGCATGGTCAATGGAAACCCTGGCTTCTATTGTACTGCAGCAGTGTAGTACTACCACAAGGATTCTGTGTTTCCTGACTGTGCTCAGCAGATTGCAAACAGGGAGAGGCAGGCCACCTGTATGTAGAACAACCATTGGCTATTAAGAATCACTGTCTGTGGTCCAACCTGCATAGAGTTCAACTGCTGGCCCTTCTGCTGTGGTTCTGCCAATCCCAAGGCCTTCAACTTGCAGTCATGCTTCTTCACCTCAACATGGTGTTGTCACCACGTCAATCTCCTCTGTTGAGTGACTAGGGCAATCTATGTCTTTACATGGACAGGGCAGAGTGGACCATGGTGTGAGAATTCATCAGGTTGCCCTAGACTATTGTGTCCAATAGTGTAGTAAACATAGCTGGCTCATATTATTGAATTGCCACTTTACTGTGAAATATTTTTATGTGGCTATCAAATGTTATGCATTGTGTCCTGTATATTTTCTCTTTTTTCATGTTATTTTATTGTAGAGATATGTATGTGTAACAGTGATGTATGCCCCTTAGTCTTTTCCATATAGTGACAAAACAATCTGAATGTGTATGCATATCTGTTTCAGTTGTGCCTTGAGATGATGATCCCTGTAGTGACACATTTGCAAATGTTCATGGCGTAGTGTGTTATGATTATAGTGTTATGTCTGATGCTCAGTGTGTACATGTAGTAGGTACTTGTCAATGGATACAGTCTGCGTTGCTGTAGTGCGGCAACACCTGAATATCAGTGTTCAGTCTGTGTACTTAGGTATGTGTGGCTTGTCATGACTCAAAGATGTGGGTCAGATGCTGCCATGTTGCCTGGTCCTGCATTTGTGGTCACACCCTATGTTGCCTACAACTGTGACTTCTGTTCCCTATATCTTCCAGCTCTTCCACCAATACCAGTGGGATGATGTCTTCAGACATCTGGAGTTCTTTGGGGTAGTTCACCCACACCTGCAGCTGGCAGACATGTGCTCTGGTTAGCATGTTGTGCAGCATGGTGCACACCATTATCATCTGTGCTCCATTTTCAGCTGTGTATCACAGTGCATGCCTGGATGTGTCCAGACATCTGAACCTACCTTTCAATACACCAAACACATGCTGTGTGGTGTTTGTGGTTATTGTGTGTGCTCTATTTCCGGCCTCCTGTGTAGGGTTGGATGGTTCATGGTATGAAGTCATTAGCCACAATTCAAATTAATAACCACAGTCACCTCTTTTGAGGAATAAAAACACTTTTGGTCAGAATGAATATTGTTATGAGAGGTATCCTTAACTTGTGTCCAAGCTGTGTTCCTGTACTTACACAGTAGCAGTCCTTTAGGTATTTCTGATTGCAGGAATTCAGCCCTCAGTCCAC
Organism: Protopterus annectens; assembly: GCF_019279795.1. NCBI lineage: Eukaryota > Metazoa > Chordata > Ceratodontiformes > Protopteridae > Protopterus > Protopterus annectens. The sequence continues at coordinate 766,593,463 of NC_056749.1, forward strand.
TTTTCCTGCAAATGACAGCATCATGGACACTTCCAGGGTATATTGCTATGATGTTTGTTTTGCTGTCATCTGCTGCTTACAAAACTTAACAGTTGATAGATGGTCATCCCTTTCTGTTTATGTATCGGTCTGCTTCAGGAAGCATCAGTGTCTTTATAGGTATGTGTATGCAATCTTTTGCACCATATACATGTGGGAAGTTTGCATTACAGTTCTCCACTCCATAAGAGTGGATGGAAAGTGTATGTAGTCATCCATCTTGCTGCATATTGCTTCCAGGAATTTTGCCAGGATACAACTGGCAGCTGTCTGTGATACTCCCACAGCATCCCCATGTGTCTCTGGAATGTCCCAGATGCAAGTACACCTAGGCGGAGACACACTTTGGTTTCAAGGGAGACCTCTCAGGGTCTGCACAGACATGTGGGGCACATGTGTTGCAGACAGCCTGCACCAGTCATCTGTCTAGATGGTATTTGTCGATTATCTGCTGATCTGACAACTGGTTTAGTTATAGTCTTGCTCTGACTCTAAATGGCTGCCTTCTAGGGTGCACAGCCACAGCCTCACTTATGGCTTGTATCACTGCAGTCTGTTACAGATTGTATTTTTATATAGAATGTTCTGATGGTTTACTTCAGATTCCACTATACTCTGTAGTATTCATTTGGATTCCTTGGCATCCATAAAGCATGCACCAAGGATTTCAGAAACAGAGTTGGCATGGCTGTTTGTTGCATTTGAGTTGCATTGTCTATGCACATTGTGTTTTGGATTCACACCAGTGTGCACAAAATCCATAATTATCCTACGGTGAATACTTAAGTACTCAGTCTGCCTTCAGCATGTCTTCTAAAATCACATCCACAGCAGGTCTGTTGAAGTCTTCCTACAGTGTGCTGCACTGCGCATAAATAGTTTCCAAGAACTTTATGGAATCCATCCCCTGTATCACTCTTAAATACACATCACTTAACAGTCAATTAACTTAATTAACAAGTAATTAAATAAAAAAGAAGGAGATTACAAAATTCAAAAATTAAAAAAGCAGATAAATTAATCCCCTTAGTAATAGCTAATTTACGATATTTTAAAAAACATTTCAAATTAATAGTTTCATTTAACCCTGGCAAAATATCAGATTTTAATCTAATCTGCCAAAGCGTCTCTCTTTGTTCTAGGTAGTTTTTAAAGTCACCAGCCCTCTTATCTGATTTACAAACTTCTAAAACAGAAAATATAAATTTTTAAAAAAAGGACAAACCACAAAATGTTTATATAAGGCATTGTTCTGATCCTTAGTTTTAATTCCGTAAAGATGTTCTTTTATACGTGTACTCAAACTTCTAGTCGTCATTCCCACATAAAATGCAGGACATACACTGCACAAACTAATGTATACAACTCCACAGCTATTACAATTAACAAAATCAGGAACTTCTAAGATTTTGTTTGAAGTAGTTATGGAAATATAAGGCCCTTCAGAAATATATCTACATATTTTGCATTGATGGCAACAAAACATGCCTTTCTTTCTATTCATTGTGGATTCATCATAATGAGAATGACATTCCAATATATTTTTTAAGATTATTGTTTTTACGAAATACAAAACTAGGTTTAGTTCCTACAGCCTTAATAATGTCAAAATGTCCTTGCAGAACCCTCCAGTTCTTTTCAAGTACAGCCTTAATATAATTAGAGTCACTGTTCATTTCAAGTGAACAAATAACATCAAAATTACTTTTGTTATGTGAACAATCAGTATGAACATTATTAATGGTTATATGTTGGTTCAAAATAGCAGAAAAATGAGTTAAACGTTTACCAAACACTTCATTACCACTATCAATTAATACATTTATGTCATAACCTCTTTCCATAAACATGGAGGCAATAAATTGAAATTCCTGTATTAAATCATCTTCTCTTGTGGTCATTCGACTAGCCCTGATATATTGTCCCCTAGGGATATTTTTAATAACATGCTTAGGATGTCCACTTGCATAATGCAAGTATCCGTTGGTGAAAGTTTCTTTCCTGTAAATTTTATTGTGGAATCTATGATCTATGCTGTCCCACCAAAAATGGATGTCTAAAAAATTAACCGCCAAACCCACATCACCTTTGGTAAATTTCAGATAACCTGGTGAAGAATTAACTTCTAAAATAAAAGCTTCTACTGTATCATAACTTCCATCAATAATAAAAATTAAATCATCAATGTAGCTACAAAAAAAGCTAATGTTAAATTTATTCATCAAAATGGGAATTAGTTCAAGCTCCCACCATGCCATGACTAAATTTGCATATGCAGGTGCCGCCAGAGAACCCATGGCAACACCTCGTTTTTGTTTGTAGTACTTATTGTTAAACAGAAAAAAAATATTTTCTAAAATAATTTTTAACAACCTGCAGATCATAGATGTAACAGTATTGTTAAAATATTTCTTTTTGACCAGAAAACTACGTATAGCTTCCACACCTTCCTTATGTGGGATGCAGGTATATAAGGAAATAACATCCATGGTGAACAAGACATGTTTGTCTGGGTTAAAAATCCCCAATTCTGAAAAGTTTCTCAGTTTCTCCAAAAAGTGCCAAGAGTTCCTAACAAAAGATGGTTCATTATTTAATAATGGCCCCAGAACAGCGTCTATGATGAGAGAAACACCTTCTGTGATGGAATGAGGAGAAGAAACTATGGGTCTAAATGGGGGGGTTTAAAAAGTCCTTCTGTGTTTTTGGAATCCCAAGAATGACACCTATTTTCGGTTGTTGCACAACACAAAATTCATATAATTCAAAACTAATTTCCCCTGACATTAGCGCATCATATAAATAAGAATGTATCAGCCGAAAACATTTTAGAATGTCATAAAAAGCAACCTGTTCATATTCAAGATTATTGTTTAATATTTTTAACATCTTAGAGTTGTAAACTTCTTGATCCATAATGACTATGTTTGAACCTTTGTCACTTTTCATAAATCTAAATTGATCACTTAAACTTTTTAAATTATTTAAAGCTTTCCTTTCTTCAATATTTAAGTTGTCATGAACATAATTTTTAGACTTTAGCAATTTGTCAACTTCTTCAATACATAAGTCTTCATAGACTTTAATTGTATGATGTAGTCTAGGTGTATAACTGGAAGGCTTACTTAAAACATTACTAATCTCTGGCTTTTCTCATCTTTACGGAATTAAAACTAAGGATCAGAACAATGCCTTATATAAACATTCTGTGGTTTGTCCTTTTTTTAAAAAATTATATTTTCTGTTTTAGAAGTTTGTAAATCAGATAGGAGGGCTGGTGATTTTAAAAACTACCTAGAACAAAGAGAGACGCTTTGGCAGATTAGATTAAAATCTGATATTTTGCCAGGGTTAAATGAAACTATTAATTTGAAATGTTTTTTAAAATATCGTAAATTAGCTATTACTAAGGGGATTAATTTAGCTGTTTTTTTTAATTTTTGAATTTTGTATTCTCCTTCTTTTTTATTTAATTACTTGTTAATTAAGTTAATTGACTGTTAAGTAATGTGTATTTAAGTAATGTGTTTCTTTGCACTAAATGTATTCTGATGAAGTCGTTCGATGAAAGAGGAAATTAAATATTTTTATACGCTATTTCCTGACTCCAGTGGATTCACTTTGTGCTGTTCCTCCTGCCATTCTCCTGCATTTCTTTGTGTTTCAGTGGCTTTTGGTATTTATTCCCTGTATCACTCTACCATATACATCTTCTTAAATTATACTTTCTTTTATCCATTCATTTAATATTTTTTTTTATTTTTATTCATTTCCTTATAACACTCAACATATTCCATATAATCCTGGCTCTGATTCATTCTTACTTTCTTTTATCACTTTCTCTATTTTTTCTATTGTTATATCATTTAAAAAAAGATTGTTACCTTGTTAGATATTTCTTCACTTTCTATTCTTATTGTTCATATGATTCCCCATTTTCTATACAAAACTTTCTACCACTTCCATAATATTTTTGTTTGCATTTTATATTTCCTTTCCCATCGAAGAAAGCATCCATCCTTCCTTCTATAATTTTTACGTTTTTTAATAAATAAGGGGAAGCTTCCTCTTTCATTCCTTTTAGAACAAAATTGCCTGTATAAAATCATTTTCACTTTTTTTCTCGGTTTCCATTATTTTGTCACTCCATTTTCTATTTCTTTCTCACAGTTCTGTAATTTTTTATATGCCATCTTATTTCTTTTTTGTTCTTTCCACTTCTAAATAAATTTTTATGCTTCTGTTTATGTACTACCCACCACTGTGTCCATTTTTTCTAAAATGGTCTCACTATTATATGATCGTTCCAGAGTATCGCTTTCTCTCGTATAATTTCTTTTGCTTTTTTCAACTCCGCAGCTAATCTCTTTATCCCCTTCCCCTCCCTTTTTACCTTCTTTCCGTATTATAGCCCATACTGCTCTGCGATCTGAAAATCTTACATCTGTACTCTCCCTGTTGTTTCTTTCTTGTCTCTAGAATAAATTATATAGTCAGTTTCAGCCTTCAAAATTTCCCTTTTATATGTCCACTCTCTATTGTTTCCAACTTTGAAATCTCCATATTTTATTAAATCCCTTAACATCTTAATATCCTGTGTTGTTTTCCCTTTCTTTGTTTTCCTTTCTTTTTTTCTTTTTTTTTC